>NC_140179.1:24951332-25551332 GCF_963971535.1 Notolepis coatsorum | reverse complement strand
GCATATGGTGGTTTTTGTTTTTCTCCATTTTCGCTCCGCTGCACGACATTTCCTTTTTTCTTTGTTGACCGTATTATAGTTTAACCAGGGCGAGGCTCTAGTTTTCTTCTTTTTCATTTTTAATGGGGCGACAGAATTTAATATAGATGACATTGCATCATTGAGATTTTCTACCATTTCATTTAGAGAGCTGTCATGATTGTGTGGTTCATGTAGTCTGATAAGATCAATGAACTTTGATTCAGCTTTGTCGTTTAGGAGCCTCTTTTTAACTATGATTTCTTTTTTTGTTTTAGTAAGGGTTATTTGAGTATCAAAAAATATACAGTGATGGTCGGAGAGAGGTAATTCAGTTATTGAGATATTTGTTATGCTTAGCCCAGTTGTTGTTATAACTAAGTCTAGTGTATTCCCAAGCCGGTGAGTTGCATTTGTTATATGCTGTATTAGGTCAAAGCTATCCAGTAGATTTTTTAGTTCCATAGTTTTGGAGTCTGTTTTCTTATTAAAATGGATGTTCAGGTCTCCATTTAGGATCACCTTATCATATCCGGTAACACATAGTGAGATCAGTTCAGAGAGCTCCTGTATAAATATTGGTGAGTGTCTAGGCGGGCGGTATATTGTGACAATAATAGTTGATTCTGTTTTTAGTTCAATGGCAAGATATTCCATTGACATGAACTCGCCTAGTTCTGTGATTCTAAACAAGAGTTTTGAGGAGAAGATTGCTGCAACTCCTCCGCCCCTTTTATTTTTTCTGGGTATTTGAAAAAAGTTATAGTCTGGTGGACAAGCTTCTATCATTATTGATGTAGCTGTGTCATTATTTAGCCATGTCTCTACTAGGCAGATGCAATCTAAGTTATTTTCTTTAATCAGATCATTTACTAAGAATGTTTTATTATTCAGTGATCTGACATTTAGGAAAGCTAATTTTATTTGTTGGACTTCTTTAGAGGAGGTCTGCTTTGGTTTGACCGTGATGGCCCTGAGGTTAATAGCAGGTAAACGCATTGGTGGCGTATATTTTTCACCATGCCATTGGCTAGTTATGATTACTTGTATGTTTTTAGAGATGGCATGGTAATTGTGCTATACTGTACCGTACTGACTGTACTGTGCTTTCGGGGACATTTGATCAGACGAGATGGCCTTGTGTGATATGGGGGGGGGGACGGGGATGGGACGTCTTGTGCTGTACTTCGTGGTGAGATTGTGTCCTTCATGACTATCTCTCGTGCTGGTGTGAGCTTAATATTCTTGGAGGCCATCAAGGCATGACGCATGTTTGCTGATAGGAGCTTTGAACCTAAGCGATTTGGGAAGAAGCCATTTCTTTGAAAACGTTCTGGGTTATTCCAGAAAACATTGAAGTTGTCAATGAATTTCAGGCCGTGTACGAGACATGCAGCCCCTAACCATGAATTAAAATTTAGGAGTCGACTGAATGCTTCCTGTCCTCTGCGAAAGCATGCAATTGGTCCACTGATGGACACATCAGTGTTTGTGTACACAGACTGATGTTTGTCTAGTGTGTTCATTAAACGTGTGAAATCGTCTTTCAAAGTCTCTGTGCCAGTCTTCTTTCGCAGGATGTCAAACGATCCAGAGTGAATGACAATTTTTGTTATTCCTGGTCTGATTAGTGTTGGACGTTTTTCGGCTAGCTCTTTCACAGTTGTATTGTCTAGACAGATATTTTCTGTGTTTGCCATCTCCACATACCTTGTTATGGAATCTCCAATCAGTATGCAGTCTATTTTCTGTGTGAGGTTAGCATTTTTCTTTCCAACAGTTTTGGGGCCGTTTGTTTTTGGGCTAGGCCTAGTCTGCTGGTTCTTTCCACAGTCCTGTGGCCTTGGTGAAGCCTCGTTAGCCTTCATGTTAACGCTGGTCCCGTACCTTTGGCGTTGGCTACCGCGACGTTCTCGGCGCATGATAGTCTCTTCGCTGTTAGCCGTTCGCTCGGTCTGGGTCGTGTTTGCTAGCCGTGTCGCTAGTGGCTCTGTTTTCCTCGTCGTCTCGTCGTTAGCGTGTGCTTCGCTAGCATTAGCGTGAGCTCCGGCATGCCAGCTGTTTGCTTCGCTAGTGTTAGCGTGAGCTCCGGTATTCTTGCTATTAGCGTCGTTAGCGTGAGCTCCGTTACGCTCGCTGTTTTCTTCGTTAGCGTTGTTAGCTACGCTTCTATGTCTCTTTGCCTTGGGTGTTGATATGCGTGTTTCCGAGAGTAGGTTGAAACTATTTCCTGGCGGTACCGGGGGTGAGGTCCTGGATCGTTTATTTCTCCTTTTATCCTTGTCGGTGATCCACTGCTTTGGTCTAGCTCCTTGGTTGTGCCAAGGACCGTCTTTTGGGTGGTGCTGTTCTGTAGTTACTAGCAAAGGCCAGTTCTCAATCATGGTATTGTTGGCTATATTTGTAGTAGCTTCATAAATAGAGTCAATGAGTTGCTCATCCTGCTGTATTTGGTACAGGGTAGAAACCCGAGCCTCCAGCTCTACAATCCTCTTTCTCATCTCCAAGCAATTAGTACATTCTGTGGGAGAGCCGAGTCCCGGCATCTTCCTTTATTTCTTTTCAGGTTAGGCTAAGCTGAAGCTAAGCTAGGTACTTAGCTGGTGGTGATGATGATGATGATGGTGGTGGTGGTGGTGATGGTGGTGGTGGTGGTGGTGATGGTGGCACGGGGCAGTTCCGTTGCCCTGGAGCTGTGCTATTACTCACACTGTCGTCTTCCGTCTCGTTAAAACTCAAAATAACAAGGAAAACCTTCCTCGTCTTTCATAAATATCCTTGCCTTCCGACATAGTCCTTTGTGTGTAGCTGATAAGACGGCTCGCTATTCCTCCCACGGAGAATCTTGCTACTCCTTTCGACTGTGGTAAAAAATCTGAATAGATAAGAAGATTCACAGTTCTGGAGAAGTACCATAGGAATTGGGAGTTAACGTACAGAGTAATTAAAGTTGAAAGGGCTGTAATAAATAATTATAATAGCGATAGGCAAAAGCAGCGGAGCGGAGCGACAGTAAAAGCAGCTTGCTTTGCTGAAGCAGGAAGTGATGTTTAGTCCTTTAATATTTCCCATTACACCAACTACGCCGCCAAATTAGAACAACAAATCACAATGTCGTAAATTAAATTGATCAAAATGACCCGTATACGCATTACAGGAGGGATCAAAATCACCTAGCGGTTTCTGGAAAAGGCCACAGGAGAATTCAGTCAAAAGCTAATAGTGCAACCCTTCACCCTTCACCTAGCAGCTATAGGAAAAAGCCCAGAGTGCCATAAAAATAAGAACAGATCAAATGGCAAACAGATGACACATCTTCCTCCACAACGAACAGGGATGGTGCGCCCAATAACTAACTTTTGAGTCAAGAAGTGACGGCCTGAAGGCCAACACCCGAGTTCTGTTTACTTTAGCTAAGCAGACCAAACAGGCCATTCTGTGATACCCACTGTTAGGTTGAGTGGGTACTATATTTCCATCTGTATGAGGGTCGCATTCAGGGACACTTGGGTAAATCATTCTAAAAGGAAACTAGTTCATATCCCCTCTGTAAGGTCACCTTGTAACACTGTTTCGCAAGACCCAAATCACTGAGAGGGGAGACCTTCTAGCCAATAGGAAAGCAGGCTCTCTGGGGTGACGGCACTGGATGGCGCAAGGGCGGGGGGGGGTTCTCTCTTCTCTATAAAACCTACAGGTTGAATGATGGAGGTGAGACAGAGACACGGAGACACCGAGACGCAGAGAGAACGGAGAAGCAGAGACGGAGAATCCACCCCACCAGTTCGAGAATAAGAGACGCCACTAAGAAGCCCTCCGGGAAAAGCTGATTAGAGATAGAAAATAATTGATGCTGTGAACCAGATAATTTAAGCTGTTGAATATTCCAATAAAACAACGGTCAGAACCGTTTTCACCCGCAGCGCTGTCTCCGCCTCCACGTGATTTCCAACGGACCATATTTGAATGAACTGTTACTTTAACGGGAAATACAACGAGCAGAGTAAGCTATTCCACTATACATTAGAGAACGAGCATATAGCTATAACATAGAATCATTGAGAAGATACATTAATCTGGCGCCGTGACTGCCGGTCTGTACATCCGAACGGAACCCAGGACAAAGACACAACAGAACTTCAAAAAACTCTCAGACCAGAGCAACGACGCCTGACTACACCATCCTCGAGCAACAACAACCAGCAGAGGCCAAACGGTGAGTTGAAGATGTGTCTGTGTTGTCGGGGTTTGTTTGGGCAGATTTCGAACAGGGGTAGGGAATGGTTGCATTGGCGCGATCGAGTTAAACGATTGAGCGCACAGCCGTATCGGCACTAATGAAATGAAGGGGATTGGCGCGATCGGGTTGGACAATAATATAGTTCAGGTCGCGCACTGCTGAGGGGCTAGAGGATTGCGCCAGGTTAGGCGACAGAGACTCTTGTTTAGAATCGTAGGTTCAAATGCAATGACAATAACTGGAGACGTCTGGTTTGTACGTTGCTAAAGACAAATCGACGTCGTACGAATCCGTTTAGTTCTTACGGAACAAGAGATCTGGAGCGCGTAAGGTAGTCCTCTTAAACCTCGGAAAAATTAGCACTTGTGCACTGGGGGGTTATAAAGATCTGCGCTTATGTTCGAACTAAAAAACTGCACTTAGAAGCGATGAGGCATTATATAAGGACTTTGGTATGTAACAATGTATATATGTTGTTTAGATGAAATAGGATGACACATGCATGGTATCATGGCTATAATCAAACGTACGTCATCATAACGCTAAACGTCGCGGATTACTATATTACAACCAATACGGAATAAAGCCGTTTTATACCCGGGAAGCTACTGCTATACAAAGCAGGGCTAATACATGCTAAGCTACGTTGCAAGCTAACGGGGAATGCTTGGGGTTATTAATGTTTAGTACGACTGTTGTGTTGAGATGACGGAACTTATAGCTTCATCCATGGTGGCTGAAAGAGGCTACCAAATGATGCTACATGATGTGCAAGGTTGACCAGGGCTAAGAATGATTATGTTGCTGAATGGAAGTATGAGTGTAACTGTGCGGATGAGAGAGAATGTGTGTGAATGAGTCTGCTAGAGGTTATGACTTATGAAGTGGATGCCAGTATTTTTTGTATCATTATGATAACTCTAGGGACGGAAACCGGGGACACCATACCACTGTCCGCGAGAACGTCGTACATACCGTATGGACGCTGCGTTGCGATATCGAATGAATTGAGTGAATGGCGAGTGAGATGGAACCAAAAGGATGTGTCACGTTATTTGAAATTTTTTAAATCAGTGGTAATGAGGTCGTGGTTTAATGTGGAAAAGATCAAAGAAAGCAGGGTTCTTCTTCTGCTTCGGTGAATAAATGGCAGATCGCGGCCACCACTGATGACGTCACATCTGTTTGGAGGGGCCTAGAGGGGGTGCGTTAGATTTGAAATACGGGGCAAGATCGGGAGCGTTAGATTTAAAATACGGAGCCGGCCGGGGCCGGACGGGCGGGCAAACGAGAAAATGTTACTGTAGGATTTATAAAGGAATGCTTAAGTTAAAATTATGTTATAGAGTATGACTGGGTTGTGCAAAACGTCGCGATGTGTTGTGCCGCTCAAATCAACAGGATAGTGGGCCGTGTAGGAAACGCTATTGTAAGGGGCTAGGCTAAGCTAACTAGCCGTGCTAGGCTAATCGAGCGATAGCAACATTGAGCTAAGCTAATTGGGCTAACAGTATTAATCTAATGGTGTTAGCAGTGGACAGCTAACTATGCTAAAAATGCTAAGCTAACTATGCTAACATGCTAAAGCTACCTGTGCTAACAATGTTGCATGCTGGGAGTCTCGGGGAATATCGCGTGATGCTATTTTTGCTGACAGCGGGACCTTGTGTGTGTAAACGTGACGTAAGCCTGTGGCGACGTCTCGCGGGAAGCCATCCCTAATGGCGGACTACGAGTCGGTACAGGGAATTCTGGGAATTGGGGTTCATGTTGTGTGAGCACGTCGGCTGACGTCATGGGAGGAGTGGCTGCGTGATGACGCACTTGTCGAATAGAGACAGCAGGGGGCGGTGTTGTCTTTGAAATGGATACACCTCTGCTGTTGCTTCGCCCTCTCTCCCTAGGTTGCCCCCCTCCCTTCCTCCATCCCTCCCTCCCTCCCTCCCTCCCTCTCTCCCTCTCTCTCTCTCTCTCCCTCCCTTCCTCCCTCCCTCCCTCCCTCCCTCCCTCCCTCCCTCCCTCTCTCTCTCTCTCCCTCCCTCCTTCTCCTCTCCTCTCCTCTCTCTCTCTCCCTCCCTCACCTCCTCTCTCTCCCTCCCTCCCTCCCTCCCTCCCTCTCCTCTCTTTCCCTCCCTCCCTCCCTCCGTCCCTTTCTCCCTGCCACCCTCTCTCCCTCCCTTTCTCCCTCCCTCCCTCTCTCCCGTTCCTGTGTGCGTATGAGTCACGTGTCCGTTCTAATGTTTGCAAACAATGCACCTTTAGATGTAGTTATGATGCGCTCTGCTCACGAGGACAAGTTTGTAACATGAGACGCACAGGAGGTCTTGTTTCGCATTTAATTTAACCAGATGTGTGGAGGCTTATTTCCTGATACGGGTTCGAAGATAACTTCACAGTTATTGGCAGTTTGTTTCCTTATATCGCTTCCTCCAGGGTTCCAACTTGTGTTGACAGACGGCAACCCTGCTCAAATACGGAGCGTCAGCGCTCTCGCTGGACTAGAAGGGTGCACTCAGTAGAGCGCAGATGACCGCCAGGACGGCAGCCACACATGATAGTGATAAGATGGGATCCCAGAGTGCTACGCTACAGGTTTAAAACAGTCATAGGGAAGAAATAGAACGTGGTTAATTAGAAACATAGAATAAACGGAGGATTTAAAAAACGAGGGCGATAAAGTTAAAATAGGAGGCTGACAGTCGAAGGCCTTTTTGAACAGGTGGGGTTTCGGCCTGCCTTCTCCCTCCCCCCGTCCCCCCCTCCTCCCTTCGTCTCGCCGTCTCTCTTTTTCTTTCCCCCTCTCCCTCCCTCCCTCCCTCTCTCCCTGCATCCCTCCCTCCCCCATTCCCTTCTCCCTCCCTCCGTCCCTTGGGGTATAGTGGTGGCTTTTAGGAACTCCATGCAAAGACCATTAGTTGTATTAAGCTGTGGGTTAACTGGACCAGGCTATACGGTGAAGTCTGCTGGTTGATTCTGGAAATGGAAAGAAGGTAAATAAATCTCCCGTCATAGCTCCCCCCCTCCCTTCATCTGTCTGTGCCCCCCCTCCCTTCATCTGTCCTCCCTCTCTCCCTCCCTGTCTTCCTCCTGCTCTCCCTCCCTCCCTCCCTCCCGGTATCTCCCCTTCCCTCAGTCTATCCCTCTCTCCCAGATGGACTCTGTTGATTGATTGGTTGATTGAAGACTTTATCAGAATGGGTGCAATACAGTACGGCTCAATACACACGATTGTTAAGGGGATGCAGACCAGGGAAAGACTTTCGTCTTGTTTACATCAGGGTCCCCCATTTTCGGTTCATCAGGACATACGTGACATGCTGTTAGTTAGAGTATTCGAGTTAGGTTGCCCTTATGGTGGGCTTGAGGCAGTGGTTGTATTAAAATAGTGTATACTTTACGGAAGGATAGGTTAATATTCATGGTCGTTTGGGAACTCCTCTTCCGTATGTATGTCTCTCCCCCCCTCTGTCTCTTCTTGTATTTCTCCCTGTGTCTCTCCTTCTCTCCCTCCCTTCATTTCTCCATGTGCGCCCCCCCTCGATGCCTTGCCTTCAAATGGATTGTGGGTACGTTACGGACCGTTTCTAGTTGGGGTCCCTCCAACCCCCAGACTGGCCCTCTTGAGTGTGGTGTGTGTGTTTGGGCTGGGGGCAAGGAGTTGGGGTATTTGTTATAAGGGAGATGGGTTTTACATTAGGTTGGTTTTGGTTAGAGACGGTTGTGGCGTGTTTTTTGTTTTTCATTTTTAGGGAAGGTGCCAGTTCCCTAGTTTCCCCCTTCGGTTGGGGTCCTTGGAGGCAGGGTTGGCTTTGCGTCTTGTTGTGTGTTATTGGTTGGGTGGTTGTTTTAAACTACGTAGCTGTTATGTATGTGAAATAGGTGCCGGTACAGGTGATGGTTGGACGAGTTGTGATATTCCTTGGAAGGGGGCTTGGGGTGTTTTCATTCAGGTTCGAAACTGAGGGAAGATGCTTTGGGCTGTGAAATGACGGGTCTCTGTGGATTCAGGGATCATGGGAAATGTTGCGGTGGGTGTAGTACTGGGGTTCATGAATTTAATAACGTGGACAACTGGGCTATGTAACGGTCAGGGGTTTAGTGATCTAAGTTGCTAAAGATAAAATTTTTCCCGTGATAGTGGTTGGATGCAGTGACGCCACCAAAAGTTTTTTTTGGTGGTGTGAGGGGGTATGTGTGGAAAAATAATGTAGAATGATGTTGTATGAAGAATGTGATGAAGGCGTGAGATGTAAATGTGGTGAGAAATGTAGGAAGAAGTATAGTTTTTGATTTTCATAGTAGAAAGCAAGTAGGGAAGTTAATATTACATTTATACATAGTTAATACGCGGAGCAGTCATTTAAAGTATAAATTATGACAATTTCATCAAGGCAAAAAGAAATTGGAACAGATGGCTAACCAAGTTTACCATTTGTTAGAATTGATAGGTTGTGTGGAACTTAATGATTATGTTCCCCAGAGAACCAAAGGTGAAAGGAACACACAAAGGATTGGAACCTCCAGTTTCCGGTTGGACAAACGGACAAAAACAAGTAAAGCCGTATCGTTATATTCAAGTAGATCACACCGAATCTCTCTAGAAGAATTAGTATAGGAATGCCCGACATTTCCAATGCATAAATATTGAGGAAATGACAAGGGAAATGCCACTGTATTAAGTGTTATGCTTTTGCTTTCTTTTTGCACAGGCTTGGCGAGGACTGGGGCTCTGACGATTTCAATACCAATTGGGGAAACGGCTATATGAGCCTTGGTATAGTATGAATGATAAGAAAATTGTCAATCCCTGTCTGCACCGGTATAAATCTGATAGTGTGGGTGAATTTTAACTCAAGTAGCGAAAAATAGGTTTGGACACAGAGAAACTTGTTCTTCCAAACGGTGATTGCAGGTGTGTTTGGAAGTGGTGAGAATGTCGGGTACACAGGAAGTTCACCTTAGTGGAACATTGATAGGAACAACTGAAGGTTTAGAAGCAATAACAATAGCAAAAGTAGACAATCTGTCTATGTCAATGACTGGAAATATCACAATAGAAGTGAAGAAGCCATGGCCAAAGAGATTAAGGCCTTTACAAAACCTTGTATTTAAGTATAAAAAAGGAGGCTGTTATAGATTGAGAAACAAAAATAAAAAACAGAAAAGGAGAGCACGAAGAGCGATGAAAAGAAGTAATACCGACAATAGCAATAGGCTGACAACCTTTGCAGACACTCCCGTAGAAAGATTGATATCTGAAGTTAATCTGATTGAGTGGGATGTGATGGAATTTCCTCAGGTGACCAGTATAACAGAGGGACTGGAAATAATGACTTTGATTCCAATACAGGAGGTCTTACAGGAGAGAGAACCAGAGACAACGGTTTTACTCCAACCAGAACCGAGCCACACTGGGGTGTCCATTGCAGGCGACTGCAGTTTAACCAAGGGACAGAGAAAGAGACTGAGAAGAGCGGCGTTGTTACAGCAGTCCCACGAAGTCTATTCTGGCCGTACGGCTGGTACAGAGACCGACAGCAGGTATGGAACTATACATGAACAGTTTCTACAGCCCACCCGTTTCCCATGTCCAGTCGTCCCTCGAGACCAAAGCCGGGATGAGAGGCGTGGGCCGGTGACGAGGAGCCAGACAGCGGGGGCCAGGGTG
This sequence comes from Notolepis coatsorum, assembly GCF_963971535.1. Taxonomy (NCBI): domain Eukaryota; kingdom Metazoa; phylum Chordata; class Actinopteri; order Aulopiformes; family Paralepididae; genus Notolepis; species Notolepis coatsorum. The sequence continues at coordinate 25,541,406 of NC_140179.1, read as the reverse complement.
GAGGTAGAGAGGATGACGTACCTCTCTCCAGAAAGACAGAGAGCATTCACGGAAGCGTCCGAAAGACATGAGACAGTCCGTAGAAAACTGGTGGAGAAGCAGCTGGCGGTTGACCAAGTCACACGCGAGAGGGAGGTGCTAGAACAAGAGCTGGCGAAACAGACTGTGATCATGAGTGATGTAATTTTGGAAATCATGTTTCGTACTGCAGAACAAGGACTCAGTGAACAAGAGAAGTCACTTGCCCTGTTACCTGAACAGGGAGCGGAGCAGCGAGGGAATGATGACAGCCGCAGGGGGGGTGAGTTTCCAGGCCCCTCCCAACAACAAAAGGCCCAAGGTGCGGCGGCTGGGAAGAACAGGTATGTCCCTCTCTCATCCAGACAACAGAACTGGCAGCCCCAAGGAGGAAATGGACGACAAAGAGGGGGACCGCTTGGATGGCTGGCATCGACTGAGTGCTGGCAATGTGGAGAAATCGGCCATCTCGCTCGATCATGTGGCAAAGGGTGGCGGGCTCAGCAAGAGTCCAATAGACAGCAAGAGTCCATCAGAACACAGAGTTGCTGGACATGTGGAATGTTGGGACATTTTCAGAAGGGGTGTAAAGAGGGTGTGTCTGCAAAGGCCATAGGTTGAATAAGAACGAGGCAGGAATGCACAAGCGAAGCTAATAGTGCTCGGGAAAATAGAGTTATTAATAAGTTAAAATGGGAAAAAGGACTGATTGGAATAAAAATAGAATAAAAAATATATAGAAGCGTTGGTACATTAGATTATGAGTGGAAGCGACTAAGATGGATGTGCAACTAACAGGGAGAGATGAAATGACTGACAGATGCATGAGCCAATCGTACTAACAGTTAATTAATAGACCAATCATGGGTTTTCCTTTTTGCTACAGTGTGTCTGATCAACTCTTGCTGTGGCAGTGAGGAAAACGTAAGGGAGAATGGTATGGTGGACGATTTTTGGTATCTCCCACCTGTGCAGCCTGGCCCGGCTGCACAGATTGGAGAGAGAGAGAAAAATGGTCACCGCAATGGCTCTTGTGGTCATGTGAACTCTGACCCAGACGGTGTCAGAGAAGGGTTAAACAGTTGATATTAGACATAATATTAAACAGAGTTAATAACAAAGGACTATTTTAGTAGTGATTATACATACTTGATCCAAGGGTGGTCAAGGAGACTTTAAAAAAAAAAAAAAAAAAAAAAAAAATTAATTTAATTTCTTTACTTCATTTCTTTTTAATTTTTAATTTTTATTTCTTAGTGATTATGCGGGGGTATTTATGCCTCTAGCTGATAGTTTAGTTCTGTTGATGGGTGTGTTGCATGAAGGCACTCACGAATTTTTGTTTATGTTTGTTTGCAATTTTCTTTGTTTTTGTTTGACACTCTATTTTTTTTAGGAACTGACTGGCTGGGAGGGATCTCTCGCCGGTCAGGGATAGCAGGTGGTGGTGACACAGCGGGACTGGTAGGAATGTCTAATATAATGGGCTGGAAACTAAGGGTGGACGGGAGCTGGTTCATGATTTAGTTTTCCGCTCATTGAGAGTCCAGGAGTAGTATCTGGGGAGTTGTGTCACGTTTTTGGGTTTGGTAAGTGTTGGGCGAACGTGTTTCTCTGTTTATAGGTAAGCTCTGTAGATTTTGGTCGCCATTGGCCAAATAGTTTACAAGTAGGGTGCAGACGTGTGAAATTGATAATTGGCTTATGGGGGACTCTGCACCGGCTTGTTGAGGGCTGGCAGAGTGTGTGGGATGTGTGTTTAAAGGGACTGTGGTTTGTTACCATGCACATAGGTTCTGTTGGTGGTTGACCTCGTCTAGAGCTGGCTGTCCGGACCGAGGAGGCTGTCTGGAAACAAGGTATTGATAGTGTAATAAATGGTTATTCCACTTTCAAGGGTGGAAGTGGTGATTGTGTTGAACTTGAGATATTTGATCTAGTAAAATAGTACAGCACAAAAATGAATGAGACAAAGGTGATTTGATTGAATATTAACAATTGAAGCTGTGGACTGTATAGATAACGAATTTGGAAAAAGAGTGTTGTCAAATACAGAACAGTAAAGATGTATCTGTGCGAAAAAGAGAACTTCCAATCCATTGTGTGTTTGTAAATAACAATCCAAAATGCAAAAAAGGACAGAGGGAAAATCGTTTCCTTCTGTGGAAAATCGGAGCAGTACCAAAAACTGCATACAACAAAGAAGAGGCTGTGGTTAGCACAAAATACAACAAGAAGAAAACAGTCAAAACGAGGTAGCCGTAAAGACCTCAGAAGGTTTAAACAGGGATAACTGACAGGGATGAAAGCGAAGAATAATTGAGGCCTCAGTGGTCTTTTCAAGGAGAAGAGATGATTTATGTTTGCTTGTTTGAATCTCCCACAATGTTTAGAGTGTTAATCTTTTGGGTAGGATGTATAAATCTTTTCTTGCAGAGTCCATTACACAAAATAGACATATTTGGTAATTACATGGATAATGTATAGTCTTAAACGAAATAAGCTGAGAATGGTACGATCATCTTTTTGTATAAAGAGACGGACCTAGACTGGATGTCATAATAATAACTGATAATGTGTATAACTGTGCAAGAAGAAGAGGTAAGTGGAATTTTGGAATTTTTTGGATTTTTGGATTTAAAAAAAAAAAAAAAAAAAAAAAATGTTTATATTTTATGGAAATATTATATCATTTTGATTTTGAAATTTACTGGTTACATAATGAGGGTAGACCCCTCAGAGAAGGGATTGTCGTAAATTAAATTGATCAAAATGACCCGTATAAGCATTACAGGAGGGATCAAAATCACCTAGCGGTTTCTGGAAAAGGCCACAGGAGAATTCAGTCAAAAGCTAATAGTGCAACCCTTCACCCTTCACCTAGCAGCTATAGGAAAAAGCCCAGAGTGCCATAAAAATAAGAACAGATCAAATGGCAAACAGATGACACATCTTCCTCCACAACGAACAGGGATGGTGCGCCCAATAACTAACTTTTGAGTCAAGAAGTGACGGCCTGAAGGCCAACACCCGAGTTCTGTTTACTTTAGCTAAGCAGACCAAACAGGCCATTCTGTGATACCCACTGTTAGGTTGAGTGGGTACTATATTTCCATCTGTATGAGGGTCGCATTCAGGGACACTTGGGTAAATCATTCTAAAAGGAAACTAGTTCATATCCCCTCTGTAAGGTCACCTTGTAACGCTGTTTCGCAAGACCCAAATCACTGAGAGGGGAGACCTTCTAGCCAATAGGAAAGCAGGCTCTCTGGGGTGACGGCACTGGATGGCGCAAGGGCGGGGGGGGGTTCTCTCTTCTCTATAAAACCTACAGGTTGAATGATGGAGGTGAGACAGAGACACGGAGACACCGAGACGCAGAGAGAACGGAGAAGCAGAGACGGAGAATCCACCCCACCAGTTCGAGAATAAGAGACGCCACTAAGAAGCCCTCCGGGAAAAGCTGATTAGAGATAGAAAATAATTGATGCTGTGAACCAGATAATTTAAGCTGTTGAATATTCCAATAAAACAACGGTCAGAACCGTTTTCACCCGCAGCGCTGTCTCCGCCTCCACGTGATTTCCAACGGACCATATTTGAATGAACTGTTACTTTAACGGGAAATACAACGAGCAGAGTAAGCTATTCCACTATACATTAGAGAACGAGCATATAGCTATAACATAGAATCATTGAGAAGATACATTAACAACCAATGATACAAGAACCATCTGGAAAAAACTCCAGGACATTACCAACTACAAAAAGAACCCCCCCCCCATACCTGACAGTGATGACCAGCTCCCGGCCAAACTCAACATCTTCTACACTAGATTTGAACAGTCACCCCCCCCCACCCCCCTCTCCCCCCTACCCCCTGCCACCTCCCCCCTTCCACATCCAGGAGGAAGAGGTGAGGACCACCTTCAAGAGGATAAAGAAAAATAAAGCAGCAGGCCCAGATAACATCAGTTAATCTGTCCTCCATCACTGTGCTGCAGATCTGGCCCCCATCTTCACCAACATTTTTAACACCTCCCTCCATAACTGTTCAGTCCCCTAATGTCTCAAACAGTCCACCATCATCCCTGTACCAAAATCCAACAATATCTCCTGCCTTAACGACTACAGACCAATTGCCCTCACATCCGTAGTAATGAAATCATTTGAACGCATCATTCTCACCCACCTTAAAACCAGCACCACCCCCCTCATGGACCCACATCAATTTGCCTACAGAACCAACAGGTCTGTGGAAGACACAGTCAACACAGCCACTCATCACCTGCTGCAACACCTGGAAACCCGCAACTCATACGCCCGCATTCTGGTCATGGACTTCAGTTCCGCATTCAACACAATCATCCCAGCCAAACTCATCAATAAACTACTGGACATGAACATTGACCCCTGCATCTGTCACTGGATCCATAGCTTCCTCTCCAACAGACAGAAGGTCAAAATAAACAACATCACATCCCACCCTCTATATCTCAGCACAGGAGCCCCCCAAGGCTGCGTCCTTTCACCCTGGCTTTTCTCCCTATACACCAACCTGCTCATATCCCTCCACAACTCTGTAAAAATATACAAATATGCAGACGACACAACCCTTATAGGCCTCATCACAGACAATAATGAAACAGAATACTGTACACAAATCAACCACACAATCACCTGGTGCACAGACAATAACCTCCTCCTCAACTCATCAAAAACCCAAGAACTCATCATTGACTTCAGACGCCAGCCAAACCCCAAAACCCCCATATCCATCTCCGGCAAACCCATAATCACCACAGACTCCTTCAAATTTCTCGGCACCCACATAAGCAATAACCTCAAATGGAAAACCAACACAGACCACATCCACAAAAAAGCCAATCAAAGACTCTTCTTCCTCCGCCAGCTAAAAAAATACAGTCAGAAAACATCTCCTGCTCCGCTTCTACCAGGCTATCATTCAAAGCATCCTCACCTTCTCCATAACAGTTTGGTACAGCAGTCTGGACACTCACTCCAAAAACAAACTCCAAAGAATAATCAATAAATCCTCCAAAATAATCCGCACCCCCCTCCCATCTCTCGAATCACTCCACCGCCAAAGCACAATTAGAGGAGCTAGAAAAATTATCTCTGACCCCACTCACCCAGCACACCACATCTTCCAGCTGCTGCCCTCCGGGAGGCGCTACAGATCCCTGACCACCAAAACATCCCGCTTTAAAAACAGCTTCTTCCCCACTGCCATACGGACACTGAACTCCCTGTAGCACCCCCCCCCCCCCGCAACCCCCGCAACCCCCCCTACCTCTGTTGCTATGGACAAACTCTGAACTTTGATATTGAGGTCTTGTAATTGTGTATTTATGTATTTAACTGCATGTAGTATGTATGTAATGTAAGTGATGTTATATGTTCTATGTTCTATGTTGGAACAATGCTGTAACATGCTGCACTGACATCAAATTCCACCAGCCTGGCTGGGTGGTCATTAAAGATAATTGAATTGAATTGAATTGAGCTGTGCGTAAATATATGCACAAAGTCAAGCACACGTTCAAATTGATAAGTCCCACACTTTGCTTAGAAATGATTGTACGCACGGGTTACGCACATATCTGTGCGTACGCACCATTGATAAATGAGGGCCCAGGGCTTCGAGGTCGTTCAGCTTGTTAAACATAAACACTGATAAGGATTTGGTCAGAGAGAACTATGGAGAGTTTGACATCGAACCATACTAAAGGTTAAAAGCAGTTGCCATGGCAGCATCACATAGTAATGAGGAAAGGGGGCGGGCCCCTGTTGCTAGGGAGAAGATGTTATGATGTGAGTTTCCACGAAGCTGACGCGAGCGGACGTGGATCAGAGACTTTCATCCCTCTCTCACCCTCGCCGGGTGGGGGAGGGTAGATGACACATCATCATTAGCTTCGGCTAACGGGAAATGGTGGTTGGTTCCGACAAGGCCCAGAACCATCGGACTAATGACAGGAGAGACGGTGGAGACGAATGAATTAGGACTTTTCAAGGACAATGAATGAATGAATGAATGAATGAATGAAAACTTTATTAACAGATTGCAGAATGGGTACAGTACAGTACAGCTCAATACATACAATTGTTAAGGGGATGCAGACCAGAGAAAGACTTTCGTCTTGTTTACATCAGGGTCCCCCATTTTCAATTCATCGTAACATATATGACATACATGACATACAGATAGACAGTACTGCTCCATCTATACATTTATGACATACCAGATTTGCAATTACAGTACTGTTTGTGATACAAAAAGAGTCCAGAAAGAAAAGAGTATATACATTAGGCGTGGAAACTGTACATTGGATTGGGTAGGTGGGGGTGGGGGGGGACTGTACATTGGAGGTGGTTGGGTGGGTGGGGGGGGGGGGTTGGTTAGGAGTGGGGGGGGGGGGGAATACAATACATCTGATTACGAGGCTCTGTTTATGGAATAAACATGAGGATCTGAGAAAAGAGATCACGGTGCAGTGTCGTTTCTTCTGACTATGGATGTACTAACAAGGGGTTGATACAGTGTGTGACAGCTAATGAGAGATCCAAGTAAAATTACACAACGCAGAGGCCGGTCACGGAACAGCAGGTGACAAGTGAATTAAATGAGTAAAGGCTGGAAACACTGTTATCTGACACTATCATACATACAGTATATGACGGGTTATACTAGAAGGACCCGTGATAGTGCGTGAGTAAGAGAAACTGAACCCAAGGACTAACGTCCATAGATAGCTTGTTATAGTAGCAGTGTGTGCGGTATAAGTAGCATGCTGCTAACGGCTATATTGACTCCAGTGTACACCGAGCGCGAGGCGCTGAAGAAGACCGGTGGTGTAGCCAGCCACGTTGCGCAACAGTATAACCGTGTAGCAGGTGGGCTGTTTGGGACCCAGAGAGTAGCTTCAGTTTAAGGTAGGGCTAGTGTATGGCTGCGCGTCAACCCAGCGCCGGCTGTCAACAACCAGCCTTCGCCGGCGTTTCGATGTCTGCTCTGCTCCGGCGGTCGACAGCCCAGCACGGGAGTTCTTCCGTCCAGCAGAGGTCGCCATCACCCAGCACACGCTCTCAGCCAGCTACTGCCCTCTGCTCCAGCCCCGCTTGCTAGCGTCCGCGACGAGAGCGTTCGACGCCATCTTGCTACCTGGACGGTGGTGGCGCGGCGCGGCCGCCATTTTGGTTGAGTACAATAGAGCTTCGATGCTCCGGAGCTATTACACAGTACACAGTGTGGTGCGGCCTACGGGTGAAGCTAACGTTGCTAAATCCAGTTCCTAGGGGTACCCCAAACACATTCTATGCCGGCATTAGTATAGGACTTTTGTTCTGGTATTGTGGGCCCACCTTTTTGATTTTCTTTGAGTGTGATAACGTGTTTGTTCTTTAATAATATTTTCCCATCTAATTAACCCTTTCCCTGTGGGGAGGTTACAGACCTGGTGCATCATAAGTGAAGCCTTAGAGAGGTATTATTCATGGCACTGACCCAGACGTGGGTGATGAGTCAAACACATTGAAGTATGTTATCCCTGATACTAACCCAGAGGTGGGTGTATAATATACGTGTCTATGAGGTATTGAGTTACAAACGGAGCTATAGTAGGACTTCAGTCCATTCGACCACTCCTATTAAATCATTGTAACTGAACAGTACAACTAATATTAAACATTAGATGGGATTCTGTGTGCGTGTCCATTCCTGTGCCCAGTATTAACCATTTTGGTGTGGGTAACGTTACTACCATTAACCCCTTCCTACCCAACGCTCCCCTTTTCATTGTAAGGTTTCTAGTGGTCATCAAGGGAGGGTACTGCTTGCGGGAGGAACAAATCTAATTATGCATATCAGTCACTAGGTGTGGGAGGGTTAAAGGAGGTATTCAGGGAAGTGAGAGCGAGTTGGGGAGTACTGCTGACCGCCCCGGAGAGGCGAGGAAGACCAGAGTACCAGACCAGGTTGGTAAATCCCGGGCCCCATTCACTCCCACTACCGGGCCCCAGTTTGACGCTCCAGGCCCAAAGACGAGGGTGCAGTCAGACGGAGCTCTACTCTACTGTGTCCAGCTACCTTGTGACTGCCAGCAACCGTTCCCACAAAGCAGGGATAATCCACCCTGCTACATATACTTGCTGATACTAACTATACTATACAATAATCACAACGAGTTCTTTCCTTAAAGTGACCTTTTTTCCCCCTTGGGGTCTCAAACTCGCGGCCCGCGGGCCAATTGCGGCCAGAGGGATGATATTTTGTGGCCCCCTACTTGACATCAAAGTTTATTGTTAATGCGGCCCGCGCGCTACTGTTTGCCGAGACGTTGTGCGAGAGTTGGACGTTTTATTTATTTGATCACTTGTAGGCTACCATAGCGCAGGCTCATGACAGCAACGTTATGTTAGTGACTTGGTTGAAACGTGATTCCGGAGTGATATCAAGTAAAGTGGAAGGCAAATGCATCCTCGCTATCTCCTCTGACTGCGAGCAGTGCTCTGCATGTCCGGCTGCACTGTCACAGATGTCTGTGTCTGTGTCTGTGTACGGGTCTGGTCCAATCACATTCAGCATCCCGTCAGTGTTCCCCCCCCTCACCCACAGTCTGCGAATCAGATGCAGAGTAGGGGAGTAGGGCGGGTCTTCACGGAATGCAAGTTGTCTCTCTCTTTCAGTCCGAGTCAGTTGACGTTGACGGCGCATCTACAGTAAACTCGCTCCCAGTTTTATCTCTGTGAGATAAATGTAGCTACTAGCCTAGTTTCTAGCCATTTTCAAAGATGGTCAGTAAAAGAAAAGTCGACTGCAATTCAAAGGTGAATGGACTGAAAAATATGCATTCATCCTGAGTCCCAGCACCAAACCAATGTGACTATATGCCAAGAAACGGTAGCTCTTGTGAAGGGTGGCAATTTGAAAATAATGTATGACTGAGTGATGGAGACCATGTTTGAAGGCAAACAAAAGCAAAGCCCCCTCAGATCGCACAGCAACCAGAATAACTGAAATACTGGCTGGTGATTTGATTAACAGCTTTGTGATAGAATAAAAAAAAATGCACAGTGCATTTCCATAGCTGTGGATGAGTCCACTGACACCACTGAGCCTATGTTCTGAAGAACTGTTCATGTTCTGAAGAACTGTTCATGTTCTGAAATGTTATTGCTAAGGATTGAGAAGATTGGATAAGTTGTCCTTTTTTTTGGAATGCTTGAAACCCTTTTTTTGTGGAATATTTGATGTGGCCCAGCCTCACCCAGATCTACCTCCAGGTAAATTGAGTTTGAGACCCCTAAAGTGTCCTTTTCTTATGTGTTTAAAGTGCCCTGTGGTGCGTTTGTGTGTGAGCGAGTGCAGAATGTGTGGTGTATGTGTGTGCTCATGTGTACTTGTGTGTGGAGAGATTAGTATGTGTTCCGACATGGGCTCAGTTTGGCAGTATGTGATTTTATTACTTAGATGCTGGGAGGGTAAACTGCGTTCGCACATACAGCCCCTCTGATTAATGTGCAGATTGTCAGGAGTCCAGTCCATGTGTGAAATGGGCTTCAGTGTGTTTTGGGGGGACAAGCATGCTGTTGATCCCCCCCCCCCCCCCCCCAATTTGCTGTGTGTGTGTGAGTGATTGGGATAGAAACGGAGAGGATGAAATGAAATACAGAATGAAATAAGCAAAAAACAAGAATTTACATCCAGTGCATGTGTGAAAGGGGCTTCAGTGTTTACATTGCATACTGTATTTTGTCATAGCCTGCACCCTTGTATATTATTAGACCAGTGTTTGTGAAGTGTTGGTGTTGTGCGTTATTGATTGCTTTAAGCCAGGGGTGCCCACACTTTTTCAGCTTGGGAGCTACTTTTAAAATGACCAAGTCAAAATGATCTACCTACATTAAAAATGCTAAACAGGCCCAGATTAAGAATTCATAGGCCCCTGCCCTGGGCCAGACTCTTGTGGAGGCCCCCACACACACACATGCATGCAGGCGTTTTTATATGTAAAACATTGGTGGGGCAGCCACCAACCAAGGCTACATACCAGGCAAACTACAGTAATCAAAATTACAGTAAGCCTGCTACTGATGCGTTTTTAACACGTCAACAAACAGCTATCCATCGAGAGAGAGAAAGTATTTGAGGACTTTTTTTTTTTTAAAAGGGGAACTATCTTATAAATGGCCTTTTTCAGTGTTTCAGTGTGTGGACTTATATTAATAGGATCTATGTCTCTAATTCTCATATTGGCGCATTCTTCCAATTCTCCTCTCACAATATTCACCCTCACTGAACTGAGTCATCTGAAAATGTGCATATCTGTGATGTCAGAGATTTCTCAGCTGCATAATAATGTGGCAGTTGATGTGGCAGTTGGCACCAGGCCACACAGTGGTTGGAGCCCAGCCTAAAAACGACTTAAGATCTTGAGGTAGAAAAATGCTGTTTTAGAGTACTTGATTAGAAATACAAAACAATGAATTTTTTGGGAAAAAAAACCTTACAGAGGTGTTCCATAGACTCACATGAATTGTGTAAAAGTGCCCAAATAGTGAAAGAAATAGTCAAATAGTTCCCCTTTAAATACATTTATTATATTCCCTGTCTGCCAAAGTTATTGACAGGGGTACCACACAATATATTATACGTTATTGTTCAGTTATTCTGTCAGTTTCATGATGGCTTTGTTTGAAAAGGTTAAATGCAGGAAAACACAACCAGAAAATTATCATTTTGATAACTTTAATATTTCAATTTGGAAGGCAAACAAATAAAGAACAGTTCTGCAACAGTGCAGATTGTGACTTGCTGTTGTGACTTTTGGGTATTGCTGGTCTATAAGCAATAAATAATATTTGAATGAACAAACACCAGGTGCTGTACAGTACACCTTTGCAATACTGCTACAGTAGGTAATGTACAAATAATGATATTTGAGTAGTGCTGGTCTATAAGCAATAAATAATATTTGAATGAACAAACACCAGGTGCTGTACACATTTGTACTGTTCTGAAGGTCCTGATTAACATATAGAGTCTGCGTTTATTATTTTGTATAACTTATATATTGTTTATATATATAAGATATATATTTTCACGTCATCTGTTTACCTAATAGTATTCATCATTCGCTTATTTGTATATGTTCCACTCTTAACGCCGTAGACAGCGTGAGCGCATGCGCGGGGTTCCTGAGACATGCCCGTTACAGAAGCACGTGGCCGAAGACCCCGGAGCCGACGATGATGTCCGACACAGCGTTGAACGAAGCTTCTACGTGGACAACTGCCTACAGAGCGTATCCACGCCAGAAGAAGCAGAGAGCATCCTAATGAAGCTACGGGCTTCGTTAGCCAAAGGTGGATTCGACCTCCGACAGTGGGCCAGTAGCGACCCTCAAGTTCTCCAGCACCTCCCTCCAGAGACTAAAGCCGCTAGCAGCGAGACCTGGATGGCGCACACCCCAGGCGAAGCGCAAGAGATGACCCTGGGCCTCGTCTGGCGCTTCAAGACGGACTCGCTTCACTACCGACACACACCTCTGAGGACGGATCAGGAGACGTCCACGACTAGACTGACCACTCGGCGGAGTGTGTACCGAACACTCGCCAGCCAGTACGACCCAATGGGGTGTATTCTCCCCTACACCACCCGGGCGAAGATGCTGGTGAGAGAACTGTGGGTCAAGGAGCAGGGCTGGGATGACCCCATACCCGAGCACCTAGCCACCACATGGAGAGAGTGGGAGGATGAACTTGTCTTACTCCGCGAGGTTGCCATCCCGCGGAGTTACTTCCCCCCTACCGTGCGACTGGAGACGTGTCAGACAGACCTGCATGTCTTCAGCGATGCCTCTGAAGTGGCGTACGGATCAGTGGCCTACCTGAGATCTCGAGAAGAGGGAGGAGAAGTCCACGTAGCCTTCGTCCTGGCCCGCTCAAGGATAGCTCCCCGCAAGCAGCAGTCGATCCCGCGACTAGAGCTCTGCGCAGCTCTGGTAGGCGCACAACTCGCCAAAATGGTGCAAAGTGAACTCACCATACCGGTGCGGGAGATCATCCTATGGTCAGACTCCATGACCGTGATCACCTGGATCCAGTCCGCCTCCTGTCGGTACAAAGTTTTCGTAGGAGTCCGAGTATCCGAAATCCAAGACCTGGTAGGAGCGGAATGTTGGAGATATGTTGACACCAAGCAGAACCCAGCGGATGTCATCACACGGGGGATGTCCCTAGCCGACCTCACCCGTCCTAACTCATACAGTGATGGTCCAGAGTTCCTCAAGCTCCCGGAGGAGAAGTGGCCTATCTCCACACCGCGGGAGGCGAACCAAGACGAGTCAGAAATAAAAAAGTCCATGTTCTGCGGGCTGAGTCAAGCCCCGGCTCCAACGGGCCCGGACCTAGACGACTGTCAAACTCTGGAGAGTGCCCAGAAAAGGACATTCCTATGGCACCACCCGGAGCTCCCCCCCACCACAGACCTCGATGCGTCTGCCTACAAGGAAGCGGAACTTCTTGTGCTGCAGAGGGCGCAGAGAGACTCTTTCCCAGAGGAAATTGAGTGTTTGATAAGGGCAAAGCCAGTCCCCTCAGACAGTAGACTCCTTACCTTAGCCCCAGAAATCGACGCCCAGGGCCTCATCAGGGTGGGTGGTCGGTTGAGACGGGCCCCGGACTTGGCCGAGGATGTTAAGCATCCCATCGTCCTAAGCAGCCGACACAGGATAACAGATCTGATCATTCAGAAATACGACGAGGTGGTGTGCCACGCGGGGACCGAGCGAGTCTTTGCGGAGATCCGACGGCGCTTCTGGATACTCAAATCAAATCATCAAATCAAATTTATTTATAAGGCCCGACAACACATGTTAATGTCCCCATGGGCCGTACAGGTCTTCTTTAAACAAGTCAAGAAGAAAACATAACAATAAGTCAAGAACAGAACACCGAGATTGAGGGAGTTCTGAACTCCAAGCCCCTCGGCTACGTTTCAAGCGACGTAGCTGACATCGACCCCATCACCCCAAACTAGCTCTTGATGGGGCGGCTGAACCCTGCCCTTCCTCAGACTGTGTACAGACAGAACGAGATGAATGGACGGAGAATGTGGAGACACAGCCAAGTACTGGCCGACCAGTTTTGGGCCCGCTTCCTCCTACATTACTTACCCTCCCTTCAAGCCTGCCAGAAATGGGTGAAAGACAGGGACAACCTGACCGTGGGGACCGTCGTGATGATCATAGACCAGTCACTACCCCGAGCTACGTGGCCAGCCGGCCGTGTGAGCAGAGTGATCAATGGTTCGGATGAGAAGGTCAGAGCGGCAGAGGTCATCGTCCAAGGGCGGACTTATACTAGACCAGTAGCTAAGTTGATAGAGCTTCCTGCGTTCCCTGACCCCCCTGACGACGACGATAACCCACCGACTTTATAGATTACTTCCAACTCCCCATAGCCCATTATGGAGAAATTGATTTGACCCTTGATATTAATCTGTGCCCCAAATTTTATTTGCTAATTAGGTTCCGACTAATTAGGGGGCGGCTGTTCTGAAGGTCCAGATTAACACATAGAGTCTGCGTTTATTATTTTGTATAACTTATATATTGTTTATATATATAAGATATATATTTTCACGTCATCTGTTTACCTAATAGTATTCATCATTCGCTTATTTGTATATGTTCCACTCTTAACGCCGTAGACAGCGTGGGCAAGTGAGAAAGAGAGCATATTGATCTGTGGGGATGAACAGACTCATTCCACAGGTAACTAAGACAGAGTGTGTCAGATAGAAGAAACGTTCGGTAGCAGTAACGGGACGGAAGGCAACGTATCTTGATAGAGAGCTGTACAGCTAATTAGATACCACATAATATTGTCGAGCCACTATTGGCACAGTATAGTGACTTGCTTGAGCGAAGTAACGTTGAGAGACTTATAGCTGAATCCAGCGGCGTCTGGATTTAACTACCTATTGAAGACTTCATGCGGGTTAGCCTAAGTACACAAGGGCTAACTAGCTAGCAACCATGCCAACGGGCGTTTGGACTAATAGCTATTAATTCTGCCATCGGGCGCTAGGAATACAGGAACCCCGGTCCGTACGAGACCCTCCTCACCAGCGACGACAGGATTATCCCAAGTTTGTCTGCAGTTCTCTGGAGTAGGAGCTCCAGAGAATTACCGTCTCCATCCGCCATCTTGCTTTCCCCGTGCTGATCGCTTCTTCTCACTCCATTCAGAGCATCAACGGTCGAGTACTCGTAGTTCAGGACTATCGTTACCTATGACATTGTTGCACTGACATTATAGTAGTAACCGGAGATCTGTGTTCATATGCTATGTATGGTTTGCTATTAACATTAAAGTGATTGTTCAACTTGTATCACTGTCCCCTCGCAGTTAATGGAGTGTCCGCCATTTTGTGTACCTATACTGTCTGGCTAATTAATATTCTTTAGTAGTGGTCTAATCTAAACATTTAAATACAGTCAGGGTTGTGTAGCCCCTTAGCTACATGTACTGCTATAGGAAAGGTGCAGATAATGATATTTGAGTATTGCTGGTCTATAAGCAATAAATAATATTGTTGCTGTACACATTTGTACTTCAACGAATGCCTCTTTTATCAACTCTCCGTCTTGGAAGGACTTCTTGTGCTTAACCAGTTACCACTGGTACTTGTTCATCTTCAAAGCCATTAGTGGTAAACACCCTCCTTATATATCATCCTTTCTGGATTGGAGTCTTGGTGCTTATCAGACCAGATCCAACAGCTGGCTTACTCTTAGGGTTCCACAAGCGCGTTTGGATCTGGGCAAGACAGCATTTTTTATTGATGCCCCCAACACATGGAACGCTCTTCAACAAACCCTAAAGTTAGAGGTCCTCCCATCTGCTTCTGCTTTTAAACATCTGGTGTTAAATCTCTGTTTGTCAAATTGCAATTGTTTTTAGTTTCTTCTATTCTTTTTTATATTTTCATTGTGTTGCTCATGTGTGTGTTAACTCGCAGTCATTGTAAATGAGGGAAACCTCAATGTCCTTCGAGTTAAAATAAAGGTTACAAACAAAACCTACGGAACCCGTTCTAGTGACTGGCTGGTCCTTAAGGTCCCCTGAGTTTGCTCTGAACAGGGTACATCTGCATTTTGTTATTATGATGCCCCTCTAGCTCATGGAATGAACTAAGACAGTCCTTGGAGCTGGGATTCTCCCCTATGTTGCAAAGTTTGGAGCCTTCGTCTCCAGCCTTTGTCAATCAAGTTGTAGCTATGTGTTTTAAATGATTTGTTATCCTTGCTTTTTGCCTCATCTAGTTGTCTCTTTGTTGTGATTTTATATGCTTTTTTTTGTTGTTGCTCATTTCTGTATGTACACTCGACGTGACTGTAAATGAGGGAAACCTCAGTTGCCTTTCGAGTTAAAATAAAGGTTTGAAATTAAATGAAATGAAAAATGATGGCGTGACTCACCCTGAATGATGCTTCGGTGGCTGCCTTCGCTTTTGAAGTCACCTTTGTGAAAAATGCCTGCTGTCCGGACAACTGTGATTTCAGTTACTTCACCTTTCTCCTTCTCAGCTCGCTTTTTGGAGGGAAGTGTGTGTTGTACGTTATGTGAACTGTCCAAAAGTGCCGCTCCACATTCCCCTTCTTCGAAATGGCGATTGTAGATTTGCAGATCAGACAAACGCACTTTGAATATGACATCGTGAAAAAAAAGTCCTGCTCCCATTCTGGATGGAAGTTGTAGGTTTTTGGTTTCTTACTTGGTCCAGCTTCCCCACTAATTTGTATACCCTTTCGTTAGTTAGTAGTATAATTGTATAAATTGGAAGGCTAACAGCTAACTAGGTAATCAGCTCGCCAGTGATTTGCAGCTGGCGCGAATGACCGTGCATGCGTGGTGAACTGCATGCCATAGTAAGGATGGATGATAGGCTAACCTTTATTTATTAAAAAAAAATTCAATGCCATGCGATCTACCCACGCTACCTTTGCGATCGACGTATTGGGCACCCCTGCGCTTTAAGCAATCAGAGAGAGAGAAAGAGAGCCTTTGATGTGCCCTTTATTTTTAGTTGAGCAACCAAGGTTGATATGTGAAATAAGAACATGCCTAATTACTGTACAGGGGTAGAGTTGGTCAAACATTGGAAAAGCATATTACTGTTCCACTGGCTTTTCTTTTGATATATTTCCCAAATATCTACACATAGCAACCATTGTTTTACACATAGCAACCTTTGTCCCTTCCATTGCCATGTTCAAAACAATGGCCACTATGTTACAGGCAGCCATGTTGGAAGACAAAGAACTACACAAACATTCAGTGCAAGGCCTACTATTAAAACACATATTTTAAAATCGTATGACCACCTGCTATCAGAATGCGTCGTTGAGTCATGGTGTCCTACTTGATCAACCCTGCACCACCAGTGGCCAGTCTGTTATTTCCTCATTTATTTCCTTTGTTGAACCAGACTCCACTATTTTGTTAATAACCTCTGTTAATAACCAGGAAATGCCCAAGTGAACGTACGTGGTTGAATCTCTTAGTTACATCAAGATTGTGCCACAAAGGCAGTGTTTTGTTTATATGTGATGTATTTACAATGATGCATATATACAGATTAATAGTGCTGAGTGGAATATATTGGAGCACATAATCCTCTCAAAAGTAACTCTGAAGTAACATGTTTATGCATTCATGATATATCTCTTTTATTCTTTACAGTAAAGTAAAGAATTTACCGATACCGATATACCGATATTGTCCAACTCTTAATTTCCGATACCGATATCAACCGATATCAACCGATACCGATATATGCAGGGTTTCCCCCCCCAAAAAACTTAATAATTTCAGGTAATTAACATTACATATCTCTTGTTGTGGAATTAACACAACATTATGCATACTTTTGACAATAAATAAAATCAGAATTTGTTTTTACTTGCTTACCTGGGTAAATAAAGGTTCTAGAAAAATAAATAAAAATAATTATTTTTAAACCGATACCGATATTTTCCGATATCACATTTTAATGCTGATATCGGCCGATGATATTGGTAGGCCGATAATATCGGACATCCCTAATTGTTACAATGTATTTTTCATGTTCTGTTTATAGTGAATAGACATTAAACAATAAATATACATTTCTATTAATTGTATTCTCGTCATTGAGCAGTCCTTGAATATATAGGTACTAATCTTGTAATTCCACTTGGATGGAAAGACACGCAGGACACAACTGCCATAGAAAAGATTGTATTATGTGATTGAATGGAAGAAACTTCTTGAATTAAAACGATACAGCACTTTGGCAGAACATTTTCAATCTTTAGCAATCAAATGTATTGCAGTTCACAAAAAGTCAACCATCAATATTGTTTGCTCTGAGAGTGGAGACCACTAGTCACCACCACTAACTTGTGTTTCAGAAACCTAGTATGTAGCAGGATAAAAATAGTAAGTTGCGCAGCTGATGTGGCCAACAGCGTCGACTGCAGCGGCTGTTCTAACTGGATCTGACCACCACAGACTGTTCTACCTCAAACTGGACCTGAGCACCACAGACTGTTCTACCTCAAACTGGACCTGAGCACCACAGACTGTTCTACCTCAAACTGGACCTGAGCACCACAGACTGTTCTACCTCAAACTGGACCCGAGCACCACAGACTGTTCTACCTCAAACTGGACCTGAGCACCACAGACTGTTCTACCTCAAACTGGATCTGAGCACCACAGACTGTTCTACCTCAAACTGGACCTGAGAACCACAGACTGTTCTACCTCAAACTGGACCTGAGCACCACAGACTGTTCTACCTCAAACTGGACCTGAGCACCACAGACTGTTCTACCTCAAACTGGACCTGAGCACCACAGACTGTTCTACCTCAAACTGGACCTGAGCACCACAGACTGTTCTACCTCAAACTGGACCTGACCACAACAGGTGCGATGGATCTGCTCTACGTCGTCCTCAGTTGACCAGTGTCTAACCTGCTCGTTCTACTTCAACTGGATCATATTTTTCATACCAGCGCTTGTATTCCTATGCTTTTTTGTTCATAGCTCTATTTTTTTTTTTTTTTATGTTCTTATGTACTTAAGATACTATTGCTGGGGAGCTCCAGTAGCTCACCGCGTACCTCGAACGCTATTTCGGCGTCGGGGACAACCGTGCGCGTCACGGATCTGGGGTACACGAGTTCGACTCCCGGACTCGCCGTATTTTCTCAGAGTGTCTTTCCCCCATCTATACCCCATTCAACCTGTATCTGTCGGTCATACTTGACCAGAAAAAGCGATAAACGCGAAAAGAACCAGCTGACTGGTCAAAGTTAAAAAAAAAAAAAAAGATACTATTGCTACCAATTATGTATGTGTTTTATTACATGTATATATACATAACAATTAGTTCCTTGTTCTATTCTCCATCCATCCATCTATCATTCATAGCAACACTATAATATCACTGACATCCTGATGGGGGATCCCCTTTGAATTGCTCATCTGAGGTTTCTCTCCACCACCTTGGCCTTTTCTCTCTCTCTCTCTCTCTCTCTCAATCCACCAGTTGCCCAATCAGAAGCCCTCCTCTTGTTTAAAGCCATGTGGCACTTCCTGTTTCTTCCCTTTTTGTCTCTGGTTTGCTGTTGGTCTGATGTGTTTGTGTAACTCAGCCAACTCTGTAATTGTGTGTGTTGGAAATTGGAGCAGGTAAGGGGCCCAATACATTTTGTGATACCCTTAGTAGTATATTGTGGTCAGGTCAGGAGGTTAGGATAGGTCAGGAGTGTTGCCAACCTTTGTATGTTTTGGGCATGTTTGGGTAGTTAGTGTAGGTAGCCAGGAGTTGGTTTTTATTTGACTTTTGTGTTATTGTACAGTTAGATAAAGTTTATTCCCTACTGAGTTTGTTTTGTTTTACTCCTTCATTCCTTTGGCATCATTCAAGCTTGGTCGTGTGTCTCCAGAATCCACCATTTTCATTGTTGTGTATTTAGTCTGTGTCTTTGGTTTATTGTAAACACTGTAAATATGAATTGCACAATATCACTTTCTTTCACCTCATTTGTTGTTGGCATTGGTTTATTTTTCCGTTGGTTAATTTATCCCAGGTTACAAGACAATCATCTTTTATGCTAGTTACCCCTTCCCCTTGACTTACTGGGGTTGTAATACAGACTAAAGTGAATGTTAAAATGATTGTTGATCCATGAAAGACAGTAGCAGTATGCCGTAACTGAAATATAATTATACTACAGCAAGATGCTGGCAAAACTGAACCATTACTTCAGTCATACAACGTGGCCATCTTGTGGCCTAATGATGTAACTGCGTAGTTCAATTATGGGAGAATAATGTTTGGCAATATTGCACCATATCCACCGGCATTACACCCAAAAAACGTGGTGGCCGAATTACTCCGTTGTGTATTACAAGCATTATCTCTATTACTTATCTCTAGTACAGAATAATGGTGTGTCTAAGGCTTTTCAAGCTGCCTGCATGTGACACAAAAAAACCTGTTTGCTCTGCACAAGGCAGGGCATCTCGTCGATACGCCATGGTGAGGTGTGCCAGCTAGCAGGGAGAGGCTACCATGTGACACGATGACCTTTGACCTCCTCTCACCACCCAGCACATCACCTGTTTGACCTGCTGCCCTCTGCCAGGCGCTTACAGGTCCATCACAGCTCAACTACTAGGAATGTCTGCCCACTAAGTGTGTCTGACTCTTAACCACCAACATAGTAAATGGTACAGCCCCAAGCTATCTGAAGTATCAGATCAATATGGTCCATACTTAGCATGGACACAATACCAGGGCCAGTGTTCGCTCTTGTAAGGTGCCGCAGGTGAAGTCTATGGCTCAGAGCAAATTTTTCTACACCGGTATTTCAATGTGGAACAGCCTTCTTAGGATAAAACGGTCAGGTTCTAGAGGAATATTTAAAGGTCAGGTTCGCTCATCTCTGGGGTAAAGTGGCCGGAGAGCTGTCAGGTCATACTTGTATTGTTGTTTTAATGATGGTATAAGAAATGCGCTATTTGATGGTATTTGGTCAGGATGATATTGACTTGTTTTTAGATAGAATATGGATTTGTTGTATTGGACGTTTGCTTTATGTGTTGTTTTATATGTTATTTGTATATGTCCTTTGGTCAGGGCATCGGGGACCATGCTGGAAATAAGTGTTGTCACTTTTGCATGTCATCCCTTGGATTTGTTCCATTTGTCTTTGGATCCATAAATAAAATCAATCAATCAAAACTCCACACTGCAAAAATGGTCTGACAAAAATAAGATATAAAAACTAGTTTAAGCAAATGTGTTCTAGAAACAAGTGGAGTTTGCCTTTACAGTAATCCCTTGTTTCTCTGTCTGTTGTCGGATCTTCAACAGAACTACCGCAAGCAGTCGGCCATGGACAAGAAGTGGGACATCTTGTCTTTGTTGTTTAGTTTCTCTTTATCCGTCTTGTGTACGGTTTCTCTTCCCTTATATACCTCTCAGTTGTAGCCTGGCTATTATGCTTTTTTCGTAACTTTATTCTTGCTCTAGTGATTTCTGATAATAAAAGAAACGCATCATTTGAGAAAGAGCAACCCCATCTCTGCCTCCTTATTACCTACTACTATTGGACTCACCTATAGGTATATATATATACCTTGAATCGTAACAATCTACCAGTGCAGTAAGAAGATCTGACTTGGCAAGTTTTCTTGAAATAAGTCAAATGATCTAGGGCTCTCTCTCCTGATTGGATAAAGTGGGAAAAGGATACCAGAACATTTATTTTGTGTTTACTGTAGAGCTGAGGGACTGGGAGACCTGTGTTACTGACAACACTATATCAGTGATGGCTGTTTGAATGTAGAGCTACTTAAGTTAAGCTGTAGCAACCAATTGGGGGACCCTGCTGTCACTCATCATAAATCGATCAATACAGACCGTATTAATTAACGTTGTGTTTCTTTTTCAAATGTAGTTCAAGCCAAGTTTCAAGTTTCTTTATTAGTTGTCATACAGAAGTACAGAATACTTTTATATAAAATGCTTCTTTCTGTTTTGCTCCAGAGATTGTGCTAGATACAAATAGATAAGTATAAAATAAGTATAGTAAGTATAAAATAGAAGTCAAGTACGTAGATAAAAGTGTTCAATATATACATATGTACAATGTACAATGCAGAGTAGAAAAGTAACTGAGTTACAATACAATATATATACTATACAGTACAATGCAGAAATGGGATGAGGTACAATTTAGGTACAATTTACAGTAAGGTGTAATGAGGTATGGGTTGTAGTGCAAATTCTTTATCAATAAATATAAAGTGTGTTTAGGTGTTCTAAAGTGGGTGCTGCAGTGAGTTGTTTCTTTAAAGTGAGTGTGGATGTGTGTGCTGTGAGTGCATTTGATGGTTGTTACATAGTGTTATTGTCATTTAGCATTCTGATGGCCTGAGGATAGAAGCTTCTTCTGAGTCTCTCTGTGCTTGCCATGAGACTCCGGTATCGCTTGCCTGACCACAGCAGTTCAAAGAGGCAGTTGTTTGGGTGGCTGGAGTCTTTGATTATTATCTTAGCCTTACCCATGCACCGCTTGTTGTAAATGTCTTGGTGGCAAGCCCCCCTCCAATTGTGCGTTCGGCTGAACGGGCCACTCTCTGTAGTCTGCTACGGTCTTGTGCGGTGCTATTCCCAAACCAGGAGGTGATATTGCCAGTCAGGATGCTCTCTATTGTGCATGAGTAGAAGTTCTTAAGGATCTTCTGACTGACTTGGAACTTCCTTAGGCGCCTAAGGACGTAGAGGTGTTGCCGTGCCTTCTTCACAACACTGTCAATGTGTGTGGTCCATGTCAAGTCCTCGGATATGTGGACTCCGAGGTACTTAAAACGGTTCACTCTCTCGACCGGTGGCCCGTCGATGCTGAGGGGGCTGTAGTCCCTGACCCCCGACCTCCTGAAGTCCACAATCATCTCTTTTGTTTGCTGACGTTCAGGCAGAGGCAGTTCTCCTGACACCACTGCGACAGATTCTTTACCTCTTCCAGGTAGGCCCTCTCGTCGTTGGCAGAGATCAGGCCCACCACTACTGTGTCGTCAGCAAATTTGATGGTTGTGTTGTTGTTCCACTGTGCCACACAGTCGTGTGTGTACAGCGAGTAGAGGAGGGGACTCAGAACACAGCCCTGGGGGGCCCCTATGTTGAGCGTGATGGATGAGGAGGTGCAGTTGCCTGCTCTCACCACCTTGGGTCTACCCGTCAGGAAGTCCAAGACCCACTGGCAGAGGTCATAGTTCAAGCCCAGGTCCCTGAGCTTAGCTATGAGTTTGGAGGGGACTATGGTATTGAATGCTGAGCTGTAGTCGATGAACGGCATTCTCACATAGTTCCCCTGCCTCTTGTCCAGGTGTGATGCTGCTGTGTGCAGCACATGGGCTATGGCGTCCTCCGTGGACCTGTTGGGGCGATATGCAAATTGCAGAGGGTCCAGGTTGATGGGGAGGGAGGAACAGATGTAGCCCTTCACTAGCTTCTCAAAGCACTTCATGGCTATGGAGGTGAGGGCTACAGGGCGGTAGTCGTTGAGGCAAGCGGGCGTAGATTTTTTGGGTACAGGGATGATGGTGGACTTCTTCAGACAGGTGGGGATGACAGCCTGTTCCAAGGACAGGTTGAAGATGTCAGTGAATACCGGGGCCAGTTGGTCGGCACAGACTTTTAGGACGCGGCCGGGGATGCCGTCCGGTCCTGCTGCCTTCCTGATATTCACTTTTTTAAAGATCCGTCTCACCTCATGCTCTGTTACCCTGAACACTGAGTCTCCATCAGCAGACCCCCCCCCCATTGCCGTGGTTTGTAGGCTGGTGTTGTTATTCACAGCCTCAAACCTCGCATAGAAGGAATTGAGATCATTTGCTAAGGAGATGTCACTGTTCAGTTTGAGGGGGGTGCCTTTGTAGTCTGTCATTGTTCTGAGGCCCTGCCACATGCCTCTAGAGTCAGCCTGTTCAAACTGAAGTTCAACTTTATCCCTGTAACGCCGTTTTGCCTCTATTACTGCTCTCCTGACGTTGTATCTTGCCATCTTGTGTTCTTCCATGTTGCCTGTCACCAGCCCGGTGTTGTATGCTGATGTGCGCACTTTCAGAGCCTCACGGACGGATTTGTCTACCCAGGGCTTTTGATTTGGGTAGATTTTAATTTTGGTGGAGGGGATTGTTTCTTCTACCAGAGTACAGACATAGTCAATCACCGTTTCGGTGTATTCGTTAATATTGGCTGTGTTACCACGGAATACACTCCAGTCTGTGCATCCAAGTGCAGCTTGGAGTGACTCCTCTGACGTCACGGCCCAACGCTTAACCTCTCGCGAGACCACCGCCGTTCGCTTGAGACTTTGTTTGTACTTTGGCAAAAGGAAGATGGCGGCGTGATCGCTTTTACCGAATGGACTAAGAGCCTGTGACTTGTACCCATTCTTAAATTGCGAGTATACATGGTCTAATATGTTCTCGCCTCTGGTGGGACAGGTCACATGCTGATAGAAATTCGGCAACACCTTTTTAAGACGCGCGCTGTTGATAAGTTAAAATATTATAAATCTACATGCATTGAGGATGTCATTCTTTATATAGCTCTCAACGTGCACCAAATTGAAATATTTACATTGCAAAAAGAAAAAAGAAACTAGAAGAAGGGGGATTCGAACGCGGGTCGTCCGCGTGAAAGGCAAAAGGACCAACCGTCACACCACGTTGCAGATAAATAAAACATGCATCATACATCCATCAATGGATAAGAGAGCCGTATCGTTATTCTGAAAGATTTGAACTAATTATTTTCACTAGCAAGATCTCATTTGATTATTCAATCCATAAACCTACTGCCAACAGGCACGTTTAAAGAAATATAATCTGATTGATTGGGGTAATGAGGGACTTAAAATTAGCCTATAGATTATGCATTTAACTTGTCTGCGAGGCTATTGAGCGTACTGCATTGTACCCATTCTGCAATCTGTTAATAAAGTTTTAAATCAATCAATCAATCAATGCCGTTAGAAAATCAGGATTTCTGCTATCGACATCTGCTGTCTTTTCAGCTGAAGCGGCCGCAATTATCCTGAGTCTCAAGTCTGGTTCAAATGAACGAGACTGAATCAGCGTTCGAGGAACAGGAAAATCCCGGATTCAAACATCGGGTTAATTGAATCTGGATAATGGGACTCTTGATCGACTTAGTTGAACCAGGTACGGGGAATAGGGCCCTGGTCAGTTTAAAGGAACACGCCAGTGTAACAGAGTTTATTGTGATTCCACTTGTCAAGGTAACTAAGACCCAATAGCATGGCACTTAATTGTTCTAGGGATTCTTATTGGTTGGTGGGCGTTTCCTTGTGAGCTACAACGCAAGTGTTCACGTTAGCGTGGTACCATTACATGAGGAAACAGCCCATGGTAGGTTCAGGCATGCGTTGCTCTTGGGACGGGGTTGCACTCCGTGCAGGGTCAGATTTGAGCCAAAGTGCGTGCACGCACACAGGAATGCGCTGCACTCGCCAACTCGCTATAAGTACCCACCTGGGCTACTTTGCATATCAATAGCGCCGGTTGTCAGGTGTGTTAAATACGTTCTCAGATACATTCACACATAACTTGTTGTGAATGGAATGTAACACAAGTAGAGGCAATTAGGCACTGTCTGTAGTTTGTGCTCAAGCGAGGGGACATTTCTGCGCGGGAGCGCGCGCGCGTGCACGTGGCGCCATTAGGTGCGTGCAACCCCAGTTGAAATCAGGAACGCACGCCTGGGTAGGTTCACATTATAGTACACCCAGAATGAACATAACATTCCTAAATGTTTAACTCTCACTACTAGTTGGAAGTATTAATGTAGGCATGTTGACAATAAATTGTAAGAAGGTAGCGACCGTATGGTAAATGTGTTAAAATAATAATTAAGTGAGATGGTGTCGAAAATGTATATAACTAGCTCACATGCTAGTAGGCTAATTATTCCTAATTCTTCTATAGTGAGCGGTGTTCGAGGTGTCTGATCAGCCAACCACATAACCTGTCTGACCAGGATCTTTTGTGTGTTACCAGGTACTAAATATTGTCATTTGATTGTACATTGTTTATTTCATGTTATTATATTGACCATTACATGAGGAAACAGCCCATGTGAGCGGTGTTCGAGGTGTCTGATGAGCCGACCACATAACCTGTCTGACCTGGATCTTTTGTGTGTTACCAGAATAAACCACCCAAGACCGTGGAGCAAGTGTCTGTCTTTCAATTAAAAAAGTACACAACGCATTGGTTATAATGGTGCCGTGCCCGTGCTTCTGGAATTGTCATCGAGGGATTCACCACGTTCCAGAAGATTCCTACTGGTGTTGCAGCTGACTGAGTCCGCTTGACTCGCGCTATATGAACAGTCCGAGCGCAGTGTTGCAGCTGAGTGAGTCCCCGTGACTCGTGCTATATGAACAGGAGGCTGATCAAACAATAGTGCAGAGTTGCACATTCGCCACAAGGTGGCAGCATCGGATCATTTATCAGATTGAAAACGAGTTAGAGTTTTCTCTCAGGTAGCAGAGCGCAGTATGATTTGAGTGGAGCAGGGATTTAGGACATTTTTGTTCAACTACTCTAGTTATCTGTAGCCTACTGTGGTTCTCTTTTTGGTATTATAGGTGATTTTACACAACATTCTGTGTTTTCTTTTACTGATAGTGTGATCAGCTTGCTGATTTTATTTTTATTTTCTTTCATTGATACTAGTATGGTGTCATTCAAGATAGGTTGACTATTTGGTGGACAAGAGTACTGGTAAAGTCTGATTATTAGGATTTTTATTTTATTTTTATAGTATACAGTTTTACACTGGATACCTCTGCAGATGGAGGGTGGTGAATATTCTGGAGTTGGGAGGGGGGCAATGAGGTACACTCCGATTCCATCAGTTGGGAGGCCTAGCACCAGTTTTCAGCATTCACCTCTCACATCTACACCTATGCCTAATCTTGGAGAGTTATCAGATGCCAATGACAGTTACTCTGGTCCGCCACAACTGAGTGCAGTTAAATCGGAAGTACCTGACACAAATATTGGAGATCCTTCAGTGGAGATGGTAGCAGGCATAGCGAAGCAGATTGGGATCTCCATAGGGGAGAGTATTGCCGCATGCCTAGAGTCAAAGGGGAACAGTGGGATGGGCTACAATGTTGCAGCAAGCACATTCAACTCAGGCGGGACGGTCCCTTCCCTGGTAAACATGGTGGTGAAGTCTGAGATTAGGGAGCCAGTGTGCTTTAGAGGGGATGGCTCTGACACATGCACAGTGTATGAATGGGAGTCAGTAGTCAGGATATACTTGCGAAAAAGGGGGATCTCAGTGGCAGAGCAGGCTGAGGAGGTCATGAGTAGGCTCATGGGGAGGGCACGGGAGGTGGTGAGAGTAAGCATACTTACGCAGTAACTCCTCTTTTGATCTGTCTAGTGGCCCAGGTCCTATTTTTGATATGCTAAAACAGCACTTTAGTGACACTGCTTTCTCCACCATGCCGTTAGCTGACTTTTATTCCACCATCCCATTCTCTGGTGAGCAACCTTTTGATTATTGGCTCAGACTAAACAGGGCTATGGACGTGACCGAGGACTGTCTAAAGAGACAGAGTAAGACAATTGACGATCCATCTCGTGAGCTCACAGCCATGTTTATTAGACATTGCCCTGACCCTGAACTGTCTCTCATATTCAAGTGCAAGCCTTTACCACAGTGGACATCTGCGGATGTCCATGAGAGGCTGGTTGAACACAGAAGGAATCCGAGACAATCCTCCTGGCCAAAGGTAACCCCTGCCATCACTACGCTGCGACAGGAAGTCGGTGCAGCTGGTCATCCCACATCACCTGTTGCTAAGCCTACTATTGAGCCTGCTCCAATGCCTACAACTCAGGCTTCCCAGGGGCCCACGGACCAATTGGAGCGTATCATCGGTATGCTGGAGCGTGTTCTTGAGCAAAGGCCTCAGCAGCGCCAGTTTCAGGGTAGGACTGACCGTCAGTATCCAAGAGGCCAAAATAACAGAGGCAGGCCTCCGGTGGCCTGTGAGGTGTGCGGGGATGTTGGGCATACCACAAGTTACCATTGTATGGCCAATCACCTCTGCTTTCTCTGCTATGCATCTGGCCATGCCCGTGCGGAATGCCCCAAGTATACAGCTTTGCAACCATCTGGCGTGGTGTCTTCAGAACCCACCTCTTGGGAACAGGGAAACTAGAGGGCCAGCATTTGGGGGGGGATGGGTGTTGGGCCTTCTATCGATACCCCAGTAATGAGAGATGATGATTTAGAGTCCATTTACAAGAGTGTGTGTAGTGAAATGAGAACAGTGACAAGTTGTAATGCAGAATACACAGAAGCTTTCCCCTTATGACGATCTGTTTCATGCAAAAGTATTGCTTGGCGGCAAAGTTGAGGTGAGGACCATGCTCGACAGTGGGTCGATGGCTTGTTCGTTGAGTGCAAAGATTTTGCCACAAATCTTACAGGAAGGAGTGTTGAAAAGCCCTGCATTGAGCCCAACAGACGCGATTCTTGTGGGATGCGGTGGATCAAAGACTACACCCTTAGGAGTGTGTGAGCTGGAGATGGAGGTGTTTGGCTGTCGTGTGACTGTCCCAACATTCGTGGTTGAAAATCAGGGAGATGACCTCATCGCTGGCAGTAACCTCCTAAAATACTTGATTCGTCAGCTAAAGATATCAGGGGACTTGTTGAACAAGGGGCCCACATCTGAACACGGTGAAGCTGAACACCACAAGTTATTGAGTTTGATGGCCAATGTGGAGATGTGGACAGGAAATGACATCCCTGACAAAGTGGGGACCGTGAAAATAAAAAGAGCCGTGACTCTAGAGCCCTTCAGTGAACATTTGGTATGGGGCAGGTTACAGAGTGTGAACAACATCTCAGCTGGTAGTGCTGTCATTCTGGAGCCCAGCTGTGGTCAAGACCGGGATCAGTCCTGATTGGGAAGACAGTGGCCCTGCTGAGGAATGATGGATGGCTGCCAATGAAGGTGATAAATCCCTCTGGTAGATCAGTGACCCTCAGACGAAATGCCAAGCTTGCTGACGTTTATCCATGCATGGCCTTGGAGGATTTTGACTGCTCTGAGGTGGATGACGATTCACCACCCCTTTTGCAGCAACAGGTGCAGAGGGCAGATGATAACCACCGTGATGAATCAAGTCTGACTGATGATACATCCACCTTATCGGACAGATGTGACAGAGAAGAGGAACCTGGTGGATGTGATGGCAGTCCTGGTTCAGCCTTACGTGGTTTAGGGTTGTCTGACATAGATCTTGATTCCTGTGATGTGTCCTCTTTGTGTAAAGAAAAACTTGTGCATCTGATAGCTCAGTACCAGTCTATATTTTCCAGGCATAAGTTAGACTGTGGAAGGGCTACAGGCTGTCTTCACCGGATTCGACTCAGTGATGAGAAACCCTTTTGCTTGCCATACAGACGAGTTCCACCTAATCAGTATGAGAAGCTCAGGCTGGTGTTGAGTGAGATGGAAGAACAAGAGATCATAAGGAAGTCAAATAGTGAGTTTGCTTCACCTTTGGTCATTGTTTGGAAGAAGTCGGGAGACCTGAGACTCTGTAATGACTTCCGATGGATTAACGCACGCACCATCAAGGACGCCCATCCTCTTCCACACCAGGCTGATGCTCTAGCAGCATTGGGTGGCAACACCTACTTCTCCACCATGGACCTCACCTCCGGCTACTACAATGTTGAAATGCACGAGGATGACCGGAAGTATACAGCCTTTACATCGCGATTCGGACTATACGAATACAACCGCATGCCACAGGGTCTGTGCAACAGCCCTGCCACCTTCATGCGGATGATGCTTAACATCTTTGGGGATCAGAACTTCCTCAGTCTACTGTGCTATCTGGATGATGTCCTGGTGTTCGCGCCTACAGAAGACCTGGCCTTGGAGCGCCTGGAAATGGTCTTCGAACGACTTAAGGCTCACAACCTTAAATTGGCTCAGAAGAAATGTCATTTCTTGCAGAGCTCTGTGAGGTTCCTGGGACATGTTGTTAGTTCTGATGGCATCGCTACGGATTCTGACAAGGTAAAAGCCATCACTGCGCTGACAGAAGCTGACCTCATGGAAGAAGGTACAGAGATTCCATCACAGCGGAAGATCCGGTCATTTCTGGGAATGGTGGTATACTACCAGCAATTCATTGAGGGCTGTTCCGCCATAGCCAAACCACTGTTTGGACTTACCACTGGGAACAAGGCTCCTCGTTGGAAAGGGAAGAAACGCCGGCTTCCTCGACGGACAATGACTGCGGCAGATTGGACAGATGAGTGCCGGGATGCTTTCCATCAGCTGAAGCAGGCCTTACTGGACCGGGTCGTTTTGGCCCATCCTGATTTCAGTGAATCTTTCCTGCTCTCAGTGGATGCCTCCAGTAATGGCCTTGGTGCAGTTTTGTCACAGGTGCCTGCGGGTGAGACAACAGCAAGACCAATTGCTTTCGCAAGCAAGTCGCTCACCTATGCACAGTCGAAGTATCCTGCGCATAGACTGGAATTTTTTGCTATGAAATGGGCAGTCTATGACAAGTTCCACCATTGGTTGAGGGGACACCAGTTCACAGTATGGACTGACAACAACCTGTTAACATACATCTTGTCCAAGGCAAAACTGGATGTGTGTGAACAGAGATGGGTTGCTAAGCTAGCCCCATACCAGTTTGACATCAAATACATCCCTGGTCCCAAAAATATTGTTGCAGATGCCCTGAGCAGAGAGCCTTTCATCCGGCCTAGTGCACTCCATCGTCTGACGAGGGTTGCGTACAAGGCATTGCTGGGTGAAGCTGACGCTGTGCGCACAGAACAGGTTCAGGATGTGTTCCGTTGGTCTAATCATCCATTCGACGAGACCTCCGATGTTGAGCCTGCGGTGGCATGCCAGTGTGTGACTGTTTCCCAACCTGGTGCCCTTTCGAGACAGGAAGTAGCAGCTGTTTTTGAGTCACACAAGCTGCAAAACAGTGATATGGGGCCCCATGCGCTGCTGCTGCCACAGCTTCCTCAGATAGTTATCCCATCAGAAGAGATGGGTGGAGAGGTGCTGTCACATGATCAACTCATGAATAAGCAAAAAGATGACCATGTGTTAAACAAAGTGATTTCCTTTGTTGGGAGAGGACGAAGACCTTCAAGAAGAGAGCGTGCTCAGGAGTCTGTTGATGTCCTTCGGTCACTGAGGGGCTGGGATAAGCTAACAATGAGGAGGGGTGTGCTGTATCACCTGTCAAGGAACACCGTTACAAAGAAGAAGATGTATCTGTATGTGGTCCCCGCTTCGCTGCAAGCCATGGTGTTGAAAGGTGTCCATGACGAGGCTGGTCACCAGGGCCAACAGCGGACTTTGTACCTTACCAGACAGCGGTTTTACTGGCAAGGCCTGGAGAAAGATGTGAGGGAGTATGTGAGGTGCTGTCGGCGATGCGTGATGAGCAAGACTCCTGAGTCTGAAGCCAGAGCACCATTGGAGAACATCATAACGACTGAGCCCCTTGAACTTGTGAGCATAGACTTCAGGTGTGCTGAGGATTCTGCAAACAAGTCCTGCTTGGATGTGCTCATTGCTACTGATCACTTTACCAAGATGGCACACACCTTTTTGTGCCCAAATCAAACTGCTAAGGCTGTGGCTCATCAGTTGCGGCATAACTATTTCTGTGTGTATGGCTTTCCGAGACGTATTCACTCCGATAGGGGAGCCAATTTTGAGAGTGCTTTGATTGCGGAGCTCTTGAATGTTGCTGATGTTCAAAATTCCCACACCACACCTTATCATTCAATGGACAATGCATCATGTGAGAGGATGAATAGGACTCTGGGAAACATGATAAGGGCTCTGCCTCCAAAGGCAAAGCACAGATGGCTGCAGGCACTCAAGTCTCTCACATTCACCTACAATTGCACTATCCATGAGACCACCGGATATGCACCATTCTTGCTAATGTTTGGCAGAATACCGAGACTGCCTGTTGACATGGTCTTCAGTACGGTTCTGGACAACCCTGAGGTTGTGAACTATGATAAGTACATCCAGCTTTTGCGGAAGGATCTGAAGGAAGCTATGGGAATAGCACAACCCACGGCGGTCAAGCAGTTGAGGAGGCATGGTGACATATACAACCGAAAAGTTCGGGGAGCACCTGTCGAAGTTGGTGACCGGGTATTGTTGGCCAACAAGGGAGAGCGTGGTAAACGAAAGCTTGCTGATCGGTGGGAGAACACCATCTACCATGTTGTTGGGATGAATGTTGACAGTCACACTTTCAAGATTCAGTATGGCTCCACTGGCCAAGTGAAAACCAGTCAACTTCCTCCCAATCTCTGATGCTGCTTCTGAGGAGGAGATGGATATGTCTGACATGTCTGAGTCTGAAGATCTCAGTGAGCGGCGTAACCATGAAGATGAGGTTGGAGCTTCATCGGTTTCTGCTGAGTACAGAACCAGTGTCTGGGTGTCAGAATTGCCTGCAGAGGGGACTAGTGTCATGGGCCAGGAGGATAATGGTGCCCAGGACCCTCCAAGTATTGATCCAGCTCTGGGGTCATTACAGCCTGACTACCCTGCTCTACTTGAACCGGCTCTGGGGTCATCACAGCCTGACTACCCTGCTCTACTTGATCCGGCTCTGGGGTCATCACAGCCTGACTACCCTGGTCGATTGTGCTGTCCGACTGTACTTGATCCGGCTCTGGGATCATCACAGCCTGACTACCCTGCTCTACTTGGCAATATCCTTGGGGCACTGGTACCTCAAGATTCAATTGAGCCTGAGAGTGCACATGTGAATGAGGGACTGTCTGATGATAACAGGTCTCATACTGACCGCACATGTACTTCCATGTCTGACATGAATGACAAAGATGCACCTATCACCACACAACACGATACTGCCATTTCAGTTGTAGTTGGAAGGTCATTGAGTCATGTTAGGTCGAGAGCAGGCAGGTTCTTTAAGCTTGTGTCACGGTTAATTGAGATGATGGATCATAGATATGAGATAGTTTGAATTTTTCACTTAGTTGGGGTTCAGGGTATTTCTGTTTTATTTGTTATCATCTTTATTCTAGTCAGAGGAAAGAGATGAGAATCTTTTTTGACCGTGCCTTTTGTGACATATGTGACATATGTGACAATATCAAGAAAAGGAAGTAAAATAATTCAAAGCAAAATAAAAAGTGACAATTCAAGGATATAAGAGAGGAGGAGGGTTGAACACGAGAAAAGGCGAGAGGCCGAGACCCGGTGGTCATTCCCCCCCACAGTGAAATGGTCGTCCCAGGCCGCTGTGAGACGTCGGCGAGGATGCGACGCCCCGTGATGCTCGATGTATAGGGTTAGGGAATTTGTTCAGAGTCCTCTTAGGTGTTATAGGTGCCAGGAGTTTGGCCATATAGCTATTACGTGTAGGAAGGGGCAGAGGTGTGCTAGGTGTGGCGGGGAACATGAATATGGGAAGTGTGGAGAGGGAGTGCAGCTGAAGTGTTGTAGTTGTGGTGGGGAGCATAGTGTAGCATTTAGGGGGTGTGAGGTGATGAAGAGGGAGGTCGCGGTTCAGAGAGTGAGAAGGGAGGGTAAGTTATCGTATGCTGAGGTGGCTAGCAGGGTAGGACAGGGAAGTCAAGATAGGGTGCAGGGGGTTGGAGAAGGGCACTTGGCAGAGAGGGTTGAGCAGGAGGATAGAGAGAGTGTTAGGGTTTGAAACCGACCTCAACAGCACGGCACAGACAGGTAGTTCAGAGTTAGCCAAACACTAGGGCGTATTTATTACAGAATCAAAAATGAGCCAAATAACAAATCAGAATTAACAAAAAGGAGAATGCCTTCGGCAGAGTTGTCTGCGGCTCTGCAGATCCTCCCGGTGTTAGAGGTGGGGAATCGGCGTAGGCGCCGCTGCGGCTCTGCAGATACTCCCAGATCCAACTCGGAGTGGAAACGGAGAGAGAGAGAGAGATCAACAACAGTCCAACAGTACACAGAGGTAGTGCAGTTCGGTCCTCCTTTAGCTGAGTCCAGTATGAAATAAAAGTGACTTGATCTTCGGTGTAAACTACACACAAGTTAGCTGAGTCCAGTACAAAACAAACAGTACTTCTTCAGTGTTATCCAAACACACAATTTAGCTGAGTCCAGTACAAAACAAAACGGTACTTCTTCAGTGTTATCCAAACACACAATTTAGCTGAGTCCAATACAAAACAAAAACGGTATTTCTTCAGTGTTATCCAAACACACAAAAACAGATAATCCAAAAAGGTTTGTTTCCAAAAACTCACCAAAGCGCAAACGTGTAAAGCGGGCAACGAGGCACAGCTCCAAAACGGATGATCAAGATATACACCAGCGGCGATCCAAAGATGTCCTGGAGGGAAAGTAGACGAGGCAGTAGCAGTAGTAATCAAAACGACCCGACAGCGATTGATAGAAGGTCCGAGTATATGAAGCCTCTGGAGCGCTAATTACAAACTACGACAGGTCCGTGATGGAATTGGTAATCGCTCCTGAAGTGTGTGGCGGGGAATGCACCAATCAACACAGTACCTTGAAGAAGCGTGTGGCGGGGAACGAGCCAATCCTCACAGTACCCCCCCCCTCCACGGGAGCCACCCGGCGACCAGCCCGACCCGGCTCGTCCGGATGGGAACGATGGAAGTCGGAGATCAGGCCGGGGTCCATGATGAGCTGGCGGGAGACCCAGCTCCGTTCCTCCGGGCCGTATCCCTCCCAGTCCACCAGGTACTGGAACCCCCGACCCCGCCGTCGGACGCCCATCAGCTGGCGGACCTGCCACTGGGGGTGTCCGTCCACCATCTCGGGAGGAGGCGGGTCCGGAGCAGGAGGCATCAGGGGACTGAGAGAGACAGGCTTAACCCGGGACACATGGAAAACGGGGTGAATGCGCATGGACGCAGGAAGCTTAAGACTCACCGCCGCCGGACTGAGCACCTTCAGAACCTCAAAAGGACCGACGAACCGGGGGTTAAGCTTCTTGGCCGAGGATCGAAGCGGAAGGTCCTTTGCGGACAGCCACACCCTCTGCCGAGGGTGGTACGTCGGCGCAGGGACCCGGCGCCGGTCAGCCCCACGACTGGCGCGCTTTGATGACCGGAGCAGTGCAGTCCTGGTGATCTCCCAGACCCGTCGGCACCGGTCGAGATGGTCCTGTACGGAGGGAACTGCCACCTCCGACTCCTGTGCAGGGAAAAGAGGGGGTTGGTAGCCCAGGGACACCTCAAAAGGTGAGAGGCCGGTGGCAGAACTGACCAGGGAGTTGATGGAGTACTCGACCCAAGGAAGGAACCGGCTCCAAGAAGCGGGTTTCTCGGCAGCCACACAATGAAGAGCAGACTCCACGCTCTGGTTCATCCTCTCCGTTTGTCCGTTAGTCTGGGGATGATAACCAGAGGAAAGACTGACCGTTGCCCCCAATCCCTTGCAAAAAGCCCGCCATACCTGGGAAGTGAACTGGGGCCCGCGGTCCGAGACGACGTCCTGGGGAAACCCATGGAGGCGGAACACGTGGCGTGTCAGGAGGTCCGCCGTCTCGGCAGCCGAGGGAAGCTTGGGAAGGGCCACGAGGTGAACCCCCTTGCTGAACTGATCCACCACGGTCAGTAGGCACGTGTTCCCCTGGGACGAAGGAAGACCCGTGACGAAGTCCAACGCCACATGGGACCAAGGGCAGCTCGGAATGGGAAGCGGCTGCAATAGCCCGGAGGGTGCCTGGTGGGAGGCCTTGCTGCTGGCGCAGACCGCGCAGGCCAGAACAAACTCCTTGACGTCGTTCCTCATGGTGAGCCACCAGAATCGACGAGCCAGGAAGGAGAACGTGCGATGAACGCCCGGGTGGCAGGCGAACCGGCTGGTATGGCCCCACTGGAGGACCCGGGACCGGACTGAGTCGGGGACGAAGAGGCGACGAACAGGTACATTGCCGGGAGCGGGATGGAAGCGTAGGGCACGCCTTACCACCCCCTCGATGCCCAAGGTGACCACTCCCACCACCCTGGCTTCTGGGAGGATGGGAGTCGGGTCCTCAGTGGTTGGAGCCCCCTTGGAGTGTAACCGGGACAGGGAGTCGGCCTTCGTGTTGCGGGAACCAGGGCGAAAGGTCAGCGAGAAGTCGAACCGACTGAGGAAGCTGGCCCATCTTGCCTGCCGGCCGTTGAGGCGCTTGGAAGCACGGATGTACGTCAAGTTCTTGTGGTCCGTCCAAATGGTGAATGGTTCCTCGGCCCCCTCTAGCCAATGACCCCACTCCTCCAAGGCAGCCACAACCGCCAGCAGCTCCCGATTGCCGATGTCATAGTTCCTCTCGGCAGGGAGGAAACGATGTGAGTAGAAGGCGCACGGATGTACCTTCTGGTCCGTTGCCGACCGCTGAGATAAGATAGCCCCTAGTCCAGTATCCGAGGCGTCCACCTCTACAATGAACTGTCTCTTGGGGTCTGGGTGGAGCAAGACCGGGGCGGTGGTGAACCTCTTCTTGAGGGAACGGAACGCAGCACAAGCCGCTGGGGACCAGTCGAACGGCAGGGCGGGAGAGGTTAGCCTGGTAAGTGGTTCCGCCACCTGGCTGTAGTTCCGGATGAATCTTCGGTAGAAGTTTGCGAACCTGAGGAAGCTTTGTAGCTCATTCCGAGAGGTGGGTTCCGGCCACTCCTCCACAGCCCGGATCTTGCGAGGGTCAGCTCGGGTCAAGCCGCTCTCCACGATGAAGCCCAGGTAATCGACGGAGTCGGAGTGAAATCGGCACTTCTCTGCCTTGACGAAGAGCCGATTGTGGAGGACGCGCTCCAGCACACGGCAGACATGCTGGATGTGTTCCTCGAGGGTCTTGGAGAAAATGAGGATGTCGTCTAGGTATACCACCACAAACTCCTCCAGCATGTCACGGAGGACGTCGTTCATGAGCGCCTGGAATACCGCCGGAGCGTTGGTGAGGCCGAGCGGCATTACCAGGTACTCGTAGTGGCCCCTGGGAGTCTTGAAGGCGGTCTTCCATTCATCGCCCTCTCGGATACGGACCAGATGGTAGGCACTCCGGAGGTCCAGCTTGGTAAAGACGGTAGCCTGGGTGAGAGGCTCGAAGGTGGAGTTCATGAGAGGAAGAGGATACTTGTTCTTAATGGTGATCTCGTTGAGTTGGCGATAGTCGATGCAGGGTCGAAGGTCTCCATCCTTCTTCCCAACAAAAAAGAAACCGGCTGCCACCGGGGAGAAGGAAGGCCGAATGAGGCCTGCTTCCAAGGACTCAGAGATGTATCTATCCATCGCTGCCTTCTCAGGGACGGTCAGACTGTAGAGGCGGCTGCCGGGAAGGGGAGCCCCAGAGCGGAGGTCGATGGCACAGTCGTAAGGCCGGTGAGGCGGAAGGGCCTGAGCCCGGGACTTACTGAAAACCTCCTCGAGGTCGTGGTACTCAGGGGGTATAGTCGAGAGGTCCGGGGGCGGCTCACAAAGGGATCTCCGGGGCGAGGGACAGGACGCCGCCTGAAGACACTGGGCATGACAGGAGGAGCTCCACTCCCTGATGGTACCGGAGGACCAGGCAATGTGGGGCTCATGCAGCGCGAGCCAGGGCCGGCCCAGGACTACTGGGACAAGAGGGGATCTGGTGATAAAAAACTGGAGTCTCTCAACGTGGTTACCAGCAATGGTGAGAAGGACTGGACAGGTGCGTTGAGTGATGTCAGCCAGGCGGTGCTGGTCCAACGCGAACACCTCCAAGGGTCTCACAAGGTCCTCTAGTGGAATGTTGGCCTGGGTAGCAAACTCGAAATCCAGGAAACTCTCGTCAGCACCCGAGTCAATGAGTGCCTCCACCGTCGCCCGTTGGTCCGCCCAGGCCAGGGTGACGCTCATCAGACGGCTAGGTGGTGCGCGGTTCGGGGAACGAGAAAAACGGCTCACCAGGATCTCCCGGGGTCCCGGCGAGCCTGGTCTTTTGGCCGGGTGGGGCAGTTGGAGATACGGTGCCCGTCCCGGCCGCAGTAGAGGCAAAGGCCGGACCTGAACCTGGCCTCCCGTTCAGCCGGGCTAAGGTGTGAGCGTCCCAGCTGCATGGGTTCCTCCTCGGGCACCGAACGGGAGGGGAAGGAACCACCAGTTGTGGAGGGAGCAGGACGGACCGCAGTACCGTCACGAGTGCGGGGGGTCTGGGGAACTTCTGGGGGTCCCAGTCGGGCTCTCTCACGCCTTCTCTCCCGGAGGCGTCCGTCGATGCGAATGGCGAGGTTGAATAGGTCCTCGAGGGACTCAGGCTCCTCACGGGTCGCGAGCTGGTCCCTTACAGCGTCGTTGAGCCCCCTCATGAAGGTGAGACGAATCGCTTGATCGTTCCAACCGCTCTCCGTTGCGGCCAGTCTGAACTCCAGCACGTAGTCGGTGACCCCGCCACTGCCCTGCCGGAAGGTGCCCAACCGAGCTCCTGGGTCCTGGCCACGAGCTGGGTGGTGGAAAACCCTGCGGAGCTCTGCAACGAAGTCTGGGTAGGAAAAACAAAAATCAGCCCTCATTGACCAGGAGGCAGTAACCCACTGTGCTGCCCGGCCTGAGAGCAGGTTAGTCATGTAAGCCACTCTGGCTCCCTCTGAAGTGAATCGGCTGGGTTGATGAAGAAAAACCAACTCACATTGCATGATGAATGTGGCACAATCCTCGAAGTTACCATTGAACAACCGTGGTTCGGAGAAACGGGGCTCCCGAGGTGCGGGATCGGGAGACGCGGGGCCCGCCACGGCTGTGGGTGGTGCTCTGGCCGAGACTCCTGAAGCAGGTGGGGTTACAAGCAGGGTGTTAAATGCTTCACTCAGCGTTTGTAATTGGTGAAGAATATCAGCCTGCTGATTACCCTGGGCTGTCTGCAGGGTAGCCAGAGAGCCAAGGGACTCCTGAATAGGCAGGACCTGGGCTCGGAGCTCCTGTACAGCAGCCGCAGCCGCACCTAACTGTAGGCTGTGGTCGTTGGTCAATTCAATCTGGACCGCCAACACTGTCCTGACTCTGTCTGTGTCGGCTGAAGTCGTCATGGTCGGGTCGTAATGTTAGGGTTTGAAACCGACCTCAACAGCACGGCACAGACAGGTAGTTCAGAGTTAGCCAAACACTAGGGCGTATTTATTACAGAATCAAAAATGAGCCAAATAACAAATCAGAATTAACAAAAAGGAGAATGC
The DNA here is from genome assembly GCF_963971535.1 of Notolepis coatsorum. Classification (NCBI taxonomy): domain Eukaryota; kingdom Metazoa; phylum Chordata; class Actinopteri; order Aulopiformes; family Paralepididae; genus Notolepis; species Notolepis coatsorum. Next base: position 25,503,006 of record NC_140179.1, on the reverse strand, counting down.
CTTCGGCAGAGTTGTCTGCGGCTCTGCAGATCCTCCCGGTGTTAGAGGTAGGGAATCGGCGTAGGCACCGCTGCGGCTCTGCAGATACTCCCAGATCCAACTCGGAGTGGAAACGGAGAGAGAGAGAGAGATCAACAACAGTCCAACAGTACACAGAGGCAGTGCAGTTCGGTCCTCCTTTAGCTGAGTCCAGTATGAAATACAAGTGACTTGATCTTCGGTGTAAACTACACACAAGTCCAGTACAAAACAAACGGTACTTCTTCAGTGTTATCCAAACACACAATTTAGCTGAGTCCAGTACAAAACAAAACGGTACTTCTTCAGTGTTATCCAAACACACAATTTAGCTGAGTCCAATACAAAACAAAAACGGTATTTCTTCAGTGTTATCCAAACACACAAAAACAGATAATCCAAAAAGGTTTGTTTCCAAAAACTCACCAAAGCGCAAACGCGTAAAGCGGGCAACGAGGCACAGCTCCAAAACGGATGATCAAGATATACACCAGCGGCGATCCAAAGATGTCCTGGAGGGAAAGTAGACGAGGCACCACAACGGGGGGAGACAGGCAGTAGCAGTAGTAATCAAAACGACCCGACAACGATTGATAGAAGGTCCGAGTATATGAAGCCTCTGGAGCGCTAATTACAAACTACGACAGGTGCGTGATGGAATTGGTAATCGCTCCTGAAGCGTGTGGCGGGGAATGCACCAATCAACACAGTACCTTGAAGAAGCGTGTGGCGGGGAACGAGCCAATCCTCACAGAGAGGGTAAGGGAGGAGAAATTTGGTATTGTGGCCTTCGTGGCAGGGGTAGTTAATGGTATGGCAGAGGCTAAGGGTAGAACAGATAGGGTAAAGATGATTGTTAGGATAGCGGTTCAACATTTGGGAATGGAAGGTCTGAAATGGGAGGAGGTGGTCAGGGAATTGGATGAGGGGGTTGAGAGGGACCAAGCAGTCCAGAATAAGATCGCAGGGGGCAAGGAGTGTCTCGCAGAGGGGGGCTCAGACAGGAAGTAGCAGCATTAGCTGCACTCCAATGGACAATGTAGGGGATGACGGATTCCAGTAGACTGCGGGAAAAGAAGAAGAAGAAGAAGAGCTCATCAAAAGAACTGCAGAGGGCAGTAATACGCCACGATGCGTCTACACTGCCGGAAATTCAAAAGAAGAAGAAGAAGATCTCATTGTCCATCTTGAAACAGTACTGAACAGTACTGAACAGATAGACTAAACAACATAGATTGAAGCCTGCATTTCTCAACCAAGGTGCCTTGCCTACCGTTTTGCTGTGGAAAGGTGAGTGTCCACAACGGCTATGTTATACTTGAATACTGAATGTTAATATTGAATCAGACAATATTGAATACTCAATGTTAATTCAGGTTGACAGTTGACATCATTTGACAGTTGACAGGGGGCTGGAAAGTTGATTTAATAAAAGAAAAGACTCATTTAATCAGATTAATCACGTTATTCAAATTGAGGATTTAGTTTGAGGATAAAACAAATAAAAAGAATTTATTTAAAAGAAAATGAGAATAATCTTTTTTAATTTTATTTTTTTAATTAAAAACGACCCTGACGAAGTTTGAATCACTTTATTCAAATTGAAGATTTAGTTTGAGGATTATATATATAAAAAAAAATCATTTATTACTTTTTTTTAATTTATTTAACTTTTTTAATTAAAAACGAAGGTTCGAACGTCCGTTCGAAGAACCCTGACGAAGTTTGAATCCCCAAAACAGGCTTCGGGGACAGCCTTACCAAACATTATTTATATTATTCAAATGGAACTCAAACATGTTCCGTTGTGATGTCACAGTATATTGTCATAATAAAACATTCTAGACCATTTGTGATGTCACAGTATGATGTCATAATAGTACATTCTAGAACATTTGTGATGTCACAGTATGATGTCATAATAGGACATTCTAGAACATTTGTGTGTCACAGTATGATGTCATAATAGAATATTCTAGAACATTTGTGATGTCACAGTATGATGTCATAATCAAACATTCTAGAACATTTGTGATGGCACAGTATGATGTCATAATCAAACATTCTAGAACATTTGTGTTCTATATGGTGTGAGGTGATGAAGAAGGAGGTCGCGGATCGGAGAGTGAGGAGGGAGGGTAAGTTGTCGTATGCTGAGGCGGTTAGCAGGGTAGGACAGGGCAGCCAAGAAAGGGTGCAGGGGGTTGAAGGAGGGCATTTGACAGAGAGGGTAGAGCAGGAGGAAAGAGAGAGGGGAAGGGAGGAGAAATTAGGTATTTTGGCCTTCGTGGCAGGGGTAGTTACTGGTATGGCAGAGGCTAAGGGTAAAACAGCGATGGTGAAGATGATTGTTAGGATAGCGGTTCAACATCTGGGAATGGAAGGTCTGGAGTGGACTGGGAGGAGGTGGTTAGCGAATTGGCTGAGGGGGCTGAGAGGGATAAAGCAGCCCAGAATAAGATCACAGGGGGCAAGGAGGGTCCCGCGGAGGGGGGCTCAGACAGGAAGTAGCAGCATTAGCTGCACTCCAATGGACAATGTAGTTGATGATGGGGTCCAGTAGAAGAAGAAGAAGAAGAAGAAGAAGAAGAAGAAGAAGAAGAAGAAGAAGAAGAAGAAGAAGAAGAAGAAGAAGAGCCCATAAAAAGAATTGCGGAGGGCAGTAATACGCCACGATGCGTCTACACTGCCGGAAATTCAAATAAGAAGAAGAAGAAGAAGATCTCATTGTGCATCTTGAAACAGTACTGAACAGATAGACTAAACAACATAGATTGAAGCGTACATTTCTCAACCAAGGTGCCTTGCCTACCGTTTTGCTGTGGAAAGGAGAGTGTCAACAACGGCTAGCTAGCTGTTCTACTTGAATACTGAATGTTAATATTGAATCAGACTATTGAATACTCTATGTTAATTCAGGTTGACAGTTGACATCATTTGACCAGGGGCGGAGCTAGGGGGTGGCTACTGGGGCTCAAGCCCCGAATGTTTTCTGAAAAGCCCCGAATCTATTTAAAATTTTTTTTTTTTTTTTTTTTTTTTTTTTTTTTTTTTTTTTTTGACAATTCATCATTGTTACATGCAAATATGTTTGCACCAGATTTAGCAGAAGCTAATTTCCATCTGTGGTCTATCCAGCTGCTAACTGTATTTGAGTGAGTTAAGTCTTGGTGTCATGGTAGACTCAGACCTAAGCTAAGGCGAGACACTGCAGGTGAATAGTCAAATATACTTTTTTTGTTGATTTTGAGATTTTGTTATATTTTGCTTCCTAAACATGTCTTCTATGAAACTAGTGACAATAAAACATCAATAACATACATTTAGTTGTTTATTTTACATCATTTTGCCTTATTGCATCCATAATTGTGCACATATTTAATGGGGAAGTGCCTCATTTGCATATATAAACATACATTTCAGAAAACTTGCTATATATTTTTTCTTAGTTTATATGTACATAACAAATTGGGAAAGTTTCATAGTGATATCTATTCAAATATTTTTTGCCTATTAGGGGGTACTACACTGTACTACACTGTTTGTAGCCTGTGTGTAGTTCTGTTCAGTTCAATAACATCATTATTATTATTATTATTATTATTCAGTTATCAGGCATGTGTTTAGGTTGTCTATTACTAATGGTTTGATTAGGTATTGTGTTTGTAAATATCTGTTTAAAAAAAAAAGTATGGCATTTTACAATACAGAACTTTGAATGCGTTTTCCCAAAAATGAGTTTTAAGAGTTTTTCATCATACTCTGAGCCAGAAATCTCCACTTCAGTAGCACTCACATACACCAACCCTTCCAGTTCTATTCATATCTATGTTCTGAAGGTATTTACAGAAGGGTTTGTTGATATCGCATTCATACCCTGATTTATATCACATTTTATTCCTAAAAACATGGCGAAATATGGAATTTTACAATAAAAATGGACTGAATGGAGTATTTTCTGATTTATGGAGTGATAAAAAGAGATATCAAAAGTCCCCTCTGTAATAACCTTTGGCTCTAATATGTCAACAAAATGAAACAATAATTTTGAAAATTGCTTTATCCAATGTTCAGATTTCTGTCCTGGAATTATATGCAAATTATGCATTTTAAGTAGATCATGCCTCATTTGCATATTTAAACATACAATTTCAGAAAACTTGTAATACAAAAAAGTCTTGTCTTAATATAAGTAATCAACTGGGGAAGTTTCATTGTGATATCTATTAGTTAATTTTTTTACCCTATTCACCTGCAGTGTCTCCCCTTAAATCACAATCAACAAGTTGACAAAAACTTAATTCTTCCACCTTAGAAACATAGCTAAAGTACGGCCATTTATAAATCAAAAGGACGCTGAAAACCAGATCCATGCCTTTATCTCAAGCCAACTCGACTACTGTAATGCACTCCTTACCGGCCTCCCGGAAAAATACGATGATAACTATTTTATTGCAATGCACTATTGCATTATTTTATTCTATTTTACTAACTATTTTATTGCACTGCACTATTTTACTTTGTATCAGTGAATCATAGACGCCTGGCCATAAGAGCATTCGGAGCATCTCTGCTCTCCCACTATTGAACTTGGGGGAGCAAAGGTATGCTCTTGCTCCACCACTTTTTGATCATATGAAAAATATGATATATCCCCCCCCAATATATAAATCTAACCATAACTACGTTATGGTTAACTGAGTTTTATAGTGAAAAGAGCAGCTTTATTGGTCAAGATTGAAGGCTCTATATTGCAGGAAATTGCACGTACAGGTTAATTAAATTAAAAAAAAATAAAAAAATTATAAAAAATAAATAAAAAAAAGGGGGCACCTATCTGGGCTAAGCCCCGGATCTCCTATAATCCTAAATCCGCCCCTGCATTTGACAGTTGACAGGGGGCTGGAAAGTTGATTTAATAAAAGAAAAAATACAAATTTAATCAGATTAATCACTTTATTCAAATTGAGGATTTAGTTTGAGGATAAAAAAAATGTTTTAAAGGAAAATGAGAATAATTAAAAACGAAGGTTTGAACGGCCGTTCAAAAAACCCTGACGAAGTTTGAATCACTTTATTCAAATTGAGAATTTAGTTTGAGGATATATAAAAAAAAGAATTTATAATAATTTTTATTTTTTACTTTTTTAATTAAAAATGAAGGTTCGAAAGTCCGTTCGAAGAACCCTGACGAAGTTTGAATCCCAAAAACAGGCTTCGGGGACAGCCTTACCAAACATTATTTATATTATTCAAATGGCACTCAAACATGTTCCGTTGTGATGTCACAGTATGATGTCATAATAGAATAGTCTAGAACATTTGTGATGTCACAGTATGATGTCATAATAGACCATTCTAGAACATTTGTCATGTCACAGTATGATGTCATAATCAAACATTCTAGAACATTTGTGTTCTATATATATTCAACAATTCTCTCAGAAGATCTCATTGTGCATCTTGAAACAGTACTGAACAGATAGACTAAACAACATAGATTGAAGCCTGCATTTCTCAACCAAGGTGCCTTGCCTACCGTTTTGCTGTGGAAAGGTGAGTGTCCACAACGGCTAGCTAGCTGTTCTACTTGAATACTGAATTAATATTGAATCAGACAATATTGAATACTCAATGTTAATTCAGGTTGACAGTTGACATCATTTGACAGTTGACAGGGGGCTGGAAAGTTGATTTAATAAAAGAAAAAAGACTCATTTAATCAGATTAATCACTTTATTCAAATTGAGGATTTAGTTTGAGGAAAAAATAATAATAAAAAAGAGTATAAAGAAAATTGAATAATCTTTTTAAATTTTACTTTTTTAATTAAAAACAAAGGTTCGAACGTCGTTCGAAGAACCCTGATGAAGTTTGAATCCCAAAAACAGGCTTCGGGGACAGCCTTACCAAACATTATTTATATTATTCAAATGGAACTCAAACATGTTCATGTTAATATTGAATCAGACAATATTGAATACTGAATGTTAATATCAGACCATATTGAATACTGAATGTTAATTCAGGTTGACAGTTGACATCATTTGACAGTTGACAGGGGCTGGAAAGTTGATTTAAACGGGACATGCATTATAAATGCCTTTTTTCTGTGCATGGTTTTATAGTAATACAGGTTAGTATCAATGGGTCTGTGTCTCTAATTACCATATTGACTCATCAGTCTAGTCTCGAGTTCACGAGATCTTCCCTCACTCAACTAAACTGTTCTGATTTGACGGTTTCTGTGACGTCGACATAGCATTGATCTGCAGTAACGCCCCCTCTATGGTTGTAGTGCAGTGTAACCCAACACTTCCTCAAACAGGGTTTGACAGGCAGAGAACGAGCAAGAGGGAGAGAGAGAGATAGAGAGAGAGAGAGAGAGAGAGAGAGAGAGAGAGAGAGAGAGGGACAGCGGGAGGGACTGCAGAAGTGTGTGTAATGTGTGTGCGCCATCTCTCTCCCTCATCGGGCACACACATACACAAACTTGACTATGTGTGTGTCGGGGACGTAGGCATAGTGTAACCCGACACTTCCTCAAACGGGGTTTGACAGGCAGAGAACTAGTGAGGAGAGGGAGGGAGAGAGAGGTAGAGAGATAGATAGATATATAGAGAGAGAGAGGGACGGCGGGAGGGACTGCAGAAGTATGTGTAATGTCACAAAAATGTGAGTCTCTCTCTCTCTCTCCCTCTCTATCTCTCTCCCTCTCTTTCTCTCCCTCTCTCTCTCTCTCTCTCGAACGCAGTGAGCGCTCCGTAATATGATCATGATCATTATGATCGACTGGAATAAAAAATTATAATAATAGGTTTACTACTTACATACTGTAGTTGTCTCCTTAATACTGTAGTTGTTCATTAATGTTACCTAAATGTCATAAGTGAATTATATAGAAACAACTCACCAAAATGGACTATTGCACAACTGATTTGACAAAAGAAATCCCCCCCTTTACCCCCCCGCCCCCTCCCTTGCCTGACCATGGCATTTAGTGAAATTATGCTACTGCTCTAGGGGCTGATCCCCCCTAAAGGTCTGATGCTAGAACCGCCCCTGCCTCCCCCCCCTCATCCGCATGCGCAGTAGTGCAAAACAAGGTACGAGCCCCGACACCCCGCCCACACACAGTCAAACGGAGTACAAGCCCCGAAGTCCCGCTTCAAACAGAGTACAAGCCCCGAAGCCCCGCCCAGACGTTGGGCTTGCGGCTCTGCAGATATACCCTACTCAGGAGGCCGGTAACATTAGCTCCGCCCCCTTTTATTGATCCAATCACAAAGTTGCTTCCCTTGGACAAACTGTTTTGTCAGAGGAAAGCAACCGTTGTGATTGGAGGATCAGGAGTAGAGGGCAGGGTTTGAGAGGTCAATTCATCAGAGGCTTTGATTCTATTCTGGTCTTCACTGATGTTCCAAAAGGAATTCTAACTCTTGCCGCCGCTCAGGCCCAGAAATTAAATGTAGGCTGTCAACCATTCCTTCTGGCCATAATTGGGTTCAATCTGCACTGCCCTACAAAAACAAAACCATTTTACCGAAACACGCCCAATTGGCTGTCGTCGACTGAAATAACCTTGTACTATTATGAACTTTGCTAACTAAGGAATGTACCTCACCTATAGTACTGCCTACTATGCTAATTATGTCTCACCTCTCCCACTCTTCACTTGCAGCAGCACCGCACGGGTCCTCCATTTGCCACGAGTTTGCTACTGTAGCTTACAGACAAAAGATGTCAGACGAGGGAAAACTTTACGTCGGCGGACTGAGCTACGACACCACCGATGACTCGTTGGCGGCAGTGTTCTCAAAGTACGGAAACGTTGCCAGATGCAACGTCATCAAAGACAAAGAGACAGGACGGTCTCGCGGCTTCGGCTTCGTTACATATGAAAACGCAGCGGACGCCAAAGATGCGATGGATGGAATGGACGGCAAGACTGTGGACGGCAGAGCCATTCGTGTGAATGAAGCAGGGCAGGGTGGCGGCGGCGGCAGAGGTCGCGGTGGTGGAGGATACGGCGGCGGTGGAGGATACGGAGAACGTAGCTATGGCAGCGGTGGGAGTTACGGCGGTGGTGGATACGGCGGCGGAGGAGGATACGGCGGCGGTGGAAGCTACGGAGAGCGTAGCGGTGGGAGTTACGGCGGTGGTGGATACAGAAGCAGCAGTGGCGGTGGATACAGGGAGTAGTTAGAAGCGGGGTTAGCTATGGGGCGCGCTCTGGATCATACAGCTATGCTGCACACGAGAAACTCTCCCCGATTCAAGATCATCCATTGACTGGCTGTATTTAAAAGATGCGCTCCCTTAAGAAATGTCCACGTGTTGTTGACCCGATTCTCTTTGTAGTTCTATTATGCCTCTTTTCCATTGCATAGTACCTACTCGACTCTACCCTACTCTACTCTATCCGCTTTAGGTACCTGGTACTTCGTTCCTTTTCCACTGCAGGTAGTACTCAGTTTGTCTCCGTGTGGGGAGGCGGGGCCGCTGGCGTACAGCATGAGAGCTCCAGCATAGCTATGTCCGTGAGGGCTTGGAGCAAGCCAGAGTAAACACAGTTTTCAATCAATCAATCAATAACAACATTAACCAGACTCTCGTTGTCTATTCTGCTAACGTTAACGTTACCTCTCATTGTGTCTATTCTACAAGCTTTAACGTTACCTCTCGTGTCTGTCTGCTAACGTTAACGTTAGCATTAGCATTAGGCTAACAACAAGCTTTAACGTTACCTCTCGCGTCTATCTGCTAACGTTAGCATTAGGTAATAACCGGTTTAAAATGGATGGTGATTACCTCACGTTGTGTCTATTCTACTAGCATTAACGTTACTAGTACAAACAATCAATAGCGAGTTATATTGATCACGTGTACGCTAGCCATGCTAAAACGCAAGCACATTAGCACCTAAGCTAACAACAAGCTTAACAAATCAGCGATCTTTTTGTGAGACTAAACTCTCCGCTCTGTGGCAAATTGTGTTGATGTCGGTTTTGTTTCATCAATAAATGAGGCAGAATACACAGTGAATCTATCCTTTTTTGTTTATTGCACTTGTTCCTGCTGCAAACAAATAATGAATCCTAAGCGAGGCATTAAAGATGGCGGCTTTCTGTTTTTGTGCAGACGCTCCAACGTGTGACGCTTCTCTCTTCTGACCAATCAGTGGTCTGCAGTGTTTCACGTCACTTTTCTGGTACCACTTCTACTCGCTTGGAACCTCGACAGAGCAGGGACTAAAGAAGTACCCAAAAAGTACCCAGGTACTTTGGTAATGGAAAACCGAAAATGCCGAGTAGAGTAGAGTAGAGTCGAGTAGGTACCATGCAGTGGAAAAGGGGCATTATGTTGCAGCTCAAGCACCATTCCTACCATATCACTGTTAAGCAGCTCCTGTTTTCCCCCAGATGTAGGGGAAATTCAATACGGCTGTTTTACTTTTGTTTGAGTTATCCTTCATTTTAATGCTTGTCCAACCACCTCCTGCCAAGTTATTGACTGAGAAATCCATTTAGTAGCTCAAACAGGCTTTTGGGTTTTGTAGTACATTCCTAAGTGTTGCTAGGCAGCAATGCCTGAGCCACGTAATTTTTTTAATCTTAAATATAGATTAGCCGAGGGTCCTGTATATTCAGTTTCCCAAAAAAGTGAATTCCTTTCAGACTGGTGAACTACACGCCTGAGCATGTGAGCGGCGCGGAGCGGCGCGGAGCGGCCGAGAAATCCGCTCTTCGCTCTAGACTGCTGAGTTCCGCTCTCATGGGCCCCCCCCCCCAAGCCGCTCTCGCTCGCTCAGCGCTCAGCCTCATTTGCGCACCAAGCGCTCCCCGCCCCACAGCCCGCTCAGCAGAATTTTCTTTTTTTAGAGCATGATGTAAATTAGCTTGATTTGACCAAACTACAACAGTCTGCACCCCCTGGGCCCCTTAACAATTGTTTGTATTGAGCCGTATTGTATTGTACCCATTCTGCAATGTTAAATAACGTTTATCCATTCAACTACTATGCTAAGATAGCTAGCCTAGCCGCAATGCTATGGCCGATCCCATTCACGTTAGCATGTAAGCTAACAACAACAACAGCGCTTTTTGAGAGACTAAACTCTCCGCTCTTGGTGGTACATTGTGTTGATGTTGGTTTCGTTTCATCAATAAATGAGGCAGAACACAGTGAATGTATCCTTTTTTTTTATTGCACTTTGTTTGTTTCTCATTGAAAATAAATGTTGCGTTCACCCGAGGTCCCGAGCAGTGGCGTCGTTAGCCCTGGGCTTCCGGGGCTTTAGGCCCGGATGTTTTTCTCCTAGCCCTGGATCTAAAAAAAAATCCCCATTGTCTGTGCTGAATGTTTGTTAGTGTTTGGTATTTTTCTTTGGTTTTTAGTACTTGTAAACATCGATTTTTAGCAAGTAGTAGTTTTCATTTGATCCTATATAATTTTTTCATTCATTTGTGGACTTTTTTTTTAGTGTCTTGAAAGGCGCATTATAAATAAAATGCATTATTATTATTATTATCATCCAGGAGGGAAAATACACTTTGGATAGTAGGGACTGCATCTCTGCCTGTCCTGGCCAGGAAACACTTTGCAACTGTGATCTCCTCTGGCAGTAGTTGGATATTGTAATGTGTGGCGAGGGGTTGCAGCAATTCCACTGAGAGAAACTGGTCTGAGGCTGGATAACATGCCTGTATGCCTCTCATACGTTGTTCTCCAACTCATGAGAACCTGCTCTCAAGCTCTTGCAGCATTCTGTCGAGGACTGGATAGAACAGTCTCTGACTCATACCTCAATTCATCAATGAATCAAAATCAATCAGAAGTGGAGAGAAGTGAAAACGGATTAAACGAGACCCACAGTGACTTCTACCTTCTCAATGGCTCGGAAAAGTAACATCTAGACGTTGGAACAGCGGCTATACACGCGTTAGTAACAGCTAGCCCGGTACGTAAAAACGTACCCCCAACTGGCAGATTGGACCGTAGGACCATGATCATCCTGGTTCTGCTACTTTCGGGAGACATTCAATTAAACCCAGGCCCGGTTTTGACCAGAACTCAGGCTAGAAGACTTGGTCTGGCAGCACAAGAAGCGATGGAGGTGCCCATCGCGATCAACAACATCAACAACTCAACCCGCAGCTACATCCACAGCGCGGACGGCGACTTTCCCCCAATGACGCCGCAGCAGACGAGCACACGTGAGGCAGAGACGAGAGGAGGTGAACCGAGGGTCACAACCATGACGACCAACTCGACGCGGGACTCAAACATCTCGACGCCCGATAGCCGGCTAGCCAGCAGAGCTAACAGCGAAATCAACCAGGAACGAGTCCTTTGTTGTACCAGCACGGCGTGGGACCCGACCTCCCCCTCCCCCCTTCCCACCCACGACAACAAAGCCCCCCCCGCCCCACACAGAGGAACAGATCACAAATGAACAATACTTCAAACCGGACAACATCAATGAAATAACCAACTCTAATGGACTGAACATTTTCCACCTTAACATAAACAGCCTAAAAAACAAATTGGATGAAATCAAACAATTATTCATAAATGGTAAGGCAAACATACTGTGCTTCTCAGAAACTAAGCTTGACGATTCTGTAAAAGATCCAGAGATAGAGATTGAGAACTACTCAATAATCAGGAATGATAGGAACAAACATGGAGGTGGCGTCTGTATGTACATACACAAAGACACCAAATTCATCAACAGAAATGACCTGAATCATGAATCAATTGAAACTGTATGGGTGGAAATCCTATTCGAAAGGGCGAAATCCCTACTGGTTGGCTCAATCTACAGACCGCCAGATCATAGTGGCTTTTATGATACACTTGACGGGTGTTTAGCTGGAGTTGAGGATGTAGACAAAATTCTTATTGGAGACTGGAACACGGATATGCAACGAAAAGATGCACCCGTCTTCAAGTCATAAGGTAGGTTTTGTGATCTGCACGGCCTCAGCCAGCTAATCACACAACCCACACGTGTATGTGAATCAACTCAGACTACCATTGACCTCATTCTGACCTCCGACAAGTCCAAGATCTCCAATAAAGGGGTTATAGCATGCAGTCATTTAAGTGATCATTATATGATATTCTGTACCCGCAAAAAGCTAAAACAAAAGGCTGGCTGCCACAAAACAGTCACATCTAGAGACTTCAAAATCTACTCTAGCGAGGCCTTTAACCTTGAACTGGAGAGTCTGGACTGGTCAGATGAACTCAATGGTACACTGGTTGAAGAAACATGGCTTGGTTTCAAAACCAAATTTTCAACAATACTAAACGACATGGCCCCCCTAAGAACCACCAGGGTAAAAAATCACGCTGAGCCGTGGATGCTCCGAAATACTGGCCGCTATGAAAACCAGAGACAAAAAATGCTCTGAGTTTCGTAAAAGTCAGTCAAAGCTTACCAAAAGCACGAGCAGTGAACTCCAAGCCCACGTGACAACTCAAACTGGAAAGAAACAGACTAAGAAACGACGTAAACTCCATGATCAAAACTGCAAAAAAGAATTTCATCAATGACAAAACTGAGGAAAACAAAAACAAACCATGTGAACTTTGGAAATTACTCAATAATCAACTAGGCTGCAGTAAAAAACTTAAAACCAGATTCTCAAACATAAACATAAAAACGGACAACACGCTCATCACAGACAAGCTGGATGTAGCCAATTACTTAAACATTTTCTTCACAAACATAGCCACAACCAGGGCCGCCTGGGAGAAATGCGAGGCCCTGTGCAAGATTTAAACGCGAGCCCCCCCCCCCCCCCCCCCCCCTAAAAGGTAAAAAAAGAAATATATATATAATTTTTTTTTTCTTTTTTTTTCATACAGTCAACATATTCTTAAATAATAGCGCTGCCCGAGGCTGGGCATGATACAGTCAACATATAGCAAGAGAGAGAGCGAGAGAGAGCTCCCGTTCTACAGTCAATATACAGTGTTATCGCTGCACAGACCCGGCAATGCCCCTGACCCTCCACCAGAGCAAGGCCAGAGAGAGAGAGAGAGAGAGAGAGACACATTGGAAAGAAACAACCCAAAACCAGAGCAAATTGAAATGCTATTTGGCCCTAAACAGAGAGTACACAGTGGCAGAATACCTGAGCACTGTGACTGAAGATCCTTGACTAGGTACAGACTCAGCGAGCACAGCCTAGCCATCGAGAAAGGCCGCCATAGGCAGACCTGGCTCCCAAGCAAAGACAGACCCACTGCACACAAGATGAGGTGGAAACCGAGCTCCACTTCTTAACAACCTGCCCACTATACCAAGACATACTTCCCACAAATTGCAAACACCCAAAGAGACTTTGAAAACATCGACAATAACTCAAAACTCCCATACCTACTGAGAGAAATACAAGAATGTGAAATAAAGCCCATTTGAATTGAAGAGAGAGAGATAGATAGAGCATGTCTGTGTGTGTTAGAAAGAGAGAGATAGAGAGAGAGCATGTCTGTTTGTGTGTGTGTGTTAGAGAGAGAGCATGTATATGTGTGTTAGAAAGAGAGAGAAATATATAGAGAGAGAGCATGTCATTTTGTGTGTTAGAGAGAGATATAGAGCATGTCTGTGTGTGTTAGAAAGAGAGAGAGAGAGAGAGAGCATGTGTGTTTGTGTGTTAGAGAGAGAGAGCATGTCTGTGTGTGTGTGTTAGAGAGAGAGCATGTATGAGAGAGATAAGCAAAGATGAGCCCCTAAAGGATATTCAACTTTTAATGGAAGAACAAAACAGAAGGAAAAGATAACTTCACAAAGGCAACATGAATATACATAGATCCAAAAGGACTAAGATCAACACTTAAATCCAAAGAGAAGAGGGTCTATACCAGAGAAAACAAAGTAGCAAGGAGCCAATGGCCGACATCAGCTAAATAGGCTAACTGCAAATAGAGTAGCCAGGTACTGACACCAGGCCACACACAGCTTTGGCCAACGCTACCCAAGCTACACAAACGACCAAGACAATTCACACACAGCACATGTCTTATCTCCAAATGTTGTGAAGTAACATATGTTTTGCCTGGAAAAAAACATCGTTATTAACAAAACATTCGGGAGGGGAAGGAAGGAAGAGTGGGGTAATGTCCAATGGACATCTTACCTGCACCAAGGAACGCAGGGCGAAAGGCCGCAACACAGGTCTCCACGTTGACGAAAGGCCTCTCGCTGGCGGGACAAAAAGAAGCTATGGCCGGAGCCTTGTCATGGTGCAGGCCCGACTACATCTTCTGTCAAAGATGATGTCGTAGTCAGAGTGCCAGGGCCTGCTATTCTCACGGCTAATGTCAATGGTCGTAGCACAAGCTAACAGCTAACTCTAGGCTAACTGATAGCATCAAGCTAACGTTCCCAGCCGAGCGAAAACGAGCAGCTAACGTCGTAGCTAAACAGCTAACTGGCTAACAGTTAGCTCAACCCGGCTATCGCTAACCACTAGCTAACGCAGAAGCAAGCTATGCGGCTACCACTGAAAAACTGTACAACGTGAGAAAAACAATACAGGCCAACACTTCAGACAGCCGCTGTGTTTTCCTCTTCTCATCCGAAGAGAGAAGGGAAAAAGAAGGCAATACACGTCCCACTACAGAGTGGTGTTTACCATAGCGGTGCCGGCAACAAGTCCCTTGCGGACTATAGCCGACTTGAGCATGGAGATATTCTCATAATGAAACACCAAGCTCACCTCCCTCGCACCAGGTGCTGACACCAGGCCACACACGACACACCGTTAGCTACTACAACAGCTAGCCGGCCCGTTTGGCTCCCGAGAGAGAGAGAGAGAGAGAGAGAGAGAGAGAGAGAGAGAGAGAGATATCCACGGCGGGAATAGAATAGAGTCCATTCAAAACTCACCAAACGTCCAAGAGGATGGAGACAACCGCGTGGAGTTGACGAAGTTCATCTGCCGAATGACCGTCCTCTTCATCTTGGCATAACAATGCTGCACGCGCTCTCTCTAGGTTAGCTAACGCTAGTTAGCCTTTAGCTAAGCTAGCTACTAGCCGACATCATCATGGCTATCCCGACTGAACCACACGTTAGCACTCAATATTATAACGTAGCTAAAGCTAACTAGCTGTCCCTGCCTTTAGCCGGGATGGCTAGCCTGACTGAACTGTCTAACATGCAACAACTTTCATCTTCAGTCCATCTGCCGAATGACCGTCCTCTTCGTTTTGGCTGGCATAACTAAGCATAACCTCCAAAGCTGCACGCGCGAAATAGTCAAACGCAGCTGACGCACGCCGGCGTACACATGATGTAACCCCTCCCTTCGTTGAAACCAATAGTATGTCTGCTGCAGAGCCCCAGAGCTCCAATAGTGAGTATGTCTGCTGCAGAGCCGCAGAGCCAGGAACATTCTACAAATGTGTCTAATGTGAAATATATAAGCATATAAGCAAAACTAGATTTTAGGTCTGTGATGAAAAAGGGCCTCGCGGGAAGGGGGGCCTCGCAAAAAATAAAAAGAAAACTTTGTGTGGAAGTTGGAGTGATACATCTGTCCCACCCATCCTCCCCCCAGTCGAGCATGGTCCGCAGTTTTTAAATGCGTCTCCTGTAAAAACGCTATGTCTGCATTGAGTTGTTTTAAATGTGTAAGTACCTTCTTACGCTTTACTGGGTGGTTGAGTGATTTAACATTCCAACTCACAAAATTGACAGAGCACCCTTTCAGCCCCATGGTATCACCAGTGTCGATCATAGATGAGACTAGATCATAGTCGATCGTAGATGAGAGAGGCCATGCATCTGGAACCTATAGAGAGCTCAGCACAACTGCAGGTGAAAAGCAAAACAGACGTCTGATCAGTTAAGCATGTTGAATGTACAAGTCCGGTAACCCCCCCCCCCCCTGACACCTATAAAAAACAAGGTGCCCAAAATACCCTTCAGAAACTAATCCACACATAATGTGCTTATGTTGGAGGTGTTCTACCTATGGAGCCAGCCGCTCAGGCCCCCGTCGAGCCCCTTAGGTAAAAGAAAATAATAAAGAGAAAGAAAAGAAAAATAAGAGTAAAAAAAAAAAAAAAAACTCAGATCTTGGTATTATAATAAGGTCTTCAGCTGTCCAGTGGGATACACCCAACCAGGTAGGGTAATATAGGTGGCAGCGGTGAACGGTAAGCATAACAATAATACATTAACATTCACAACCTCACATCAAGCAGGCCCTGAAATAAGGCAGAACATCTTACTCCCGAGCAACCGAGGCAGCTTCTGTCACATTATGCAAAACACGCACCTTTTAGTTTGATTGATTGTAGCCACGCCCCCTTTTTAACTGGTCGAGAGGTTTAAGGGGCGGGACTTAGGGGTATGTCATACCTTATAAGGGCATATAGCCAAGTTTGATGGATTGTAACCACGCCCACGCCCCCTTTTTGAGATGATTTATGACCCCTTAGGGCTTCTCTGATTGGTCGAGAGGTTCAAGGAGGCGGGACATCCGGTTTAGGAGGCGGGACATCCGGTTTCGGAAGGGGAGGGGTTGTAAGGGCGGGGACTTCCGTTTTTAGAATTTTTTTCAAAATAAACGTTTTTTTTTATTATTTTTTTTTTTTTTAATAAAAGTTTTTCAAAATAAAATTTAACACTTTGGGTGCCGGGAAACGTCTTTTCACGTCATTCCCGGCCATGCTCAAGGTGCCTAAGACGCTTTACAGCGTCTTTGATCTGTTTACATCTTTTTTCGATTTTCCCCGTCTGAACTTCACCGCCAAGCTTTTGGCAGAAAATTTGAACCGGAAACTGCATTTCCTCTCAAATTTCACTAGGTGGCAGTGTCCCCCTATTTTCTAACACTATCACAAGAGGGTGAATATTGTACCCCACAATGAATCTGGCATTTGATTGGCCAGCATACCTGGCCAATGTGACCACAGGTATAAAACGTTTGCGCGATCCCAGAATCGACGAGGTTTTGGAGGAGAGAGAGAGAGAGAGATAGATAGAGCGATAGAGAGAGAGAGATTGAGAGAGATATTTGAATTGAGATCAGCCTATAGTCTATATTTATAGTGTTATACAGTATAGTATCAGACTAATTGTAAGGTTTCAGCTGTGCTTTAGAAAGTACTTAGTCGTGCTAAGTAGTAGTACTATTGTGAGGGATTAGTGTGTAGTCTAGGTAGTCTATTTCAGTAGTAGTAATAGTAGTTTGATCAGTTAGTAGTTTCATTTAGATTATTATTTCAGTATGAGGAGACGTAGTGTAGGTAAGCGAGGGGACAATCCGGCGGCGGGTCGGTTTGTTCAGACGAAGCTGGCGTTTGGACCCGCGGTTGCTCAAGCAGCAGCAGCACCAACGTCTTTGGTAGCTCCGATCGGAGAGAGCCGTGAGACCGTTGCTGGGCCCAGCAACGCGTCTCGCCCCGGGACCGGGACCGGCTCACCCCGACGCAGTTCGAGGAAGAGGAAGGCTGCGGTGGTCATATCTTCTTCATCCGAGTCAGGGGACAGCGATTCGACCGCCCACGAATCTGATGGGAGCGCCGATTGGGAACCACCAGGTAATTACACGGTCTTATATATATGTGTGTGTGTGTGTGAAACGTGTATTTGATGATTTACCTAACGCTTATTTGAATCATTGTATACTGTGACTATGTAACGTTAGTTCGCCAAACCAACGCCGATATGCATGTGATTGTGTGTGTGTGTGAAACGTGTATTTGATGATTTACCTAACGCTTATTTGAATCATTGTATACTGTGACTATGTAACGTTAGTTCGCCAAACCAACGCTGATATGCATTTATTATATTCTAGCTCCGGAGTCATCTGACGATGATCTCGGCTTGGGTCGGAGGTGTTATGGGTCTGATTCATCACACGAGTCAGACGTGGGACGCGGTGGTGGTCGACGTGGTATGTCATGTTGCAATGTGAATATTGTTTTATGTTCAAATCGATATAGTTGATGACCATGTGCTGCTACACGTTAGCTTTAGGTTGCATGGCTGTGTGTGTGTGTGTAGATGCACGCCCTTTGAAGTTGTGTAGCTTTAGGTTGCATGGCTGTGTGTGTGTGTGTGTGTAGATGCACGCCCTTTGAAGTTGTGTAGCTTTAGGTTGCATGGCCTTGTGTGTGTGTGTGTGTGCATATGCAGGCCTCGCCATAGTTCAAAGGTGTTGGAGATGGTACAAGTCTTTGATGTGTGTGTGTGTATGTGTGTGTGTGCTGTAATCAATGCTATCACGACTCTGCTATGTACACACATGCATGTTCAAATCGATAGTTTCATGCTATAGAGGCAGAGGCATCACCATGTGCTATATATTTGATTGTGTGTGTGCTGTAATCAATGGAATTTTACATATGCTACACAACCATGCATTTAAATATAGGCCTCACCATGTGCCCATGCCCTTTGATGTGTGTGTGTGTGTGTGTATGTGTGTGCTGTAATCAATGCTATCACGACTCTGCTATGAACACACATGCATGTTCAAATCGATAGTTTCATGCTATAGAGGCAGAGGCATCACCATGTGCTATATATTTGATTGTGTGTGTGCTGTAATCAATTGAATTTTACATATGCTACACAACCATGCATATATAGGCCTCACAATGTGCCCATGCCCTTGTGTGTGTGTGTGTATGTGTGTGCTGTAATCAATGGAATTTGCATATAGAGGCCTCACCATGTACTGCGAAGTTCAAAGGTGTTGGAGAGGATTCATGCCTTTTGATCTTGTGTGTGTGTGTGTGCAGCGGCAGCCTCTGGTACTCATACGCTAACCCTGCAAAGGAAGCGTAGGTAAGCCCTAGGATGGAAGATCGGAGATGCGAATACGCATCCTACAGGTCTATGGAGGAGAACCAGACCCCCACCTGACAGTGTTCAACAGGTAGGAGACGATCCAAAAAATGCTGAACCTTCCCATGGGACAGGTCCAGCATGGGTCTGACCCCCCCCCCCCCCTCCCGATTTCTCAGGCACCAGAGAACACCGGGAGGAGAACGCCACGACGATGGCTTGCTTCGTCCACAGAGATTGGATCTCGTTGACCAGAGCTGTCACTGCAGGTGACCCTGACAATAGGGTCTGTACCAAACCCAAAAACGGGTGGGGTTGTGTAAACACAAGTCCCCGCCTCAGCGTTCTCTCCATCCACCTCGACATATGGTACTGCCATAGTCATATGTGATGACACTCCCAACGCACCCGCCGCCATGTGGCGCAGGTCCGCCAGGAACTGTAGATAGTTGGCCCGGTCCCACCCGCTGTGCGTAGCCAACCCTGGACCCTTGCGAGCAGAGCGTTCCGTGGAGTCGGGTCGGAACCTGACACTACCTACGAGGCAATCGCACCCAAGGGGGGGACCCCGACAGAAAGGGCCGGTTTGATACGGGGGAAGCTGACATCAATCTAGGTGACAAAAGCCCCCCCACTGAACACCCCTCCAGAACATGCTGAAGAGTTGTTCTGCAGCCGGACATGCAAGGCGTGAGGACCCCATGGGTTCCTACACACCGTAGCCCTGCTGTGATATTACTACCACCCAAATCACGCGTGCCTGCGAGACCACTGCCAATCTTTCAGGAGTGGGAGGCACCAACATGATACCTGGCCTGGCAAAGGCGAGGCCGGGGAAGCCCGCACTGTGTGCCTCAAAAGGTTTCGAGCCCCCCTGCTGACAACACTTATAGTTGACAGACGTAACACCAGGCTCAACCAACACAGCTTATGGTGTGGGAGCCGCTTGACAGCACAACATTCTCACGGACAGACCCAGGCTCAGCCATCAACTGGGTGTCAGCCCCTGTCCCCATGAGAAGCGAAAAGTGGGGCCGCCCGCGCTTCAACGAAGGCACGCGGCCCGCAGCCAAAGGAAACAATCAGAGCCCCCTTTTTGTTGGGGGAGGGAGTGATCGGAGAGCGGGCTGCTTGCGGCAGGACGGTGACGGCTTGTTGTTCAAGCCGAGCCCATCCAACATGGCCGATCCCTCGGCCGCCAAGGCTGTCGGCCTTGTGGACACCTGTCGATTCAACGCCCAGGATACCTCTGGCGGGGGAAAACATGGCCGCCTGTCGAGGGCCTCGTCATCGCCGCTGACGAGGCCGTGCTCTCTCTTCATCTGGCTGCGCGGTGTGAGGCGGTGTGGGGCCTAGGACAATACCGCCCGCGCTCCAGCAGAAGACCAAAATCCCCTGCGGAGAGGGGAACCCTGAGCGGTTATAGCTTGCGGCTAGGTCAAAGCTAATAACGTCAACAACCTCGCGCGATGTGTCGACGTCGGCTGGCCCTCAAGGCCCCGCCACCAGACACCATTTTTTTTATAGAAAAAACAGCAATTCGAACACAGTTCTAATCGCTGCCAATTCCATACCGTGGCGGTACAGGCTTTAGCAGCCCACCAGCCACTCGCCAGGCCGACCCACCCATGGCGTCGGCCGGGCGGGGCACTGTTTCAATATGTCAAAAGCAAAGGACTGATGTTAACACGGAGCACCAGTGGTGGTTGCAAAAAGCAACCTCCATTGTGGTGTGCACCATGCAGGGGTTAATGAATAAAAGAACACCACGAAAATACTGTAGAATGAGCAAGCCCATGTACACAACATTAAGGGGAGGCGGACCAGAGAGAACCAGTCCCGCATTCATTCATAATATTCACAACAGCACACCAGCCCTAGACCTTAGCCCATTTACCCAAAAAGGTAAACAAAGCCCCCCCGCACTACTCCCCCAATAGACACCGATTGACCGTCAGCATGAATGGTTGAGAGGAGAGAAAGCTGTAGCATAGACAGACATTCTCGTAGCAGAGAGACAGAACAAACAGTAGCCCACTACACTACTATAGCATAGCGTTCAACGCTACTATGGACAGAAAACAGTCAGCCCATCCTGCAGTAGTATAGCTCTACTGCCACCCGCCGAGCCTCAAGCATCGGCTTCCAGGTGGGAACACCGTTCAAAACCCCGCCGGGGCACAGGATTAACGCTACCTGGCTAGGCTACCTAGCCACGGCCCACCCTGTAGTCAACCCATTTACCCGTAAAAAGGGAAAAATAGGACTCAGCAAAACCCCCACCTAGCTACCGACTGACCTTCATTGATGAACCGGGCAAGAGGAGGGAAAAGCGGCAACATCCCACGGCGGAGACATTAGAACAGCGTAGCAGTAGTGTTAGCATTAGCATTTAGCTTAGTTGTTTAGCAGCACGCTTCCAGGACCGCTCGGAACCCGTCCACTGCAGTGAAACGTTCACCAAACCATCCCGCCCCTGGCGCTGACACACAACATGGTTGTGTAACAAAACAAACCAGCATTACTAACACCAACATCAATACCTGTTGACACAGGGCCTACCTGTGTACAAGCCGGCTCGATAGCCAACCTTGCACGCTGCTCCTTGATCTGCTGTCACCAGACGAGGAACATCAGAATAGGCCCGACGTGTCGCTGAAACATGCCCCGAAGATTCCAGGGGTAAGCAACCCTCCGGTAAGCATTCAACATTACGCAATTTCTCTAATCTTTTCATAACAACTAGTTACATAAGGCGCCTTGCGACCGATTTATGATGGAAACGAAAATAGAGGAAGAGTGTTTGGTGACCATGCCGAGTATCTTATAGAGCACGCCTCTATAGGGGCGGGGCCCGGCAGGTGATGGCCGTATTTTAGTTTTCGTTGATGGAGTACAATAGGTACATGAGATGAGGTATATCTGGATAGGCTTAAGAGCGGGACGCGATGGCCAAGTACGATAATATAACGTTATACGCGAATCTGGTAGTAAATTTATTTGTATCTTCTTGATATGATAACATTACATCCGCCTTTTACCGCGTGACGAGCTAAACCAATCGCTCAACCAATCAGAGAGGGGCTTCGCTCAACCAATCAGAGAGGGGTCTGCAGAAATGGGCTCAACCAATCAGAGAGGGGTCTGCAGAAATGGAGCTACGGAAAGTAGACACGCTACTGTACTGGACCCATTCTGCAATCTGTTAATAAAGTTTTCAATCAATCAATCAATCAATCAATCAATCAATCAATCAATCAACGCAGCCACTGTGACGTCATTATGTGCGTTTGCGCACCTCTCCGGCGCAGTATTTTCGGATGCCTATGAGGTGAGTTGTGAACTTGTGTCGGGTTCATCTCCGCCGGATAAACGCTTATAAAAGTTGTAATTTGTGTTTTAAACGTTATCTACTTGTTGCTACTTGTTCCGTAAAATATTCCACTCATCCTGTGTACATTCTGTTCTTATCCAAGATCACTAACCCACCTTTGTATTTGCTTAGTCTCGGAGAAAGTAGGCTAATGCTAACGAGACTGCCTGTTGGCTAGCTCCTGTATAGCTGGCGAACTAGCTATTGTCTATTAATAGTGTTCCACGCTGACTACAGTAGCTAGTTCTGTTCTCTTTATCAGGTGAAACCGAGCAACTGCACACCAAACCTAACGATTGTGCATCTGATGTGTGTCACACAGGTATGGAGATGTTTGTGTCTGTTTCTTTTGAAAACGTTTTATATGATTTACTGTGTAATGAAAGGCTGTAGGCCTAATAGCCTTTTAGCTCATCCACACCTGGGTCCTTGATTGATTGATTGATTGATTCAATTCACGTTCCCTGTATGTGGCTAACTGAGTTAGCCGGATACTTTTCAGGATAACTTGACATAAGTCATGCTTTAGTTTTCGGTTCCACAAGCAAGTTTGGCAAAAGCACCATAAATAGCAACACATCCATAAACTTGAACCTGCTCCAGCCAGGCTGAAATTGAATTGATTGAAAACTGTATTAACAGATTGCAGAATGGGTACAGTACAGTACAGCTCAATACATACAATTGTTAAGGGGATGCAGACCAGAGAAAGACTTTCGTCTTGTTTACATCAGGGTCCCCCATTTTCAATTCATCGTAACATATGACATACATGACATTCAGATAGACAGTACTGCTACATCTATACATTTATGACATACCAGATTTGCAAATACAGTACTGTTTGTGATACAAAAAGAGTCCAGAAAAAAGAGTATATACATTTGACGTAGAAACTGTACATTGGATTGGGTAGGTGGGGGGGACTGTACATTGGAGGTGGTTGGGGGGGGGGGGGTGGGGGGGTGGGGGAGGTTGGGTAGGAGGGGTGGGTGGGGGACACTGTACAACTGTACAAACAAAACTATACATTGGAATATTGACAAGACCATACTTGGTAATTTACTGTACATTGGAGGGGGTTGTGTTCGGACATTTACAGGGGCCAGTTTCGAGTTGCAGTCTCCCTTAGGTGTTTTTTGAGTTTTTGAAAGTGGGTAGTGATTCACAATTCCTTTACAGCTTTGGGTAGGGCGTTCCACATTGATGTGGCATAATTGCGAAACGTGTTTAGTCCCTTGTTTGAGCCGAATCTGGGTTTAACATGATTTGTGGAGCTCCCTCTGGTGTTGTGATCGTGGTATTCACTGACCTTTGGGAAGTATTTTGACATGTACATGGGTACCTTGGTCGTGTAGTGTATCTTGTAGACCAGGCCCATTGCAAGTTGCTGTACTCTGTCGTCTACTCTAAGCCATCCTAGGTTGTCAAAGTGGGCAGGGGTGAGGTGGGTTCTAGGAGTAAGGTCAAGCAGTAGTCTGACCAGTTTGTTTTGAGATGTTTGTAATTTTGTTTTTAGCGCCTTTGAGGTGCTTTGGTACCATGAGGTGCAAGCATAGTCGTAGTACCCTTGAATGAGTGCTCCTGCCAGAGTCTTCAGGGTATTCTTGTTTACCAGTGAGGAGATCCGGTACAAGAAACGAGTTCGTTGGTTGACTTTTTTTATTACATTGGATGCCTGTAACTGAGAAGCCGTCGGTCTTGCTCAGTTTATTTGAACCGAAGAGAATGGGCTCTGTTTTGCCCATGTGTAATTAGAGTTGTTCCGATACCGATACCAGTATCGGAAATGCCGCCGATACTGCCTAAAATGCTGGTATCGGTATCGGCCGATACACGTGAATTGTAGCCTCCGATCCCATGATGTAATTTATCTCCTGCCGAGTCCTGCGGAGAGTGAGGATTATAAAATGAAAATTTTTTAAGTGTGATGCTGTTTGTCATTTTAACAGCAGATACACTTTCTTAAATTCCATTGTCCCCGACAGTGCGGTGTGACGGGGAGCTCGGACGTGATGTGTTTTGCTGGTGTTATGATGGTATTAGCTGGAAAGATAGCTAGTTGGAACAACATCCGCTTTAACGTTACATCAAATCAGATGATCGCCTGTCCTTTCTCCAGGACCTAACACTGTCCGTGACCGTCTATCAACAATAATGCACCCACGGTGAATTGTATAAGTAGCTACTGACTAGCGTTAGCTGACTATTACTAACGTTATCAAATGTCAATGCGGGAAGACGAGCTAGGTCAGTTAGCTTAGCTTGATAATGTTACCGTGTCTAAAGTTGGTGCTATTCATAATCCAGCAATAATGGCTGCAGACCTGCAAGCAAAGTACAGCAAGTGCCAAAGGATAAGAGTCTGAGGCGGAGTTTCAAAAGAGAATGTTGAATATTTATTTTGCATCAAAGATCACAACATGAACGTTCTATCTGCCACTAGCTTACAGACTGAATAGGGTATATCTGCAGAGCCACTGAGTAGCGAGTGCAACACCGTTTAATGTCCGTGTGGATCATTGGAGTAGGGTATATCTGCAGTGCTGCAGCCCATACTCATTGATTAATGATACTAATACAAATCTATACAATCACCTGTTGTTGAATAAATACCATTACTTTCTAGTTATGACTAAAAAAACAGTATAACAGTATATGTAAAAAAAAAAAAAAAAAGTATAATTTATATAATTTTTTTTTTATGTATGCACTGGTATCGGATAAATATCGGTATCGACCGATACCCAAAGCTTAGGTATCGGAATCGGATCGGAAAGGTAAAAATGGTATCGGAACATCTCTATGTGTAATGATAGTTTATCAGCGAGCCATATGCAGATTTTGCCTAGTTCTGAGCTGAGGGTTTTTTCAACCTGTAACTTGTTCTTGTCAGAGACCAGCAGGGCTAACTTAAGTTAGCTTGGCCCTCGGGAAACAATGGCAGCTCCCTTCCTCAGTCAGAGATCCCATTATACCATTCTGAATAATGTTTTTGTGCTTCGTTTATCTAGAGGGGTCGCGAGATGATTTCCAGAATGTATTGATTTCATAGAATGTGATGCACCGAGTGAATACACCGTCCCGTATACCTTCATAGAAAAATCCCATAATTAACTCGGTCTCCCTTTTCTCCCTTTTCTCTATCAAAACGCTCGTCGTACAAGTATCGCACAGACATTTCAAAGGTACTCACAGTTGCACAAGGGTTTTGGACAGACAAACGCTAGGGTTTGAAATAGGGCTGGGCGATATAACGATAACGATAAATATCGCGATATATTTTAATAATCGATATCGAATATCGAAATTAAAAGAAAATCGAAAAATCGTTTTTTTTAATTTTATTTTTTTTAATTTTATTTTTTTTACCTGCAACAGGGCAGTTTTAAAACCAGAGACAGTGGACAGACTTGTCTTTCTTGCCTGCAACTTAAAGTAATGGCTTTGCTTGTCCAAATGACAATACTGACCAAATTCAGATTTCTTTTTCTCTTGTCCATTTATTTTGTTTGCTTTCTAATTTAAAATACATTTTGAAACCGTCTGTACACAGTAGGCTATGTGTGCTAGCAGAACTAGACTCCAGTCACGAGTCACAGTGCACATGTGCGGTGGTTTGTCCACCAAAAAAGCGCCAAAAGATCGAAAATAAACTAGCAGAGCCAGAACTGTTCAACTCCTCTGGAGCCAAAGCCAGCAGAGAAGCCGGTTTACTTTAGCTTTTAAACCAGCTGCAGCCTGAGAACTGGAGTGTGAGGGGATGTAACACTAAAGATGGCGGCAATGACAAAGAATTGCTGCAAAATAAACATACATCTGTTGTTAAATTTTTTTTTTTCTTTTTATTTTTCTTTTTTTTTTATTATACTTATAACAATTCGATAATTATCGATATCGAGAAATAAAATAAAATTATCATCGTTATCGCGATATGATTTTTTTCCATATCGCCCAGCCCTAGTTTGAAAGCTCTGCGTTGCTAATAAACATTTTAAATAATTTTTATAAACTGGTCAACACGGCTTTATTTACGGCTTTGGGTGCCTGATGCGCATCAGGCAGCTAAAGCCGTTTTGAGCAGTGTTGGCAGTGACCTGTGCATCACAGTCCCGAAAGGGGCTAATAGAATGTGTGAAATAGGCCTATAATTAAAAACAATTAAAATACATTGAACTGCTTTTGAAATGTAAAATAATAGACCTAAAATACTGATAATAAATCATATTCAGCCTATGGATTTAATAATAATAATAATGCAGTCTATTTATAAGGTCACGGTCGCCGTACAACAATTTAAAAACAGTTAAATTCACAATCACAATCCATTAAAATATTAAAAAAAAAATATATATAAAATCAGACATACACCTGCCTAAACGGGTGGGTTTTGAGGTGGGTTTTAAATGGAATGATGGAGTCAATGTTCCTGATGTCGGGGGGGAGGGAGTTCCAGAGGCGAGGGGCAGAGCAGCTGAAGGCTCTTGACCCCATGGTGGACAGACGGGCTGGGGGGACGGTCAGGTTGATGGAGGAGGCAGACCTGAGGGACCGGTGGGAATGTTGATGTGGAGGAGGTCAGACGGGTATGGAGGGGCGAGGTTGTGGATGGCCTTGAATGTATGGAGGAGGATCTTGTAGTCTATGCAGTGTTTAATGGGAAGCCAGTCTAGTTGGCGTAGGACAGGGGTGATGTGACTGATGACAGGGGTTCTGGTGATTATACGGGCAGCAGCGTTCTGGACCAGTTGGAGCTTATGGAGGAGTTTGTGGGGGAGACCAAAGAGAAGGGAGTTGCAGTAATCTAAGCGGGAAGTGACGAGGGAGTGGACCAGGATTGCGGCGCTGTTGGGGGTGAGTGAAGGGCGGAGGCGGTTGATGTTGCGAAGGTGGAAGTAGGCGGACCGGATGATGTTATTGATGTGGGAATGAAATGATGGGGTGCTGTCGAGGACGACACCCAGACTCTTGACCTGGGGGGAAGGGGAAACCAAGGAGTTGTCTATGGTGAGGGTGAAACTGGGGTGCTTGGTGAGTGTGGACTTGGAGCCAATGAGGACTACCTCTGTTTTGTCACTGTTTAATTTGAGGAAATTTTAAGTGAACCAGGATTTGATTTCCTGTAAACAGGCACAGAGGGAAGAGGGAGGGAGGGAGGGTGGAAGTGGGTTTGGAGGAAACATAGAGGTGGGTGTCGTCCGCGTAACAGTGGAAATTGATGCTGTATTTACGGAGAATCCGACCGAGTGGGAGGAGGTAGATGATGAAGAGAATAGGGCCAAGGACAGAGCCCTGGGGAACACCGGAGGAGAGGGGGGATGGATGGGATGTGAATGATTTTAGCTGAATGAAGTGAGTACGGCCAGAGAGATATGAATGGAACCAGTCTAGGGATGTGTGGGAGATTCCAATGGAGGCTAGTCGGTTAAGTAGAGCCATATGAAATCCGTAATATTTTTTTCCAAATTCCATTATATTTTTTTCCAAATTCCGTTTTAATATTTCAGAATTCTGTATTTTGCTTTGTACGCTCATTTTACCATCAGAAATAGTGTCTAATAAGTGGGAATGAATAAATGTCCACAATTTAATAAGATATAACAGTCCATTTAATAGGGCTGTCTTAAATACTTCGAAACTTCGTTCGATGGGCATGGGATTCGAATATTAAAATAAAATTTGATTATTAAAAAAAAAAAAAGATTATATATATTTTAGCAAAATCAACTCTGCCTCTCTTTGTTAACTACAACAAGCAATGCTGTTTGTTATTTAAGATGAGGTCGGACTCGGCACTGACGGATTTGTGTTCATTGTGCTGCTTTTATAAAGCCTCAAATGACTGCTTACAATATTTCATGAAAGCAAAGTGTTTTGTTTGTCTAGGATTTAAACAGGGGAGGAAACTAACTTTTTGGCTTACCAGCCAACTGGCGAGTATCTGATTTTTTTTACCAGCCAAACAGATTTTTTACCAGACAAAAAAAATCGCTAATTGTGATAATTACTTCTTTGTACGTCTTCGTCTAAATTGATTTTCAATCATAGTAAATTAATCACACTGTCTCTACTCTTCAAAATATTACATCATTAAATCACATATTAACATGAAAGAGGGAACTATTCTGGACTGGGTTGGGCTGAACTGGGCAGTGAAAGATGCTGGGTTGGGCTGGTCTAGGTTATACTGAATGATGAATTGAAAATGGGGGACCCTGATGTAAACAAGACGAAAGTCTTTCTCTGGTCTGCATCCCCTTAACAATTGCATGTATTGAGCCGTACTGTACTGTACCCATTCTGCAATCTGTTAAATAAAGTTTTCATTCATTCATTCATCACAGCTCAACTACTAGGAATGTGTGTCTGACTCTTAAGTGCAGGAAATATTCATCAGAAAGGGGGGACATGATGGAGGGAATGGAAAGAGCAGGTTTGACAGGAGCAGGGTTGAAGGGCATATTGGAGTGTGGAGGAAGTGGACAAGGCATTAAGCAAACAGGACTGAAATGGGGGACCCTGATGTAAACAAGACGAAAGTCCTTCTCTGGTCTGCATCCCCTTAACAATTGTGTGTATTGAGCTGTACTGTATTGTACCCATTCTGCAATCTGTTAATAAAGTTTTCAATCAATCAATCAATCAATACTGGGTTGGGCGTTTAGGTTGGACTGAGTTGGGCAGTGAAAGAACCAAGCATTTCACTGTAATGTAATAGCTAAATAAAACAACTTGAACTTGACTTGTTACATTTGCACTCTGGTTGTATGCCAAATGTATTCTGGTTGTACTGTACTTGTGCTGTAAGATGACAATACATTGGAACCGAATCGACAACGCTAGGGGTTCAGCAGGTGTATTCTGAATGCCAAGTATGACAACATCACCGTTGTGAAGGGCATATGGGCGAGTGGTGATATGGGGGGAACCCCGGTAATAATAAAATGTCACTCGGCTGCATTTAAGCAAAGCCGCTCAGTATAGTCGTCCACTATGTTGAATGCGCGTTATGGTAGCTTGTTACATGCTAGGTAGCTAGCCGGCTAATGCTGGTTAGCCTCACGTCCACTTGTCATTCTCATCCGACTCGAAGGAGACGCGTCGCGTGCTGTTGTTCGCCCCCATGTCAGACCGCACTGATATCCGAAAGCGACGACTCTACATGCAATTATTTTCATCCACTGATGTGTTTTTGTAAGTTTGTCTACGTTGTCAAGCCGGCTGCCGGTGGCAGGAGTTTGTAGGTCTGCGCGCAGTGGTCTGTCCACTTCCCCTAGATGGGCGGCATCTTCTAGAAAATGAGTGTTCATTGGAGGAGCTTAGAGCGCATCTGTACAACGATGATGTTCATTGGTTATGGTCTGATTATTATGTGGCGCAAATGGGAGGAATCAAGGGGGGAGTCAGAGTTCGGTTTGTGCCAGTGAGCGAATCAGCAGATTGCAGAATGATTTTTTTGTTTTGTTTTGTAATTACTAATACTCGCCTGACTGGCGAGTGCTCTTCATGAATTACTCGCCAAACGTAAAAAATACTCGCAATTGGCGAGTAAAGTGGCCTAATTTCCTCCCCTGGATTTAAACTTTACAGCACTGTACAAGTCCCACAACATAAAAAAAAAAATTGTTTAGTTGATTCAATTTTTATTGCTCAATTGCGCGATTCCGTCCACGATTCCGTGATCGCGGATTCCATATGGCTCTACGGTTAAGGAGGGTGGAGTGAGATATGGTGTCAAATGCGGCGCTTAGATCGAGGAGGATGAGGATGGATAATAGTCCGGAGTCAGCTGCCATCAGTAGGTCATTTGTGATTTTGAGGGCTGTTTCTGTGCTGTGACGGGGGGATAACCAGATTGGAACTGTTCATAGAGGTCATTGTTGGAGAGGTGAGCATGAATCTGAGAAGCCACTACTTTTTCCAGGATCTTTGAGAGAAATGGTAGGTTGGAGATGGGGCGGAGGTTATTGAAAATGTTGGGGTCCAAACCAGGTTTCTTTAATCGGTGTTACAGCAGTGGATTTGAGAGATGATGGGACAGAACCAGAGGTGAGGGAGGAATGGATGATTGCAGTTATAAGGGGCAGGAGAGAGGGGAGGGAGGCTATGACCAGGGAGGAGGGCATGGGGTCAAGTTGGCAGGTGGATGGCTTGGATTTCCTGATGAGTTTTGATATATCGGCAGCAGAGGGGAGATGGAAGCAGGAGAGAGGTGCAGAGAGGGGGGGGTGTGGAGCTAGGGGAGATGGACAACTGGACATGAGAGAGGTCAGTTGCTGGTGGATATTGGATATTTTTTAATTGAAAAATGACATCAGGGAGTGACAATGTTCAGTGGAGTAGAAGTGTGAGGGAAGGGAGTCAGGGGGGCGGAGTGAGTTGTTGACCACTGAGAACAGGGCCCTGGTGTTCCCAGCACCAGCAGTGATTTTGTCAGCAAAATATTGGGATTTGGCTGAGGAGAGGGCGTCTTTGTAGTGGAGGATATGGGTATGGTGCATCTGTTTGTGAACAGTGAGTCCGGTTTTTCTGGAAAGCCGCTCCAGCTGACGTCCTTTGGCTTTCAGCAGACGTAGGTGAGGGGAGAACCAGGGGGCAGAGTGGGGGAATGACACAGTTCTGGTTTTGAGGGGGGCAAGTGAGTCCAGCAGAGTTTGAAGACTGTCGTTGTAGTGGGAGACGAGCTGATCCGGGGTGCATGGGGGGATGGTAATGGGGAAACTGTCGATGCCTGTGGTGAGATCTGCTAAATTAATGTTTTTGATGTTGCGGAAGGACATAATACGTGACTGTTTGGTTTGGGATAGTGTCAGACTTAAATTAAATGAAACAATCATGTGGTCAGAGATGGAGAGATTTACTTTATCCTACATAATGCACGTCATAGCTATGGCACGCGTGACACCTGTTTGAGCTGTGGGATGGGGCCATTTGTCTTGCATATTTGCAAAAATGTATTGACTTAATCTGTCACTACAAGGTGAAAACAACCGTTCAATGATAAAATACAAGCGCTCACGAGGAAACTCGAGCGCTGGAGTATAAATGGGCCGGATTTATGTTTCCAGAGCTTGATGAATTTATGGAGGAAAATTAACTGCGTGTGAACACAGTGAAGATATCTTACTCGCCTCCAAGCCCTTCTTGAACTGTTTAAAAAGTTTTTCCCAGAGGAAATCAAGCAACTGAACCTTAAAAGCAGTGTTTCAGTCCAAGCCGCTGGCTGAGTTCTGGATATCAATTGGGCGGAATACGCACAGCTATCCACCATTTAGATCTACCTACCTAATGCGAAAAAACATTCTCTACACTGACTTATATAAAAAAATAAGTACAATCACGTCTGAATTGTCTCCAAAATTAAACCCAGACTGGACTTGTTGTGCTCTAAGCATAGTGCCCATCCATCTCATTAGGTGAGGTGAACATTAGTCTTCTAAATGAAACGCACTGTATTCATTTTATGGTTGTTTGATTATTGTGTTATTTTGTGTAGTTGTTGTGCGTGTTAAAAGCCTCCAATGCTTATTAGTGCGTGTGAACGTTTGCATGTTTCAACCACCTCCCATAATAGTGGGGGTCGTGGCTCTCTGACACGTTATTTCAGGGGTCGCGGCCTGAAAACGGTGGGAACCCCTGATCTACACAACTGATCTACATGTTTTTATATAGTACATGATACCTAAGCGCATACAGTACATATATCCTCATAAGTATCTATCTATTCATTCGTATCAATTAGATACTCTTTGGGCTTGTTTTTAATCTACTTATTCTGAAAGAGTTGAAATAATTATTTTTGCTAGCAAGATCTCATTTGATGATTCATTCCATTAAGCCTACTGTTGGATTTTTGCCATGATTATGGTCTTGTATTCTTCATAAGCGTTCATTATTATCTCCTGCTCGTCAACGTTGAAAAAATACGCTCTTTCTTTGACTTTAGTTGCAATCATGGTCTCGGTGACTGACGCTTCCCCCTTTTGAAGTAGGACGGGCACATGCAATTATCCTGATTACTGAAGTCTGGTTCAAATTAACAAGATTGTTTGAGCGCGAATCAGGCAACAAATAGTGTGAATAAGAAAAAAAAGGCTGCAGAAAACGATTTCCTCATTGACTCCAATGCATTCCATGGAAATTTCTCTTCCTGTTTGCGCTCGTGACTTTTCACCTAGATCCCTGATTCGCTCATTCCCATGTGGGGTATCATTGGAAAGCCAGACTCATTGGTACTTACAACCCTGTCTAATACTTTTCGAGATCGCCAAATGATTGACGGAGGTAGAGCCTCGGGAGTATTCGAAAAAAATAAATGTCTGCCGTGTACTTCGGTGCACGCCTCATATCGGCATGTAACTTGAGAACCGGTGAACGGATTTTGTCGCCTGAAACGGCAATAGACGGGCAATAAATAGGGCTTTAATTCGATATATATATTGTATTACATATGCACACCTGAGACGCTAGAGGTCGGCAAAGAGGCGCGTCATGCCGGTGGGCAAATCGACCTCAAGAGGTCCCGTATATGGGCCAGTTTTAAAGTAACAGAAATTAGAACAAGGCATACGCTGTGTTGTCACATTTATTAATATTACTATGTGAATACTTAGGAGAGAGATCAGCTCATTTAGTTATTACTATGCAAATACTTAGGAGAGAGATCATCTCAGTTAGTTATTAGTTACTATGTGCATACCTTATTAGATTAAAAAAAATCTGATCAAAATGTTCCCAGGCAGGGAAAATCTCCTTTCTAGCTCGTTCCATCACAAAAAAAAAGAAGCTGGAACAGATAGCAAACAAATGTGCAATAAATGCCTCCTCAAAAAGTAGAGGTGTTGTTGGGCCTTTATCAGGGAGGAGGTGTTTTTTTGTACATATTGTATCTTTTATTATCAAAAATATGATTTGTATTCATTTGCTATTCATATATTTCCTCATTTCATCCAGCATAGACCGGACAAAATTAGTCTCTTTACATGTACAGAGGTTGATAACTGAGAAACATCATTCAACAACAATACAGATGGCAGTATAGGTATGGTCAGAGATAAAAATTCTGATAATTGAGTGGTTACTTTTTCCCAGAATATCTTAACAGGAGGGCATTCCCAATACATATGCATAAATGTACCAAGAGCACCGTTTAAAGACGGAGCATCGAGGGTCTTGTCTAAGCCCCATTAGGTGCAAACGTCTAGGAGTCTGGTAAGTCCTATGAACAAAATTAAGATTAATCTGTTGGTGATCCGGGTTGCGTGATGATAGCCGAACGTTTGCCCAGACTTCATCCCAATCAAAATCTACTTCCAAGTTTGGGATATCCTTCCTCCAAACCGAGTCTAGGGGAAGGACATCATATGAGGACGTAAGTAAGTGACGATAAAAGTCAGAGACGAAGCCTCTCGATGTCTCCTTTTCATAAAAGAATTTGTAAAATCTGTGGTGCTCAAGTGGAATCTTTAATGGGACTCTGTGAGCCTTTAAAGCTGCTCTTAATTGTAGATGGAAATAATGAGTGGAGCTGGTGAGGTGAGGTGAGGTGGATTTGTTAGATATATCTTGATAACTGCAGAAACCATGGTCATCGAAGATATCCCCCAATCTATGTATGTCTTTCTTTTCCCATCTAGGAAATCTGATTGGTTGTTGTGCAATAAGGAGTAAATTGTTATTAAATAGGGGAGAATGACTGTGCCATTTATGGTGGTTTGTACACTTTTTCTGAGTGTCACGCCATATCCGGATCACATGTGTAATAAGAGGGCCAAATCTCAAGTTGCATTGCTTAATTGATAGTTGGTGTACACTATATCCTGCAGTCTATGTGGTGCCACTATGTTCTCCTCTAATGGTCTCCAGGATACAGATGCTTGAGAATCAAACCAGGTGATCAGTGGTCTTAAAGAGAACGCTTTAAAATAATAGTTGAAG
Organism: Notolepis coatsorum; assembly: GCF_963971535.1. Lineage (NCBI taxonomy): Eukaryota > Metazoa > Chordata > Actinopteri > Aulopiformes > Paralepididae > Notolepis > Notolepis coatsorum. The sequence continues at coordinate 25,468,858 of NC_140179.1, read as the reverse complement.
TCTGGAAATGCTAAACCCCCGTCGGCTTTGTTTCTCTGCAGTGGATCTTTTTATTCGTGGAGGTTTGTTGTTCCAAATGAATTTATATGCAGCGGAATGTAATTTTTACCAGTAACCAACAGGGGGGGGGGGGGGGGTGTAACGGCAACATCGAGCTGAAGAAGTTAATTCTGGGTAAAACATCCATCTTAACAAAGTGGCTTGAGTAGTGATGCACCGATGTGAAAATTGTGGCCGATACCGATAACCGATATTAATATTTCTGTTCTGGCCGATACCGATATTTACCGATGTCGATATCTCTGTATAGAAAACACTTTTTTATGATAATCAAATAAAGAGCTATTTTCCAAAACGCATAATTTTTTTACTTTTGTAACTTATTTTCAGAAATGACTGATATTTTGAAACTATTTAAGGCCAAAACATGTAAAACATTTTTTTTTTTTTTTTTTTAATATCGGTCCTATCTTGATATCGGACCGATACCGATGTGTAAAAAAACGGCCATATCGGCCGATATTATATCGGCGGCCGATATATCGTGCATCACTAGTGCCGAGTCTGACCTCATCTTAAATAACAAACGGCATTGATTGTTGTAATTAACAAAGAGAGGCAGAGTTGATTTTACAAAAAAAAATAATTCAAAAAAATATATATATATTTTTTTTACATAATCGAATTTTATTTTCATATTCGAATCCCATGCCCATCGAACGAAGCTTCGAAGTATTTAAGACAGCCCTAGTCATAGGTGATTATTGCGTTTCGTTGCCCCATTATCTCAAATCGCGAGCCAAATGGCCTGAATCAGTCACGAGTATACAGGGGAGGAAATTAGGCCACTTTACTCGCCAAATGTGAGTACGTTTGGCGAGTGATTCATGAAGACCACTCGCCAATCTGGCGAGTAGTCACTGGCAAACGGTGCGCGTCTTCTGAGTGCTCGCTTTAGTTGACAGTGCCACGAGAGCACTGCACAGGACCCGCGGACATATAATGTTAATAAAAGTTCCCGCAGTACTGGCCAACCCGCGGACATATATAATGTTTAATAAAGGTTCGCGCAGTACTGGCCAACCCGCGGACATATATAATGTTGAATAAAAGTCCTGCGGTACTAGCCATCACCCATCAGTCAAGGGAGCACTCGCAAACAGATAACGTTAAACACAGCAGAAGATGGAAAACAGACAGACTGACCAACGGGGAACTGCATCCAAACCCAGTACAACCCTCGAGTATAAGTTACTAAGGACACATTTAAATCACAGAGGTGTATGTTAGTCTATTGGAACTGTATACAGTGGTTAGCTTCTAGTTAGCGTTTTAGCTATAGAGCTACTTGCTAGCTAACGTTAGCCCAGTGTGCTCAAAGCAGCCAGCCCCATGTTAGCTAGGTGTATCTGTTATGCCTGTTTCCAAAAACGCACCGGACTACGACGTAAGGTTAGACATTTTATTTCATGCTCAAAAGCCCCTGGCTTGCACATCGCAGTCACGAAAGGGGCTAGCTCAACCAGTGCACACCAACCGAACTGACGCTACCACAACACTTGACGGTACTTCACAGCACTGTCGTGAAGACCACCGTCCTGTCTTAAAGGCACAGTGAACACCGTTGTGATGCCACTCACACAACATTGACGTGGCTTGACAACCGAGGTTCAAAGTTAACTTGATTGATTGATTGAAAACTTTATTAACAGATTGCAGAATGGGTACAATACAGTACGGCTCAATACACACAATTGTTAAGGGGATGCAGACCAGAGAAAGACTTTCCTCTTGTTTACATCAGGGTCCCCCATTTTCAATTCATCATAACATAATGACATACACGACATACAGATAGACAGTACTGCTACATCTATACATTTCACATCTATACACTTCACAACATACTTCGGTTTTTTTCTTTCACTGCCCAACCCAGTCCAAACCAGCATCTTTCACTGCCCAGTTCAGCTCAACCCAGTCCAGAATAGATCCCTCTTTCATGTTAATATGTTTTATGCTAATATTGTGAAGAGTAGAGACACTGTTATTAATGTTTTATGCTAATAAATATTTTAAAGAGTAGAGACACGGTGTGATTATTACTATGATTGAAAATCAATTTAGACGAAGACATACAAAGAAGTAATTATCGCAATTAGCTATTTTTCTTTTGGCTGGTAAAAAATCTGTTTGGCTGGTAAAAAAAATCTGATACTCGCCAGTTGGCTGGTAAGCCAAAAAGTTAGTTTCCTCCCCTGGCACTCACGACAGTCACGTGGTACGACCGGCGCGCGAGGTTCAACGTCACCACACATGTCATCAACACGAGCCTCGATACACTCCACATAAATTCCTGGATTATTCAACAAACGCTTTGTGTGTTTACAGTGTGAAGTCTCTCTGTGGCAGAACTCTACTGGACCAAGACTTTCTACTAAAAACATCTGGATCAAAACGTTCTTGTGTAAACAGACATCAGACTGGACACCACAACATCTGTAAGTACAATTATGCTTTGCTTTCCTCTTATTGCTCCTTCCTTGCAGTCGCGGTGCTTGAAAGGAGCCTTGAAGTTGTACAATCCCACCTTAATTGTAAAAAATTCCAAATGTTTTACATTTATAGTACTTTACCATCTCCAAAGTCAACTAACTGCTAGCATCTGCAGTGACGTAATTCTCTTCACAATGAAAGATTACATTTCTCCCGATACCCGAAGCTACCTCTGATAGCTTTATGTAGCTGTAAAGACATTCATTGTCCATAGACCACCACTTTCGGTATTCTGAAATCATGGGAGAGAAAGTGGGGCGGGGGAGAAAATGAATGCCCATGGGGAGTAGGTGCTGAAAAAGTGACTATAGCTCCGGCGTATAAAAGTCTATTAGATCATGTCTCCAGCACCCCCACAGCCCTCTCTCTCTCGACCGACCAACCATTGGCACAATGTGCATTTTATTTTTATTTGTATACTGTCATTTTATATAGCAATTTGATTGTACTTGACTTAATAAAGTATCTATCTATCCTTTGTTATTTCTCTTACAGGCATTCAACAAACCCCTTTTGAACCAGGGCCTAACCGGGATATCTGTTTTTTCCTGCTTTGTTGCACAGTTTCTTTCATATAGCAATAAGAATGTGTCCAGAAAGGAACCATATGCTGAATCAGCATCCGCTGCTTCATACACATTTCTCCAATCTTGGGACAACAGTTAGCTTTTAAAAGCATTAATGGTTTCGTCAGTTCTTACTCTCCTCCGACTAGTTACATTATCATCCTTCATTTTATAGTCACAATCATATTACAAACACCGGCAGGTGGTCACTGATATTGTTTATTAGTAATCCACTACCTAAGTTGTCTTCTAAATGATTAGTAAATATATTATCTATAATTGTGGGATGTTATTCTACTGGGTTTGGTGATGATAGACATCCTCCCATTCCTAACTGCAACCATCAACTCCTCCCTCAACTCGGGGGTGGTCCCCACCTCCCTAAAACAAGCCAGAGTCACACGCTCATAAAAAAACCAACCCTGAACCCCACCGTCATAGGCAACTATCGTCCTGTCTCTCTTCTCTCCTTCCTTTCTAAAACACTTGAACTGTATCCAACCAACTTACTGCTTATCTCTTACAGAATGACCTAGACCCTAATCAGTCAGGCTTCCGGACTGGCCACTCCACAGAAACGGCCCTCATTGCGGTCACAGAGGCACTTCACTTAGCAAAAGCGAAAGGCCTCTCCTCTGTCCTGATTTTCCTAGATCTATCTGCAGCCTTCGACACAGTCAACCATCAGATTCTCCTCGTGGCCCTCGCAGGAATGGGAGTGACTAGCTCTGCGCTGACATGGCTGAAATCATAGCTCAATGATCGCTCCTACCAAGTGTCATGGAGAGGGACCCTGTTGGCCACCCGCCCCCTGCGGACGGGTGTCCCCCAGGGCTCGGTCCTAGGACCCTTTCTCTTCTCCCTACACTAAATCACTGGGTAACATTATCGAGTCTCATGCCTTCTCGTATCATTGTTATGCCAATGATACTCAACTCTTCCTCTCCTTCCCTCCCTCAGATATCCACGTCTCTGAGCGGATCTCGGCCTGTCTGTCCGACTTCTCCGCCTGGATGACGACCAACCACCTCAAACTGAACCTAAGCAAAACAGAATTGCTCCACCTGCCGGCCAAATCCTCCCCCCTGACCGACCTTTCCATCACAGTTGAGAATGCAGCTGTGACTGCGTCCCCGACCGCCAAGAACCTTGGTGTTGTCCTCGACGACCAGTTGAACTTCTCTGCTCACATCGCAGCGACAACCAGAACCTGCAGATTCCTCCTGAGCAACGTCGGAAGGATCCGCCCCTTCCTGACAAAAGAAGCCACCCAACTCCTCGTCCAATCAACAGTCATCTCCCGCCTCGACTACTGCAACGCACTCCTTGCTGGCCTCCCGGCCACTGCCACCAAGCCTCTTCAACTAATTCAGAATGCAGCAGCCCGCCTGATCTCAAACCTACCGAAGTCGGCCCATGTCACCCCAATTCTTAGGGACCTGCACTGGCTCCCCATTGCTGCACGAATCCGCAAAGGGAACCGCTCCCGCCTACCTGTCGATGGTCTCTAACTACACACCCTCAAGACCCCTACGCTCTGCATCTTCTGGCCGTCTCAGACCCACTCCTATCCGAGCTCCGGGAGGGTCATCAAGGAGAACCTGCCTTTTCTCAGTCCTTGCCCCACAATGGTGGAATGAACTACCCACCCTAGTTAGGACAGCCGAAACCCGTCCAATCTTTCGCTGTCGACTAAAGACTCACTTCTTCAACCATTATCTCAAATAAAATAAAAAATTATATAAAAATCTAACCCTAACTAACCTTACTGTCATGCACTTGTCCTAATAAACTAACCTACACTGTAGCACTGTTACTGTTACTCAGTTGATAGATTTGTGCCCTTCTTGATGACTTGTCGTACAGAACTTGTAAGTCGCTTTGGATAAAAGCGTCAGCTAAATCAGGGGTTCCCAAAGTTTTCAGGCCGCGACCCCCGAAATAACGGTGTCAGAGAGCCGTGACCCCCACTATTATAGGATGTAAAAATTCTTTTAAATTTTTTTCTTGAATGGAAATGTATGGTTGAAACATGCAAACGTTCAAATGCACACACACTAATAAGAATTGTAGGCTTTAACCAGGGCCAGACTGGGGAAATCATTCAGGCCAGGAAATATAGTGCAAAATATAGCCCCAGTCAGGCCACTTTTTAAGCAGGGGGTCTGGGGGTCCCCCACCAGGAAATCTTTTGTTGCAAAGACTTTATTTCCTGCATTCTGGTGCAGGAATATTTTTATTTGTACCCTTTAAATGCCAGCGTTTGTGATGGCATCACAAATTATTGTTAAACAGGCTATTATGTATGATTAGCAACAACACTGATTTAGATGGATTTTCTGTTTTTTTGTAATGTCAGATTGAAAAAAATACAATCTTTTATTCAACTTCAGCCCTGATCATAACACCACATATTCATTTTATAATTCTAACCCTTTAAATGCCAGTGTGCGATGGCATATATTTGCAATATATCAAATGCAAAGTAGATTTTTCTGGGGGGGGGTTATTACAGGCTAGCATGTGTCAATGATTAGCAACAACACTGATTTTGATGGTTTTTTTGTAAGGGTCTCGCCTCCACCAATCACATGCAGCTCCCTTTGTGTGTGTGTGTGAGAGCAAGAGAGAGAGAGAGAGAGAGATAGTTCTCCAACTTGTGAGTTGCAGTCATCTTCTGGTTGTTCCCCACCTAGGTAATCTAACTATTGCACTGCTGCATCTAGAAACACTGGACTGGCCTGCTTCTAAGTTCAGTTGCCTGACTGCAGACTGGACTGGAAATCGAAAAAAAAAAAAAAAAAAGGTTTAATCATCTGGCGACCCCCCGCGGCGGCTTGCGACCCCCACTTTGGGAACCACTGAGCTAAATGACTAAATGTAAATGATGGGATATAAGCTCATGCTATAGATTTCAGAGATAAAATCATCAATCAATAATATCTTGTTAGGATTTAATAGATCTATGTTATAATTAGGGCTGTCAGTTTATCACGTTAATTAGATAAATTAATTACACAGCAAATTATCGCGTTATGAAAATTAACTCAAAATTAATTACAAATATATATATTTTTTTTATCTCATTCATTCCATAAGAATGTAGAATAAACATTTACCGACTTTTTTTTAAATGTTCCATTTGCATGTTCTTGGTATCTGATTATAGGGACATCTATGGATCTCAGGGAATGTATTCCCAGTGTCAGAAATACTGTCCGTTACTAGGCTTGAGTAAATTGTAATGAACCAAATGAGAATATCAATTTCAATTTTCAATTTTTTTTATATCTTTGACTGTGAATAACACCATGCTAAAATTGACCAGACCTGAAAAATCTAAGCAAATAAATAAATGGAAGATGATCAAACAGAAGGTTTTGTAGATGCAGTACTGAATTCTGCCATCCGGACACATGCAATTTGAAATATGATTATAGAATATAGGATATCGGGCCTAAAATGGTTATGCGATTAAAATGTGATTAATTAGATTAATTAATTACAAATCCTGTAATTAATTAGATACATTTTTTTGATCGCCTGACAGCACTAGTTATAATCACTGCAAATGAAGGTGACCTGCTCGGTATTTGTAAATATACTTTCCATAAAAACATTTTTCTATGTTGGAGCTGTAGACACAGCTAACGATAATATTTTTCATTTTTTTTCATGCTAATTTCTATAGTAATGCATTCACACATCAGTAGTAGCCGTCATGCTGGTTACAATCTTATATTTTTGTCTAGTGTCTACATACAAACCTGTCCCCCTTCCCCTTTTGTTGACCCTATTCACAAAGTTTAGGTTATACCCCTCCCACTCAAAGTCCACGGCCTTCTCTGAGCAGAGCCAGGTTTCGGAAATAGCAATCACACTGAATGGTATGGTGAATTGGCCTAGATAATCTTTGATACTTTGAAAGTTTGCATATAAACTTCTGCTATTTAAGTGTATGATCGATATACTATGTTCAAGGTAAATCTTTTGTGTAGTGTAGTAACAGCTAGTAATTCCTTTATAAAAAAAAATACTTTCAGGGTCAATCTCTGAATCTATCCCATGCATATTGACTATATAAATTCTGAAAAGCTGTGATATAAACACCCATTTTCTATATATTTAACCCTCCCAACCATATTTAACCAGTACAGTGTACCATTCTTGTATCCAGATCTAATGATCCATACCAACCCGCGCCCCCACACATGCCCTGTCGCACACTCATTCACACACTCACCCCCCCACACCCAGTTGCCCATACGCTGTGGCCAAGTGGTGGTATATTGTTCCTCTTCTCCACCCATTTGGAAAAATCAAGCTTCCAAGCAACAAACATTTTAGTCATAAAAAAAGGACATTGATCCTACCATTTCCATGGTTGTATGGTGTCATTGGAACTTGACCAGCTCTTCCACATTTCTGATGACAAACTTTTGCATTCTCAGGCGTGCCATTTAATTTGATGAAGATCTTGCAGTTGACAGTCCATGTTGATTGAATCTTCTTCTGGTAGCGGAGTAGTCTGGAGTAGTCGGCATGTCAGCATTCTTTTTTGTCAGGTGTTCATTGAGATACACACTCATTCCCTTCAGCTGGCGACCTTATTTGAGCAGGGCTATTTTATATTTTCTGTTGACAAAACGGATTATTACTGCAGTTGTGTCCGTTTTGAGTCTGCGAGGTAGTGGGTGGCATGCCTCCATGTTGTTGGTGTCCAGAGTGATTCCCTTAGTTAAGAAAAATTCAGCCACCTGTTCCTCTGCAGAACCGGACTCCTGACTGATGTGTTCCCTCCTTCCCAGTGCTTCACCGCCTGTGAGTACGACCAGGGTTTTATGTCCAGACCTGAGATAATGTCGTTTAACCTCGAGTATTGCTCGAGGTCGGTGACCCGACTTTCCAGCTGGACGATGACTTTGTCCTTCTCAGCGTTTTTGCATTTTGAGGGACTTCACTTCCTTCACCAAACCCAGGTTTTCTTCTCATTGAAAGCCCTGTCTTTCCTTCATCATAATGATTACAGCAAAATGGCAGCTCAGATCTATTTCCGGTCAAAATTCGTGATCTATTGAATACAATTCCTAAACTCATACTTCATTAATAACACTTTAACCTATTGGTAAACAAACGTATTGCTGAAAATATACACTATGACTGCTGTTGTGACATGGTTAGGATGTTTACTGTTGGATATATTTGAAGAAAAAAAACTAACATTATGTCATACAGTCTAGAGAGAATGATTTATGACATGATGTCATTTGCTCCTCCAGAACAGTTATTTCCCCTCTGCAGTGAGCCTCATCAAAAAGGCTCGGGACCCTCACTGACACCCCCACTGTGTTATATTAACTCATTCAGCGCTGGAGCGATATGCCCGATATAGGCCTAGAACGCCACCGATTTAATCAATGGGGGGACTGCGAGATTTGCAAGTGCTTAAAATATATCTTAAATTATAGCTATGGGTCTAATACACCCGTCGATTATCAGTGAGTTGCTTCCAGTCAACATGTACAAAACGGATTGTTTTTTCATCTGTACATTTCCGTTTGATACCGTTTTTGAATATGAATATAGTTTTGGTGATTTTGAGTAATTCCAGGAAAAGACGCGATAATAGCCCTTTAGTGGAATACACTAAACGCGTTGTCATTTTTTGCTTGATTATCGAAACTTCCTGAAATCAACGCTAGATCATCATTATTATCCTTCCTCGTGCAAGAATGAAAAGAGCCCTGGACTGCGGGGCTCCCCCAGTTGCCTCCTGCACTCAATCCTGGACATCAAATATGGGGTCCCCCAGGGGTCAATTCTAGGGCCTTTACTATTTATTCTCTATATAAATGACTGTCAACTCATCTGAACTTCCGCACAAAGTAATATTCGCTGATGACACTAATTTGTTTCTGTCACATAAGAATCCACTCGAGCTACAAGATCTACTCGACACAGAACTACAAAAAGTGGACACATGGTTTAAATGCAACAAATTATCACTTAATCTCAGCAAAACAAACTTTATTGTCTTCCACTCAAATTGGATGCGCACACATCACATGTGCATACAAATAAATGGAAAGGAGCTGTCAAGAGTGGTGTCCACAAAATTCCTGGGGGTCGTCATCGATGAGTCACTCAACTTCAAATGCCACATAAAATATCTACAAACAAAACTGTCCAAATATGTTGGCTTATTCTGCAAAATACGTAATTTTCTTCCCTTGCCTGCCCTTCTCACTTTATACAAAACCTTGTATGAACCCCTCATTAATTACTGTAATGTCATATGGTGCAACACATACCCCAGCCATCTCAAGAAACTAGAAAGCTTACAAAAGAGGGTACTACGAGTGCTGTCATGGTCCGGGTATAGAGCGCCCTCAAAGCCTCTGTTCCATCGCTTTGGTCTCCTGAGGCTCGCTGAATTTAACATTCATCAAAACGCATCAATTATGTATCAAGTTGTCAACAACATGAATCACAGACTGTCTGAGCTTGTCCCAGTCTGCCAACCACTGCACATCCACAACACAAGAAATAAGCATCTTATATTTGGCAAGAGGAGAAGGCTCAATTGTGCTAGCCTAAGCATAGCATGCAGGGGTCCACAGATCTGGAACAAGCTTGACAAATCTGAAAATGACTAAAACCTTTAAAACATTTAAAAAATCACTGAAAGAGGAACTGCTTAAATCATATCTCTAATTAAAATTATAACTTAGGAATACAATTGTCTGTATTGTGTATCTCTGTTATGTCAGTTAGTAGGTAGGTGTGTAAACCTACCCACGTTGTATGTTTTGTTTTGTTTATTGTTTTGTTGTTTATATTCTGTTTATCTGTGTTCAGGCTCCCTCCAAAAGCTTTAAATAGCTTCTTGGGAGACCTGGCACATGCACACAATTTGCGACATTGTTATATCACATGAGGATACTTGCATGTAATGTATCGTGTGTGAAATAAATTCATTCATTCATTCATTCAATGGCACACAGCCACACACACACAGACAGCGTCGATCGGGGTAGAAATAAATATCAGATCAACGATCAAATTTATATATAGTGTTCTTACCTTGTATCTGATGTAATGCAAAAGAAATAATCCAATTATCTGATGGCCATTCCAAATACTGCTCGTGGAGGTCCGTACCACATTACCGACCGTTACACAATGACGGGTGGGCGGGGTTACTATTCCATGCCATCATTGTTGAGGCCTACCTCGCCTGAGTATTTAAACCCCGCCTGCACGGCTCGGATCGTCCCAGAAAAGAAACTACACCATTCCCAGTGGAGTGCAATACCAGCTGGAAGTAGGCGGCGGTATTTGCCCTTTTGCGAGCTCAGACCCATTCCCAATGATAACATCAGGCTGGATGGATGAAAATGAATGGATATCGCTAATAAAAGAAATAACGATCAAAACCCGACTATACTTGTGATTGGCGCTCAAGTGATGGCGAGTTAACCCGACTATCATCGTGACTGGCGCTGAATGAGTTAACACACCCCTACTGAACTATATACTTGTTTATACAATCAAAACATACTTGTTCATAATTTTTGCACATAACTGCCCAATTCCACAGCCCTGCTAAATATCCCATCCCACTGTATTGTTATTTGTATTCTAATTAGTGTATATACTTGACCACATCTTGCACAGTTGTACAGCCCTGGCCTATTTTTATTTCTACTTGTAATTATATATATATTTTGTTTGTTTTTTTGTATTTATGTGCAACTTTTGTATTCCCTTGCTGCAGCTTGTCTTGACCATGTCTCATTTGAAAAAGAGAATTTTAATCTCAATGTGACTTTCCTGGTTAAATAAATTTAAATAAATAATTATACTAATTCTATTGTGCTTATATTTAATTTAGTTTATATCCCATTTTATTTTATTCCACTTTATTTTACAGCTGTACAGCCCTGGGCCCTCATTTATCAACAATTCTTAGAAAGTGTTCCATCTTTGTTCTTAAGCACATAATTTAGAATGTGTGTACGCACAAAAAAAACGGGATTTATCACACGTGCGTACACAGGTCGTACGCACACCTGTCTTGATAAATATCACTTTGATCCTACGCTGCAGCTCGTGCACGGTTTTACGTATTTGCATATAGCACCGCCCGTAATTAACCATATACGGTAATGGAACACCCCCATGAAATGTGGAAAAGTGGACTAAGCCGAGGGAAGCGTGTTATGGAGAAATACGCAGGCTGACAGACATGTACACGTACGGTGATGTCGGATATGATATCTATTAACTTAAAGACCATATTAACTAATAAAGACTGTGCTGGAATATGACTGCCTTTTTCCGTTTTGTTCGATTAATACCCAGAGATTAAAGTTCTCCTCAATTTTATTCCAAATCGCGACGAATTTTCCGTCAATTTTCTACCTGCTGCATATGATTTGTAGATGCATACAATCTATTTTGATGTCGGTATTGGGTAGCCTATATAAACAATAATACGAGAGCATATACAAGAACAATGAATCTCACTGCCATGTATGATGTAGCCTATACGCCATGTGTAGCCTGCCTATATTATGTGATCAATACAAACTTGCACTTGAATTCCATCATGTCTGTGTGCGGGAGCTCACAAGGCTGTTGTCACAATGTAAATAAGAATGTGCACTGAAAAGTTACAGTATGTAGTTGGTTGATTATTTGTATGACAGTCAGTAAACCCTTGCAAAAAGTATCCGTTTTATTTAATGAATTGAAAACATGCAGCATGCCTTTCCTCCCGGCAGCGACGACATTAAATGAATACATTTTATCAGGCAAATGCCCATCACTGGAATCCCTTTCTATTCACATAACTGCATTTGTGATGGAGCTTTGACAGCTACATGGGTGGTACAGTAACAGTCTATTGCTCGATCCATCTACAATATCACGATGGACCGTGCCATGTATAGCCTGCCTATGTGATCAATAAAAACGTGAACTTGAATCCCATATTTATATGTTGCGTCTGTCCACTATGTTTTAGGGCTGTCCCCGACTAAGGATTTTTTTACTTTTTATCATTCCATTTGGGCTGTGGGGGGTGCTTAATGTCTGAAGGAGTCGACTGAAGGCTTCTTTGATGGATACATCTTGATATTTGTCCTATCTAGTGTGTTCATTAGATGGGTGAAATCCTCTTTCAGTGCCTCTGTGCCTGTTTTCGTAGGCAGTTAGCCTCTGGTATGCGTGCCATTAGCGTTAGCCACGCTTCTAGGCCTCTTTCTTTTGTAAAGAATGATAATTTATTTTTTATTATATTTGACTAAGAGGTTGGCCAGTCGACTACGGCTCCTTTCGACCGATTAGTCGACTAATCGATTAATAGGGGTCAGCCCTACTATGTTTATTACTTTGTTATTTCCCCCCGATCTATGTAAAGTGACATTGGGTCTCTTGAAAGGCGCTATATAAAATGAAGCTATTATTATTAATATCACGTCTGTGCGCGGAGCTCACAAAAAAAAATAAAAGACTGTTTTTTACTTTTAGTCTCAGTGAAGTTTCAACGGAGGTATCTATTCTAACCAACAAATTGAAGTAGAAAGCATTTCGTAGTGGCCAATCTTATTTGGAAACATGACACAAAATAATAGTATGTCGCTTTTTATTTGAAACAATATTTAATTGCGTTTGGAGGTGGGTGTTCTGCGTCTGCCCCCCTGTGCCAAACAAGCAGGCCAACCTCTTGTTCGTGCGTGAGCCCATTATAATTACACTACTGTCGCTATTTTACAATGAACTATAATGAATTACGGGTCATACAGAAGTTGAACACTGCAGTGTTGGAAGTAATGCACGGAAGCTTATTTCCGCGTTGCAGACATGCAGGCTTCATATTCTACCACCGGGCGTCAGCTACGCATGCTCCGAGCTGTGCTTAGATATACGCACAAAGTCAAGCACAAGTTCAATTTGATAAGTCCCACACTTTGCTTAGAAATGATCGTACGCAGAGGTTACGCACATATCTGTGCGTACGCAACGTTGATAAATGAGGGCCCTGGCCTGTTTTTTTAGAATTACATTCTATTATAATTATACTATATTCTATTGTGCTTCTATCTTCATTTAGTTCATATTTCATTTTATTTTATTCCACCTTTATTTTATTATCTGTCCGTCATTGTCTGTCCGTTAATGTTGCACTGAAAACAACCAAATCAAATTCCTTGTTTGTGAAAACTACTTGGGCAATAAAGACCTTTCTGATTATATCTCAAATCGCGCGCCAAGTCACGCGAGGCTTCCAACGCCACTATCTATGTCATCAATACAAGCCTTGATACGCTCGCCACATACATTTTCCTGGATTACTCGACAGACGCTTTGTGTGTTTACAGTGTGAAGTCTTTCTGTTGCAGAACTCGACTGGACCAAGACTTTCTACTAAAAACTTCTGGATCAAAATGTTCTTCTTGTGAGAACAAACATCAGACTGTGGACACCGCAACAGACTACAGACTTCTGGATCAAAATGTTCTTGTGAGAACAAACTACAGACTGAGGCCCCTCCAGCACCAGTCTCAGTTAGTTGGTACAGACTGAGGCCCCTTCAGCACCAGTCTCAGTTAGTTGGTACAGACTGAGGCCCCTCCAGCACCAGTCTCTCAGTTAGTTCCTGTGCCTCAAACAACAAGCCGCCACTACCAAGCCAGCAACCATCAGAATCGGAAAGGTGTTTATTGTCAAGTAGTTTTCACATACAAGGAATTTGCATTGGTTGTTTTCGGTGCGACACTAACGGACAGACAATAACAGACGGGATAATAAAATAAAAAGGTGGAGTAAAATAAAATGAAATATGAACTAAGTTAAGATAGTGGTATAATATAATTCTGAAATAAAGAAATGTTAACTTGTGGGGGGGAGTAGAAGGGTTTACAATTCATGAAAAACGTTTCCAGGTCAGGAGAACAGTGTTGTAGGATCATGGTCACATCGTTACACCAGCCACGGTTAAAAACAGGACCCCGGCCTGATTCGGACTATATCCTGTACCTACACTCCTTTACCATCACTTATTTCATCATCACTGGATCATTCCTGGTAGTAGTCTATTTGCCAACACAATGAACCCGAAAATTTTGGAACCACCAAACTTTTATGATAGATATGGATAGTATGGGTTTCCAGCACTTAGAAACTGCCGGATGCTAAGTTGTACATGTTGGGCAACTTTTATTATTTGCATAATTAGCTACATTTGCATAATCACCTAAATGGACAAATCTCGGAAACTACTTGATCAATTTCAACAATGTTGGAGTGGTTTTGGGGGTTATTCGGGATGCTGAATCCATTTATGATACTCAAGAGTTTCGGAATTGCAATATTTACTGGAATTTACCAAATTTCTATTTCAAGAGAAATTCTGCTGAATAATATTATGGGGAAACTTACTCCTTGCTTACAAGTCTTGGTTATCATAGACTCAGGTCTACTGTAAGCGTTAAGTCCCACATTAACAAGGTGACAAAAACATAATTCTTCCACCTTAGAAACAAAGCTAAAGTACAACCATTTATAAATCAAAAGGATGCTGAAAAACGGATCCATGCCTTTATTCCAAGCCGACTGAAGAAAATACTTCAGCTTATTCAACTCTCAGCTAGGCTATTACACTGGCTTCCGGTAAAATTTAGAATTGATTTGAAGGTCCTCCTCCTTATGTACAAAGCCCTAAATGGAACCAGACCAAGCTATATTGGCAATTTTCTTGTCAACTACATGATCCCAAGAACACTACGATCATCTACTTCTATCATCTTGTATTTTTATTTTCTGCATTGCATTTATTCTGTCTATTTTATGCTCATTTGATGTATTCTAGTGTATTTTCTGCTGTGAAGCACTTTGGGCTGCAATTCTTGTATGGAATTTGTACAAACAACGTTTATTATTATTAGTGCCATCCTTAGAGTTATTTGCTACCTCTATCTAGCAGGGCTAAAATTATTTGAAATGGTTTTGTTAACCCTCCTGTTATCCTCAAATTTACTTTACACTCTTTATCCTTGGGGACATTTTGACCCCAGCAGTTTAAACCTCCAGAAAATGATCATAATCAAAAGTGTTACCCAAATGTATGTTTCAGGTGCTTCATGTTACTTTGTTGATTACCTAAATAACCATTTAAATAAAACATTACCTCTACTCCCCCCCCCAACCACCCAATTATACATACATAATATATATTATGTTGTTCAAGTGGGGAGTGGGCCCATGATAACTTTCCGTTTTTGGAAAGTAACATGTCTGCTTGTGGTTGAGAGACAACAGGAGCATCTGCACTAAGGGTCTCATTCTCATCAGAGGAGGACGCCTCATAATCCGGGTCTCAGACACATTCTCTCCTATGTCACTTTCACCGTCAAATATCTGTGACAACTTCACTGGCAGAAAACTTTTTCGCCAAGGTAATTTTCAAATTAGAGTTTAGAAGGCTGCTATGCAAGCTATGTTTGCTCCTCCCCTATTTTGTGTAAAGTTTAGGTAGTCAAAAATCACAAATAACAATACAAATACAGTCCGGGATATACATTCTAAAATGTACAGTAATAAATGTAGCATTTTTTTAATAAAAATGTTTAAGTGTATATGTAAAAATAAGAAGTCAAAAGTCCAGGAAGATTACCAGAGAATTCCTGATGAATTGAAAATGGGGGACCCTGATGTAAACAAGACGAAAGTCTTTCTCTGGTCTGCATCCCCTTAACAATTGTGTGTATTGAGCTGTACTGTATTGTACCCATTCTGCAATCTGTTAATAAAGTTTTCAATCAATCAGTTTGTACTGTCACTCTGTGGTGAGGCAGTGAGGCACAGTGATGCGTTGTATACTCTCATGGTTGTTGGAATGAAGGACTTCCTGTGCCGTTCAGTGTTGCATCTAGGGAGTCTTAGTCTAACACTGAACATGCTCCTTCTATCAGCCAAGTCTGTGTATAGCGTGTGGGAGGGGTTGTCCATGATGGCGTGGAGCTTAGCAAGGCTCTTCTTCTCTGACAGAGGAAGAGTCTAGCTCCACTCCCACCATGTTACTGGCCTTCCTGACCAGCTTATTTGTCACATATAAGGTACATGTACATTACAGTGAAATGCTTGGTTCTGTATCAGAGCCCCCTGAGATTGTGCTTCAGACAGTAAAAAAGTAAAAAAAATAAAGACCAAACACTATACAAAATATACAAACTAGTACAAGTACACAATGCAAACAAATGCAAAGATGAGTTAGAGAGGTAGTGCAAATATTTTACTAATAAATAGATACAATATGGTATAGTGTTAAAAAGTGTTTAAAGTGAATGTTAAAGGTGAGTGTTATTCCATACACATGGAATATGTATCTCGATACGATAGAGGGCACATATTGTGAAAACAAAGAACAATTTACCGCCTAATAGAGGCCTTGCACAGAGTGTTTAGAAGGCCCATTTCTCTTTGTTAGGGACCAAGCAGTGAGACAATGAGGAAACAGGAGTTGTAGATGAAAACGGTTTTTATTTATCCACAAGGTGCAAAACCATTGCAAACCAAGAATTTGAGAACTAGGCCTATTGATGGGTTTCTCGTCCACGTCAGCAAGGAGGCCAAAAGGAACGTAATAATCCTGGTCAGAACAATGGGGCAGACTGTATAGAGGATACTTTGTAGGACATGACCTTGAGAACATTTGAAACTGTTTGGGGAGAGATTTCACACAGACACAACCAGGAATGAGGAAGATATGGATAGTGCACCATTGTATCTCTTTGTTCCTGGATTGTAGCCAGCTCTTCATAACAACTCATCAACAATAGTCTTCCGGGATTCTGAAATCGGGGAGGAGATAGCGGGGGGAGCAAATTAATGAATGTTGATGAGAGCCGTGATGTAAGTGATTGCAGCTACGGCTGTGGGGGTGCTGGAGACATGATCAAATAGACTTGTATGGGCCTGAATCTCCTGAACACACCGCGACCCATTCCTAATCGATCAGAACTAAATCGGCAGAGAAAAAGCCCATTTTTAAGCACTTATTCCCCATGCACATGCGCAGATTGCCCACGGATTGTGACACCATGCACACCCGCCCTGGACTGTTCCATCAGAGGGGGGAGCTTCGGTGGTAGTGTGAGTGGCTACAGACCACTGCACTTAAAGGCCAACTTGCAGGTTAAACCCTACTCTTCAATTATGGGTAGTTTACATCATTGGTATCTAATTTCATTATTTTTTTTTCCATTTGACGCCGGAAATGCCACTCAGAAAGGGTTAAAAAGGTCCACGCTCGAATAACACGCACGGATCAAATGAAAAAGTTTATCAGACGCTAGCAGGGCCGTGACGTCACTTCAGGCAACTTATGCCTTATGCCCGGCCGTCCGGGTCATAGTACTACTGGCTATATGGCTCTGGCTAACGTTACCCCGCTAACGTTAGCATTATGTCTACTGTCGTGAACCATTTTAGATCGGGCATGTAGAGGAGTTTGGGGAACGAGTAAAATGTGCAGGTCCTCTTCTCAGACCTGTGGGGCAAAGCACTGCACACGCATCATGCCGGCCAGCAAGCTACACATCGCGGCATGTTGATACGATAGCAGTCCCTCGGTGCATCAGTCACGAAACGGGCTACCACGATAGCTATTAGCTAACTAACGTTAACGTTACAAGCTCAAACACCTTATAACTACGACTATTGTCGTGTCCATAAGTTCCCTGGCAGAATACTTGTGAGGACAAAGGTATACAAAGAGGAGAGAACCATTTTAAATCAGGCATTGTTAGGAGTTTCGAGAATGCTGGCTACCAAACTAAGCTAAGCTACGTTAGCTAACTTAGCTACTAACGTTATATACACAATATGTACAACGACCAGTGATGCCGGTAACGCGTTACTAAGTAACGCGTTATTGTAATCTGATTACTTTCCCCCGAAAATAGTAATCTAACGCGTTAATCTTTAAAAGCCAGTAATCTGATTGCAGTTACTTGTCCAAGTGGCTGTGCATTACTATTTCGTTACTATCTCATCATAAATTCATAATGCAGGCGGAATGCAGTATTTTATTTCGTTTTCGACAGTCAAAAATACATTTTGAGCTGTTTTTCTTATTATTATTATGGAGTGACGTGGTGTGGCAGTGAAAGGGTTACACAAGAATGTGTCCCCGCGGCGTGACTGGACTCTCTGTCTGTGAGTGACTCTGCTTTGGCCCAATCACATTCCCCATCCACAGTCTGCGAATCAGAGGCAGAGTAGGGCGGGTCTTCACAGCACGTCATGAGACATATGCGCCAATCGGGTGACAGCAGGGCTCCGTTGTTATGTTCGTCTGAGAATTCATTTACAAAACGCTTGTCTAAACGAAGTGAAACCGCAAGAAGACTTTTGCGGTTTCTGTTCAGACTTCCACCCCAAAACGCTCGTTTAAACGTAGCCTCAGTCAAAATACTGTCTACCGCTAAAAACAGCACATCCAATTGCATTGAAAGCATCTGGAATCACAACACTAGCCGACGCTTCGACTATGAATTGAAAATGGGGGACCCTGATGTAAACAAGACAAACGTCTTTCTCTGGTCTGCATCCCCTTAACAATTGTGTGTATTGAGCCGTACTGTATATTGTACCCATTCTGCAATCTGTTAAATAAAGTTTTCATTCATTCATTCATTCATTCAGGTACAGGAGGACTTTCCCTATTGATTAATGTATATTTGATGGTGGCAGAGCAAAAGCTCTTATTTGCCAGATTTACAGTTAATTTACATGTTAAAGAGAGACTGATTGTATGTTTATAGAGAGACATTTATAAAAACAATTTAATAGTTACAGTTGATATAATTGAATAGTTCAGCCTGCATTTGTTAGATGTGAATAGATACACTGGTTTTGTACAACCACTGGCTGGCTGCTCTAATGCTGTGAGCATCATAGACTGTTGCTTTACCATACTTGATGGTACAGAAGCTGAAGCACTAGTTTAACAATTTACGTTATGTGCAGAGAAACAAGTTAAAAACAATTTATGCACTTTCAATAAAGCGTTTAAAAAAAACTGTTGGGGGAACGACGACGACTTCGTAACCTAGTTACTTTCAAAGTAACTAAGTTACTCTGATAATCAAGTAATCAGTAAAGTAACTTGGATTACTTTTTAAAGGAGTAATCAGTAATCAGTAATCGGATTACTTTTACAAGTAATCTGTGGCATCACTGACAACGACACAATGATTTACATTATTACAAATATGGTAACGTGGTTGTGGCTTTTACAAATAGTGGTTAGCTTTAGAGATGAATGGCTATGATCACGGAGCAATAGTGTTAGGTGAAACAGATACTAGCTCCTCGGCTAGTAGTAGCAAGGCTCTCTGCTTCCTGCCACTACCTGCTGTGACTCTCAGAGCCCCTCGCTGCCCTGCACCTGATGTGACGTCATCATTAAGATGACACACGCACGCTATGAACCACGGATTAAAATATGCATGTGCGTGAGGTTGTTTGGTCGACAAAATGTTTGATAAAAACGCTAAAACTGGGTCAATTTCGATAATAAGTGATGATGGACATTACCATTGAGCATTAATTCACAATACGTAAATTAACACTTGTGTCTGTGATCAGTACATAGAACTATCCTACATGTCTGTGATCAATACATACTGTATAACTATCCTACATGTCTGTGATCAATACATAGAACTATCATACATGTATGTGATCAATACATAGAACTATCCTACATGTCTGGTCAGTATATACATACATACATACATACATACATACATACATGTATAACTATCCTACATGTCTGATCAATACATAGAACTATCCTACATGTCTGGTCAGTACATACATACATACATACATACATACATACATACCGTAATTCCTCTAATAGTAACCGGTATTCAATTAAAACCCAGGTCTCTATTAATGACCGGGTGCACTGTTGAGCTAAGCAATTATAAGCCGGCCTCCTAATACAAGCCGGGTATTATTTTGTTATTGTTGTTATATGCTGGCATGGCTGTGCAGTAAATACCATATAATGGTATGGTGTTAATGTTTACCAAGAGAGTAAGCCTACCTCAGAATTGTATAAAACGAAGTTATTATTATTATTATTATTATTATTATTATACCAGTATTGTGATTGCACTATTTAACTTTTTTTGACCACCTGTAATTGCACTGTTTACTACCGTATTTCATACAGTACTTGGTTTCAATAAATGAACCCAGTACATTTTACTGGGTTCAAACTGACACAAAATGTTGATTTATTCATTATGATCGGTTTGAAAATTAGAAATATAGGCCTCTCTCTTATACATGCCTCCTCCTAATACAAGCCTGGTATCCGCTACAGTTGAAACAAATACAAGCCGGGGTTACTATTAGAGGAATTACGGTACATACATACATACATGTATAACTATCCTACATGTCTGTGATCAATACATAGAACTATCCTACATGTCTGATCAGTACATTTTGGGAGGGTCATCAAAGAGAAGTCTCGGTCCTTGCCCCACAATGATGGAACGAACTTCGAGAATGCTGGCTACCAAGCTAAGCTAAGCTACGTTAGCTAACTTAGCTACTAACGTTATATACACTATGTACAACGACACAATGATTTACATTATTACAAATATGGTAACGTGGTTGTGGCTTTTACAAATAGTGGTTAGCTTTAGAGATGAATGGCTATGATCACGGAGCAATAGTGTTAGGTGAAACAGATACTAGCTCCTCGGCTAGTTGTAGCAAGGCTCTCTGCTTCCTGCCACTACCTGCTGTGACTCTCAGAGCCCCTCGCTGCCCTGCACCTGATGTGACGTCATCATTAAGATGACACACGCACGCTATGAACCACGGATTAAAATATGCATGTGCGTGAGGTTGTTTGGTCGACAAAATGTTTGGTCAGTACATACATACATACATACATACATACATACATACATACATACATACATACATACATACATACATACATACATACATACATACATACATACATACATGTATAACTATTCTACATGTCTGTGATCAATACATAGAACTATCCTACATGTCTGATCAGTACATTTTGGGAGGGTCATCAAAGAGAAGTCTCGGTCCTTGCCCCACAATGATGGAACGAACTTCCCACCCCAGTTAGGACAGCCGAAACCCGTCCAATCTTTCGCCGTCGACTAAAGACGCACTTCTTCAATCAGAGAGGTTTTTACTGGTCATAAAACTATCTTTGCCAGATCCCTCAAGAATTACTCGGGGGACATTCTGAGGGCCCAGCTAGAGCAGGTGAACTGGTTCTCAGGGCCAATGAGGTAGACCAAGCATGGGGCACTTTTAAATCTCTGTTCTTGAAGGTTATAAACTCTGTAGCCCCCCTTAGACAAACCAGAGTGAAGCAGCGATCAGACCCATGGTTTGACCACACCATAGGTGATAGTATCAAACGGAGGGACTCTGCCCTAGCCAAGTTTAACCGTTCTCACGATCAGGCTGACTTTGATCACTTCAAAAAACTCAGGAACCAGACTAAGGAAAAGATCAGGATAGCTAAGAGAGAATACTTTGCAGAAACCATCGAGGAGAACAGCAATGACCCAACTAAACTGTGGAAAACCCTCAAGCAGCTAGGCTGTGGGGGCGATGCCAATCAAAGGACTACAGAGTCCAACATAGGCCTGTCCACAGACAAGGGAATGGAGTTTGATAAAAAGAATGTAGCCACAATCTTTAATAACTTCTTTACATCGGTAGCAGGTAAGCTTGTCTCTAACCTACCTCCCAAGACAGAGCAGTTTGGTGATGACTTTGTTTCCAACTACTATAGCCAACGAGGGGTTAAGGCAAACTCGTTCTCCTTAAGCAAGGTGTCAGTAGTCAAAGTGGCTGCGATGCTGGGTGAGCTCAAAATCAAGAAGGCCACAGGTGTAGATGGCATCAGTGCCAGGTTTCTGAGGGATGCAGCCGGAGTTATAGCTCCATCAGTAACCCATACTATTAACCTCTCCCTGGACCTAGGCAAGGTACCCACCGACTTCAAGAATGCCAAAGTCATCCCTATATATAAAAAAGGGAGCAAATCTGACCCCAGCAATTATAGACCAGTCTCAATTTTAAGTGTGTTATCCAAAGTCCTAGAGAAGATAGTCCATGAACAAGTCCAGGAATATGCAAGCAGCCATGACCTCCTGTACGACCTCCAATCTGGCTTTAGGAAGTCCTACTTTACTGAAACATGTCTTCTTTATCTTACAGACAGTATCAGGAGGGAGATAGATTCAGGTAAGCTGTGTGGGCTAGTTCTTCTAGACCTACAGAAGGCTTTCGACACAGTGAACCATGACCTACTGCTCTCCAAGCTTAAGGCCTTGGGTATGTCTGAGACAGTGGTCAGATGGTTCTCTTCCTACCTTTCTGACAGGGTGCAGTGGGTTGAGGTCAGTGGCACTATGTCAGAGGCCAAGCCCATTGTAGGTGGGGTCCCACAAGGAAGCGTGCTAGGACCGCTCCTTTTTTTTACTGTACATAAATGACATGTCAGCAGCATGCTCATGTAACTTGTTTTTATTTGCAGACGACTCAGCCCTGCTAGTCTCACACAAGGATCAGAACACACTAGAACAGATGCTAGGTGAAGAACTTGCAGGGGTCAGCAGGTGGCTTTCGGACAACAGGCTTTCTCTTCACCTAGGTAAGACAGAGGCAGTACTATTAGGCTCCAAGCCCAAGCTCAGGAAAGCACTGGAGTTTAACATCCAGTTAGGAGCTGTAACCCTAAAACAGCAAAAAAAAGCGAAGTATCTAGGCTGTATGATAGACGGAAGCCTAGATGGGGAGGCTATGGCCTCCCAAGTACTGGGCAAAGTCAACGCCCGCACCAGGTACCTAGCTAGGAAAGCCAACCTCCTTGGCAGAGATAGCATCAGGCTACTAGCAAATAGCCTAGTACTCTGCCACTTTGACTATGGTAGCGTGTCGTGGTTCGAGGGCCTGACAGTGACTATAAAAAAGAAGCTTCAGGTTTCCCAAAATAAGCTGGTAAGGGTGGTAATGGGTCTTGGCCCTCGCACCCACATAGGGAGGAGTCACTTTCAGGAGCTAAACTGGCTTCCTGTGGAGGCCAGAGTTACCCAGCTCAGACTGAACATAGTGCACAATATTATAAACCAAAGGTCCCCTAGATACCTCCAGAACTACTTCACCCCGGTCAACGAATCCCACAACCACAGAACTAGAGCAAGCATAGCAAACCTGAAGCCTGCTTCTTTCCGATCCAAACTGGGCCAGTGCTCCCTTACTTTCTCTGGAGCCCAGGATTGGAACAAGCTGCCTATCCCCATCAAGCAGAGCTTGAGCCTCCACAGCTTCAAGAGAAGTGGCTCATGGACAGAATAGAGGAATAGCCCCCTATAGTTTGAATGGGTTTCCAACCAGTTTTTAGTTATTGTGGGGTATACAATTTTAGCGATATGTTAGTCTTATAATGTTTTAAATGTATGTGTTTTGTGTTATTGTCGTGTTTTTGTTGTGGCCTAACAGCCCTGGGACCATGACGGAAATAAGGGTTTTACTCTTTCTCATGTTATCCTTTGGATCCTTGTTGTGTGTTTTTAATCCATCAATAAAATCAATCAATTATAAAAAATAAAAAAAAAATGAACCTTACTGTCATGCACTTGTCCTAATATACTAACCAACACTATAGCACTCAGCACTTTGATGAACATTGTTACTCAGCTGATAGAGTTGTACCCTTCCTGCTGTCTTGTTGTACAAGACTTGTAAGTCGCTTTGGATAAAAGCGTCAGCTAAATGACAAAATGTAAATGTACATTGTATGGTTTGGAGAGCTAGGAGGCTACCTTACGCTCTAGCCTAAAGCTAACATTTCCTTTTTCAGTTTCAAACCTTTATTTCAACTTGTTAGGAAGTGGAGGTTTCCCTCATTTAGAGTAGATTAGCTGTCATTATACAGCACAAGTACAATACAACAAAAATAAGTTTGGCAGTGTTGTATATTTCCAGAGCTTTATTCTTTGTTGCACCATACACCATACTGAGACACAACATACAGCATGACAGGAAGTACTAAATATCTGTCTACAAGCAGAGGGTGGTATTGACTGATAGTGCCATCTAGTGGTAAGGTAAAAGTACTGTATTACAACACTCCCACTTACTTTTACAATGGCATTCAAGTCCCTTTAAATAATATTACAACACTCCCACTCAATTTTACAATGGCATTAAGTGCCTTTAAATAATATTACAGAGCCATGCTCTCATTCATAAAAAAGAAACATCAAGAAAAAAATATCTTTAAACAACAACAACAAAAAATACTTTCTCTTTTTACAATGCTTTTACTGGAACTCTTTTTCACATTTTTCAGACTTGCTTTGACCAGGCAGCGTTCGGCGTTCACCTGTCAAGCACAAATAACCACTCTATTTAAATAGGAAAAAGTCCAATCTCTCCCCTAAGGTACTCAAACTTCTGTTTAGTCAGTGGCTTGGTAAAGATGTCTGCTTTCATGTCATTTGTTGGACAATATTGCAGTTCTATTTGCCCATTCTGCACACATTCACGGATGTAGTGGTAGCGAATGTCTATGTGTTTTGTCCTGGAGTGGTTCACGGGATTCTTCGCGATTGCGATGGCTCCTTGGTTGTCTTCCAGGATCACTGTGGACGTAGCCTCCACTCCGAGATCGCTCAGTAGTCGTCTCAGCCAGACACCTTCTTGAGCAGCTTGACTGAGTGCGATGTACTCAGCTTCTGCTGTTGAAAGTGCAACTGTTGCCTGTTTCTTGCTAAGCCAGCTCACAGCTCCTCCACACAGTAGAAAGATGTTGCCTGTTGTTGAGCGGCGGTCATCCTGATCACCAGCCCAGTCAGCATCTGAGAATCCAATCAAAGCTCCAGAGTCTGACTGCTCATACTTGAGAGCAAGGTTCACTGTCCCTTTCAAGTATCGAAGTATCCTCTTCACAGCAGTCAGATGTGAAGCATCTGGATTTGCATTGAACTTTGACACAGCACTCACTGCCTGAGCTATGTCTGGTCGTGTGGCCATTGCAGCATACAGCAGACTTCCTACCATTGACTGATAGGTATGTTGGTGCACTGGCTTACTGACACCATCACTTTTCCTCAATTTGACATTGCCATCAGCAGGAGTTGCTACAGGATTTGCATCATCCATTCCATATTTCTGAAGAATGGTTTCAATGTACTGCTTTTGATGAAGAAATACACTGTTCTTATTTCGGATCACTGAGACGCCCAGGATATAGGAGAGCTCACCCATGTCTTTCATCTTGTAGCGCTCCTTGAGAGCCATTTTCAGCTCGTTCATGCTCTCAGTCGACTCCGTTATCAGAATGAGATCATCAACATAAACTGCGAGTATTTCAAGCTGTTGTCTTGATCTCACAAACACACAGGGGTCTGATGTGCTCTGTTTGAATCCAATTTCCATCATGAACTGTGTGAAAGCCTTGCTCCACTTACAGATTCAGTCTGCATGGGACCACAGACATCACTGTGAATCAGCTGCATCTTGCGTTTGGAACGGATTTCTCCAATCGACTTGTATGGCTTTTTAGCCAGCTTGCCTTCCACACATCCTTCACAGAAGAGAACCTCTTTCTCTGCAGAGAAGTCCACTCCATTCACCAGATACTTTAGTTCCTTCAGCTTGGTGGTGTGACCAAGGCGCTGGTGCCACAGGCTGGCTGCTACTGATGCACTATGACAGACAGATGAACTTCCTTCAACATCCAGCTGATAGAGCCCATCAGCTCTTTGTGTTCCCATTCCATGAAGAGTTCTATCTTTCCCACGTATGTAGCAGCGAGACTTCCTGAACTGCACTGTATTTCCTTTCTTGGTAGCAGCTCCCACTGAGAATAGATTCCCAGATAGCTTTGGAACATACAGCACGTCATACATTGTGACTTTTTTTACATCACTTGATTTAAAAGTCATTTTCATGTTGACATGTCCAAGTCCTAGGGCTTCAACCACCCTGCCGTCACCGAGTCTCACAGACTGTGCTTTTGAGAATTGCTGGTATTCTTGAAGAACCTTTTTATCACATGTCATGTGCTTTGATGCTCCAGAATCAATTAACCACTCAGCATGTTGTGGTCTGTCAGTCGGGGTTGCCTCTCTGGCGACAAAGGCACTTTCAGATGAATCTTCATCATCGTAATACATCATGTTTTTGGCCTTGTGGGTTTTCTTCTTAGTTTTGTATTTCAAGCTTGGACAGTCACGTTTAATATGTCCTTCTTTTCCGCACCCGTAGCACCTCCATGTGCTTGCTCTTTCTACTCCCATTGACTGACCACCACTGGAGTTATTCTGCACATTTCCTCGAAAACGTGAAGACATGGCTGATGCACCATCTGATGTAGCACTACTTGAGTTAACATTAGCATTCACTTGCTTTTGCTCTTCATTTGTTAATGATTGCTGAACAAACTGCAGTGTCAGACTGTCAATCTTTGTTTCTAGTGCAGTGACAATTGTAGCATAACATGGTGGCAAACTACCCAAAAGTGTTACAATTTGGTCTTCCTCTTCAATTACAGCTCCTATTGCTGATAGCTGGTCAGTCAGCTCCTTCATCCGTTTTAAATGTTCAGTTAAACCATCTCCTTCCTTCATTTCACATCGAAAATACTTTTTCTTCAGAAACAGTTTATTTGCCAAAGTATCTCTCTCAAAATGGCCTTTCAGCGTGGTCCACGCCTCTTTGGGAGTCTGGCAGCTTGTTATCAGGTACAACTGGGGTGTACTTACATTCAGCACTAACATAGAGAATGCCTTCTCTCTCCGTTTATCAAACTCAGCCCGTGCTTGAGCATTAGCATCTGCAGCTAATGTATCCGTCTCAATTAGCATACCCCATAGTCCTTTAGCTTTCAGCAAGTGCTCCATCTGAAACTTCCATGTTGCCCAGTTCTCTGGTCCGCTCAGCCGGTCAATAAACAGCTTGTCATCCATTGTGAAATCCCACAACACTGTTCATCTCACACAAAACTCTGTGTAGCTTCTTAGCGATGTTCTGGGCCCATAACCTGTTGTATATTTCCAGAGCTTTATTCCTTGTTGCACCATACACCATACTGAGACACAACATACAGCATGACAGGAAGTACTAAATATCTGTCTACAAGCAGAGGGTGGTATTGACTGATAGTGCCATCTAGTGGTAAGGTAAAAGTACTGTATTACAACAGGCAGATGTAGGCCATTGTCGGTACATTATGAACCATGACATGAAGGTATCTTTTTTCTCTTAACCTGCTGTAAGTTAGCCTTTCGTTTTTTTGGCAAATAATCCACTGTGTCCACCATGATGAATTAGTTTTGGGCATCTTTGTGTCAACGTCTAGAGAAAACCCTAATGGATTGTCCAGACGTCCACACGCTTCCCATCACCCGTGGCAACAAGGATGGTCTGCTGGACATAGACAAGCTTGCTAGAGGTGATCATTTTACCACTTAATTTACATTTCTTACATTCTTTAAAGTAATTTTGTTCTTAATTTCTATCATTCCTAAACACCTCATGGATGTCAATCAATCTACATTTTATTATGGGCTCAGGGTCCATATAAAAGACAATACATAGAATAAATTACATATAAAAGCACCATAATTTTTTTTTTTTTTAAAGATAAGAAAATAAAATACAGAGTCGTACATAAAGACAACTGTCTCAGTGTTTCCATTGCTGGGATTGAAGGACAAAACCAAGATGATCTCATTTATAGTAATTTACCCGGCAAATACATTTCTACATAATATTTCTTAAGACAGCTTGGGATGGAAGTCCTGCAGCCACAAACATCTTACTTGCACTACACCATCTAGCCCTCGTAAGTAATATTATCATGACATCATTATAAGCTTTCTGTAAGCTTGCTTTTTTGTAGTTTGAGTCCAGTATAGAGTGGTGTACAATATTCTCTGAACAGATATATCTTCACTACATCTGTACACATAGTAAACTAACTGAGAGAACGGAGACATCTTCACTACATCTGTACACATAGTAAACTAACCATTAGAACAGAGACATCTTCACTACATCTGTACACATAGTCAACTAACTGAGCCATCTTCAGTCAACTAACTGAGCCATCTTCACTACACTACATCTGTACACATACTAAACTAACTGAGAGAACAGATACATCTTCACTACATCTGTACACATACTAAACTAACTGAGAGAACAGAGATATCTGCACTACATCTGTACACAATGGTAAACTAACTGAGAGAACAGAGACATCTTCACTACATCTGTACACATACTAAACTAACTGAGAGAACAGAGACATCTTCACTACATCTGTACACATAGTAAACTGAGAACAGAGACATCTTCACTACATCTCTGTACACATAGTAAACTAACTGAGAGAACAGAGACATCTGTACACATAGTAAACTAACTAAGAGAACAGAGACATCTTCACTACATCTGTACACATACTGTAATCTTACTGAGGGAACATAGAATCAGTATTTTCCCCAACATAGATATAGTATTTTCCCCAACATAGATATAGTATTTTCCCCAACATAGATATAGTATTTTCCCCAACATAGATATAGTATTTCCCCCAACATATAGTATTTTCCTGAACATAGATATACTGTTTTCCCCAACATGGATATAGTATTTTCCCCAACATATAGTATTTTCCTCAACATAGATTTAGTATTTTATTTTCCTCAACATAGATTTCCAAGATGTTAGAAGACAAAGGGCGGAATCCACAGAGAATTTAAATATACGCCAATTGCACGGATGCAAAGCCGACGTTACGCATGAGCAACCTCGTTTCATTCATTTGAGAGCGAGATGCGCCGGCTTTGCTTCAGAAAAAGCGTGCAAAGCCTTTGAGGATTCCGCCCAAAGTGTATTACAATGGCAGCATGTCTAACTGCAAAGGGCTAGATTGTGGCAGCTGTCTTGGACCACTCCTGTATTATATATTCACAAATTACTTACCATCTGCTTTGTGTAAAGCATGTATACAAATGTACATGGACGATTCCACACTGTATTATGCTGCAAACACTAGTGGTGATCTACACAAAGTTTTATCTTCACAGTTATATGCAGTAACTAATTGGATACAACTAAATAAGCTGGCATTAAAAAAATTATAAATAACTCTAACCCTAACTAACCTTACTGTCATGCACTTATCCTAATATACTAACATACTGTACACTGTAGCACTCAACACAAGAACATTGTTACTCAGCTGATAGAGTTGTACCCTTCCTGCTGTCTTGTTGTACAAAACTTGTAAGTCGCTTTGGATAAAAGCGTCAGCTAAATGACAAAATGTAAATGTAAACATCTCAAAGACCAAATCAATTATCCTAGGAACCAGTCACAAACTATTAGCCAATCCTACACAAGAGTCTGCACTTGTCTGGTGAACCCATACAACAGGTTGATATGGTTAAATTACTGGGAGTCATAATAGATAGTCGACTGACATGGGTAGAGCTAGGCCTGCCGCGATAAGCAATAAATCGATTAATTGCTGCGATAATTAAAATGAATGCAATGATTTTGACGGGCGCGATTAATTGCTATTTGCGCGTTTGTTTTAATGAGGCGGAACCAGTGCCCCTTGTCAGTCACTGTCCGTGTTGGGAGGCGCGCCGCTGACGTTACTAGAGTACAGCACGGGAGCTCCGTGGGGCAACGCCACATAGCTTAACTACATTTCTCAATAGTGTTGCTCCTTTTAACCAAGTAGCATTATTTGTAGTGTAACGTTAGCTATTTTTAGACCCAAGTAGTTACTCGCTACTGCCCGGAGAAACTGGACTGCTAAATAAAGATGAAAGATAGAGCTTTGATTCTCATTCCATGCTAACAACATTAGCTAAATAGCTAACAAACGAAATACAACGTATAGCATAGCTACAAGTACAACACAGAATAACGTTAATACAATTACATGCATCATTGTTTAGAATGAACGGGTGGGGCTAGTCAAAGGACTGGACACGGGGACAAGTTAAACATGAATTAATTTATTATAACACCGGTAGTTTCGAGTCGTGCTGCAGTGCTTACGCACCACAGCTATTCTATTATATACTGCTTTGACGCTTCCTCCTCATCGTTGATTGCCTGTAGTAGCTGCATCTAACGTTAGTAGCTAACGTTAAAACTAACCTAAAGTTAGTTGTTCACCAACAATTTGTTTTATCATTAGCTCAAAACAGAACCGGACGAGACAAGTTGTCGGCTCATAGGTTCTGCTTAGGATAATCACAACAATACTTCCGGTCCGGTCGGTGGGCTTCAAAATAAAAGTCTAAAACACCGGAAAAGACGGAGCGGTGGGCTTCAAAATAAAAGTTTTGGGAAATAAATTTCTCAAAAAAAATTCTCTAACCGGTCGCAATAATATCGCTTATCGCGATATTTTCGGGGGCAATTAATCGCCCAGCTAAATGTGTTATCGTGGCAGGCCTAGGTAGAGCACATTGACACAGTGGCTAAGAAAATGGGTACTGGCATTTATATGGCAAGAAAATGCCGTCCTTATGTTCCAGCACATATTCTGGGACAGGTCGTTAAGTCATTAGTTTTAAGCCACCTGGACTACTGCTCACCTATTTGGTCCTCTGCATCTGACAGTGCACAGAGGAAACTACAAATTACCCAGAACAGAGCTGCCAGACTAGTCCTACATTGCCCCATAACAACGAACATAAACAGTATGCATAGGGAACTCTTATGGTTATCTGTAGATAAAAGGCTTGTCTTAAATACAGTCACATTCTACAATAACAGCATCCATGCCTCTAAACCTGAGTTTTTATATAGAATGGCAGGAGAAGGTAAAATCATGTTACCTCGCTCAAAATTGAATGCCTTATGAAAATCTGTAATTTATCGAGCCATTACTTATTGGAATAGCTGCCCAGAACACATACGTCAATTAAATAGCAAATCATCATTTAAACATAAATTACGAATGTATTACTTAGCTAGTGAGCAGTAGTCCAGTGGTTATTTATTTTTGTTTTTAATTATTTGTTATTATTTTCTTAGCTGTGACAAGCTGAATATGGTAATGCTGCCCTTTACAGGCAAGCATTAGCTCTTCATCTTTCATGTGCAATATTGTTTTTTAGTTAATGTCTTTTTTTGTATGATTATAATAAGTTAGGTTGTTTGTTTATATACTGAATGTGTGTCTATATGTATGTATATAGTGTGTATGTATGTACACATGTATATATGTGTGCGTATGTATGTATATTTGTATGTATGTATATGTTGGACTTCGGACCCCAAGAAGTCTAGCTGGTGCCATTGGCATCAGCTAATGGGGATCCTTTTTAATAAACAAATAAAAATATGACTGTTCTCTCAGTTTCAGAAAAGGACACAGACTGGTTTGTAATCCAAGGTTATGAGGAGCTTGGAGAGAAAAGTGGAGCTAAACTACAGACGAGACTCTTGGAAATACCGCTCAAGAGATTGTCAGCGGTAAAATGGGGACAAAAATTACATTTGGAGTTGATTTGCATAATCCATTTGCAGATTTTATATATAAACTTTTACATGATAAAAATATAGATATACTGTATTATTTATAATTGCTTGCCTAGTCTCGTTCCTGGCTGGGTTTTGCTTAATTAGGCTTGCCATGTCTTGTTCGGCTGGGTCTTGCTTAACTAGGCTTGCCATGTCTTGTTCTTGACTGGGTCTTGCTTAACTAGGCTTGCCTAGTCTTGTTCTTGGCTGGGTCTTGCTTAACTAGGCTTGCCTAGTCTTGTTTTTGGCTGGGTCTTGCTTAACTAGGCTTGCCTAGTCTCATTCTTGGCTGGGTCTTGTTTAACTAGGCTTGCCTAGTCTAGTTCCTGGCTGAGTTGGGTCTGTCTGTAGCCTACTGGCTCTTAGTGAGAGAGAGCAGTGTGGAGAGAGACACTAACCAAACACACTTGGTTTAGTTTGCACAGCAGATTAAAGTAGATACTTTGATAGTGGGATGTACAATGTACCCCTGTTGTGTACCCTTTTTAAATAATCTCTGACCAAAATCCTGCTCAGACTAGAGATTGGATTATTCCTGATTCTTGGACGATTAGTCAGTTAGCTAAGATACATCCAAATAAATCAAGCAATCAATTAAAAATGTAGATTGTGGTTGAGGCATCATCTAGCCATAATATCTGTTCTAGTGAGTGTAAACACTTCTACTTTTAACAATACAAGTCAGGGTTCGGAAGTGGTGTTTTGACTTTTGTGTCAGAGAGAATTAGAAAATCAGAGCGGTTTTAACTTTAAAGCCCAACGGTCAAATCTGGGTCGGATAAGAGTGTTACTTATATCTCTGTCTCTTTCTTATGTGTGTTAAATGGTAATTATACAATGGCATGCAAATTTCTTGATTCTGAAACAGTCAAGTTACCGGTTGTTATTTTGTATAACACACTCCACGTGACCCCAGATCCCTCCCACAACCGAATTACAATTTTTTTTCTGTCTGAATCAATCCGCCATAGATAGAAAAATGGAAGTATGAATAGCTTTTGAACGAATCCTTTAAAAAAGATAGTCAACTGGAATATGTTTGTTCATTACATACACATGGATTATGTAATTAATTTGTCATGACCCATTGTGAAACAAAAGAAAAATTGCAGACATAAAAAAAATGGCCGTCGACCTTTTTTGTGTGTGTCAGATTTGATTGATTTATCGATTGAAAATGTTATTAACAGATTGCAGAATGGGTACAATACAGTACGGCTCAATACACACTATTGTTAACACATTCGGGGCCATTTGGATCCGTCTAATATCACTCTAGACGGCTAGCATTTCTAAACAGACTTGCATAGTCCGTGAGGCCGTTTGTAGAGCTAAATCTATACTTCATAGTATTGCTATCTGTCCATTATCATTGTCAATTGAGACCATAAACCGTCCCTTCAAAATGGCTTAAAGAAAAAATTTTTTCATCAATATGCTCTCATTTTATAGCATCTTGAATATAAGCGTTATATGGGATTTGGACTAGTATATTTCCTGGAAGGCGAGATACAGGGCGCTAAGCTAGTAACGTTAAATCCAATGGTATTTCGGCTATACAGAAGCCGAGTTAAAATTCAAACTGCATATGATCGGTATGATGGTCCACCATGAATGCATGAAAGGGGGGGGGGTGGCGGGGGACGTCGTTTCTGATTATTGATTACCAATAACCGCGTTAGCCTCGGTAGCCACATTCGCTGATCGGGTGCATGGCTATCATAACAAGGCTTGATCAGCATGTAATTTACGTGAAAAAGATCTTACCGTGGGCCGGTTGGATCCCTCAAAGGATTTCCCAGTTATCGATTGCCATCTGGTAGATCGATATGTCCATTGGCTGATGATATAGTCCTTTACTGCACACTGAAATCCGCGTCCCAAAATGTATTCCGTGTAACAGGCTACAGGCACAGCTTCAGGTTAGCAGAAAACTACATTGGAGATCCACAAAAAACAAGACAACTACTGCCACAGGGAACACGGCATTATCGAGATAGCGCCCCTAAGAGGATCTGGCCGGTAATGCACTTTTTCAAATTCAAAGAGTAGGGTACTTCTGCAGTGCTGCTCGGTGACATCGAGTAGGATATTACAATGGAATAAAAGCCAAAACAACCTTGCCACGGACACGTCCGTGGTTGGGCCTCAACCGTTGGATCAGAAACACGGACATCTCCGTGGTTGGCCGGGAAACGGTTAAGGGGATGCAGACCAGAGAAAGACGTTTGTCTTGTTTACATCAGGGTCCCCCATTTTCAATTCATAGTGACATTTATGACATACAAGACATCATGACATTTATGGCATAGGGACATACACAACATGCATGACATTTATGGCATAGGGACATACATGACATACAGGGGGGACCCTGATGTAAACAAGACGAAAGTCTTTCTCTGGTCTGCATCTTCTTAACAATTGTATGTATTGAGCTGTACCCATTCTGCAATCTGTTAACACTTTGATTGCCACTCACGAGTTTTCTCGGATTTATAATAGTTACGTTGAAAGCCACTCACGAGATTTCTCGGATTTTTTTTTTTTTTTTTTAGCGATCTGAAATCATATTGCATCACACGAGCCTACCCAAGAGCCGCCGGCGATCAGATGTGGAAAAAAGCGCCCCCTATCGTCTCCCAGATGACATCAGGGATTTTGGAATGGACTCAATGAAAATGGATGGGGAAAAAAATCCTGTACTCCACATTTTCCAGTCCACTGATTCAGCCGGGGTTACCAGAGTTCATTATGGATCCTCTGAGCGTCGCGGATCATGAGTTCTACTGTATACACGTTAGATCTATACACTTATCGATTTTTTCGAATGGTGATCAGGAATTGGAATATACCAGTTGGATACCATCTGATGTCAAGTAAGGAATCTATGTTATCAGTGTTAGGATAATCAGACTTGTTTTGATGAAGATATAAGCTGTTTTGTGAAATGTGCTCTTATCGGTTTCACTGTAAAATCCATGAGGAAATGAAAACGGCTATTATCAGCGCGCGGCTCAAATGGGCGTGCGTGTACATATAATATTGATCATCTAGCGTTTATTTGAAAACTTCATAAATAGGCTGACAAATATCAACGTTCTGGAATATTCCAGTAAAAGACGATTATCACAGAATGGGCTGTTTTTTTCCCTCAAAACGGGTGCTTTTCAAAATGCTCTCAAACGGAAATGAAGTGATAAAAAACCAATCTGCCTTGACAGCACTGACTGGAAAATGATTCTTTGATAAGCGACGGGCAGATTAGACACATAGCCATAATTTAAAACATAGATTAGGCGATATTAACGTTAACATTGAAGTGGATGGTGGCATTCAAGCACTAAGTCGTGCGCCCCCTGGTGGCACTGAAAGTGTTAATAAACTTTTCAATCAATCAGGTATTTAGTACTGTTACATTTGTGACATATACGATATTCAAATATACAGTACTGTTACCCATAGATCCTGACAGAGTATATACATATGATGGGGAGGGGACTGTAGAATTGTTATCATATTTAAGCCAAATAATATATATAATATATTTCTCTCTCTCTCTCTCCCTCTCTTTCTGAATATTACACACACACAACACAAATATATACACACACACACACACAGTGGTTGCCTGCAGGAGGTCTGGTTTGATTATGAATCAGAGAGAGATATGGCCTGATATCGCCGTCGGAGCGTTTCTCAGCGTCTTGCAAGATATTGCTGACATGGCAGAACATACATACAGTAGCCTGTGGCAGTACAGTATGACTCGGCGAGTCGGTGCCGCCGATAACACAGTATGATAACACAGTATGATATGACACGGCAGAATATACAGTATGGCTCCCCCCACACACACATACACACACAGCGGCATCACTTATGAAAAGTTATTAGGTTATTAGGTACTCACAGACAGTCACCATTGTTGCAGCTGACGCTGCGGCTGCAAAGTAAAGTCAAGCAACGTCCACAATCACAAAGTTCTCCAAGTCTTGTGGGTAGGGGTGGACGGTATGGTCTAAAATTTATATCACGGTATAATTTGAAGCATAGACGGTAACGGTATATATCACGGTATCATCGTTTTTTATTACAATTTTTTTTTTTTTTATATAATTTTTTATTTTATTTTTTATATAAAATATATATATTATATAATTAGACTTGTACTTGTATTATCTGCGAGACATCGCCACCACGCAACAAGCTCCACTGTCTGTGTGTACATTAGTAGCCTCTAGCTACGGCCAGGATTCTCCGGAGCTGCAGCTGGACCTATACTCGAGTAGCCTCGAGCTACGGCCAGGATTCACCGGCGCTGCAGCTGGGCCCTAGTATTGGTATAACGTTAAATCACATTCACAAGCCCTCAGCTCGAATACGCATCGAATCAGTGTTATAAGACATTGATATCAGGAGCTATCTGTAGCTACTGCTAGCCGGATATATAACGTTAATACAACGCCTCAGTGAATTATTTAGTTCAATGGGACATTTCGTTTTGAACGGTGAACTAACTTGTGTTAACGTGAGCTAACGGCTAACGGAGCTATCATACACGTCTACTCTCTACTAGACTTGATGGAGCGTTTGTTGATGTCAGGAGCTATCGGTAGCTGGCCGACTAGATACCGTTCGGTTAGACAATGCCTCATCATGTATTAAACTAAAAGTGAATAGTTGACTGGGTCATTTTGTAACGGTAGCTAAGCTAACGTTAGCTCAGGGAGACGTCCCGTCCCACTAGTAGACCCGTGTTTACATGCGTGCGGGAGGGGCTGGCACGCCCACTGCGCGAAGCCTCCTAAATAACTTTTTCCAGTTCGCACATATCTATTATCTATGACTAATTCTATCTATTTTTAGGGGCAAATGCGAGTGAAATAGTCGCGCTGTGGTTACATGACGTCATTGCTATTTTAGAGCTGCACTACCGGTTACACGGTATAGGCAAAATCCATACCGTAGAGCAAATTCATACCGTTTATACCGTATACCGTTTATACCGTCCACCCCTACTTGTGGGTATTCGGGTAATTCGCTGAGCGAATTTCAGGTCTCCTCAATGAATTAATCCGAGAGAGGAATCCGAATTTCAATCAATCAAACGATGCTGTTTGTTTAGACATTAAGACTCGCATAACGTTAGCTAGCTATCTCCGGGGTTCCCTTGTATTGTTTGTTGTTTTGATTCGAACATGGCCGCGAGGCATGTATATTTTCCCCAACGCAGTTTCACCGAGGCGATGACGTCGTCACGTTTAGCTTTTAATGTGATTTGATTGGTCCATCGGTGGAAATGTTCTGGACCTGCCCCGCCTCCGGGGCGGCAAATGTGGAGAGGCTAGACTACTTAGTTTGCTGACAGCCCCGTTTTAAGGTGTGGGCAGGGCTTTAGTAAGCTCAAATCTTATTGGCTATTATTGGTTTTGGACTCCACATACATGAATCACATGGTGGAAGCTGGAGAAAGACACCCCTCCCCTCTGCCTCCTCTCCTCTGCTGCAGTGAGCACAGTGAGTCTGACAGTGTTAGAGAGAGACATTTAAAAAAAAAATTATAACACAGATGAAAAATAATGATTTATTATTATTATTGTAAACTATAAAAAAAATATTTTTATTTGAATATTTTTCTTTTCTTTCATATTTCATATTCATTCATATTTTCATAATGGGGAGGCCTGGCTTCCGTTGGCTTCCATGAGGATTCGCCACTGCCGCACGGACCATATTGTTTGTTACATTGCTGTCGGCAAACTAGCTCAGTGTCAGCTGCTAGCAGGCTACCCGAATCCACAACAGCCAGGCAGCCAACCGTACAAAATACAGTCTCAGCCAATCACATCGATTTTTGTACAGTTAGTTAGCTCCACTCCATTGCGAATTAAAAGGTAGCCAGCCAGCACAGCCCGTATTACCTAGCTACAGTTGCTAGGTAGCTAACGTTAGCCAACCGAAGAACTGTAGCTAGCTAACGTTAGCCACAGCTGCAAAAACGAACTCCAATGATGTTATGAGCTATCAGTAGCTAGCCAGCTAGATAACGTTAGACAACGCCTCGTGTATTAAACTAAAGTGAATAGTTTACTGGGCCATTGTTGAATGCTTCATGATGTTAAAAGAGGAGCTGCACGCTTGCTATCTTTGGTGCGAATGAGACGGGTCTGTGACTAGACGGGTCTGTGAGGGGGAGTGGCAATGAGGGCACTGCGAGCAGCATGTGTGTGCGTCAACAATTTGTTGTAGGACAGAAGAAGGCGAGCTTGAAGTCTAATCTTAACCAATCTAAAATCAGCATTAAAGGTAAGAACGTCAAGCTCACGTTTGATTGGTTAGAATCGTCCCTGTCAACTCACAAGGCACATACTGAGTGACAAACTAGCGAATGTACAGAGAAAGGGATGTTCGGGGGGGGGGGGGGGGGTGAGAGAGGAGGCCGCAACAGAACAATTATTTGCACTCGCCCGAATGCTCCCAATTATATTTTGAGGTCGCACTCTGGTCTTGGTTGACCAGGTGGAGTTTTAGAGTCTGTTTGACACTGGTCTTGGTTGACCAGGTGGGAGAGCATTAGACATTCTGTTTGACACTGGTCTTGCTTGACCAGGTGGAGAGCATTAGACATTCTGTTTGACACTGGTATTGGTTAGGGGTGTAACGGTACACAAAAACCACTGTTCGGTACGTACCTTGGTTTTCGGTACAGTGGGCAAAAGTTTGGCTTTCCATGTTCCACTCAGGGGTGATGTAATATGCAGTTATTGTTATGTAGGGCTGTCAATGAATATTCTATATTCAACCTCTTTCGAAGTTGGTTATGCTTAGAGTTTGGAATCAGGGCTGGTGGTCTATCGCCCTGCTCTAAAGACAAACTCTAAGCATAACCAACTTCGAAAGAGGGCGACTTCGAAAGAGTCGCCAAGCTTAACCAGTTGGAAACAAGACGGATAGTAATACAATTTGCAATCAATCAATTCAATAATCCAAGCTCACTTAAAACAGCGCACCTCCCAGCTGCTTCTATAGAAAGGAGGTAAATCTTTTTTTTTTAATTTTTATTTGCAATTAATCAATCAATCAATTCGCGCGATTTTTATTTTGTTCCACAATGACTCATGACCCACTAATTACATAATCCAACATTGTGTAAGAAACTAACACATTCGCCGTGACAGAATCGTTTTTCATTTAGTCGTTATGACGCTGTCAACATATACATTCGTAACGTTTATTGCCCGCCATCTTGCTTTCACTTCTAAATACTCACACGGCGGAGTGATAGTAATTTGGTTGTGGGCGGGTCCTGGGACCAAGAGCGTGGGGTTATGACAAATAACCATGTGTAACTTGACTGTTTCAGCCAATCAGAATCGAGAAATTTGCATGCCATTGTATAATGCTCAGTAGTTGCTGATGTCTGCTCAGGAGGTTTGAGTGTTTGTTAGAGGGAACATTGGTTGCATGTACCTGACAAAACTGAACTGTTTGTCATATTCCAACTTAACTGAATGCACGTGCGTGTGTGTGGACTACTGTACTATATAATAATAAACTGTATTTGTATAGCACCTTTCATACAGAGACTGCAGTTCAAAGTGCTTCACAACAGAAAAAAGACAGGCATAAAATGAGCACATGCAGACATAAAATCTAAATGTTTCACATTAGGATCTAACATCCCAACAGGCCATTGTGTTTATGGTTTGATTCAGTTTTAGATAGACAATAATAAAAAGAGTAAGATAAAATAGTGCAGGATCAATAAAATTATATCTTATGTTCTCATGTACTCACTCACACAGTCAAACACACACCAACAGGTAAAGGACCACGATGAAAAGAAGCTCTTGGGCTTTACTGTGTCCAACAATATGATACCTCCTGGTGAGGCTGCATATATCCATTATCTATGTATGTAACATATTTTATAGTCAGTAAATAATTTTAATTCCATTCAATTTGCCACCCCATCTAAGAGAAATATGTAAATGGCTGAGTAAATTAATAGCTTGTAACCAACAACTGTAGTTATCTGATAATATCAGAAATTAAGCAGGAGCATTTGAAAGAAGCACATTAACCACATTGTCATGAAATAACTCTACAACAAATGTCCATAATGACAGATCACCGGATG
The DNA here is from genome assembly GCF_963971535.1 of Notolepis coatsorum. Taxonomy (NCBI): domain Eukaryota; kingdom Metazoa; phylum Chordata; class Actinopteri; order Aulopiformes; family Paralepididae; genus Notolepis; species Notolepis coatsorum. Next base: position 25,428,937 of record NC_140179.1, on the reverse strand, counting down.
GTCTGGCTGCACGACGTTGACATGCACTGGAACCAACATTCGACAAGAAATGATTCTACATCAAGGATCACAAATATAATTGTTTCCTAAATAATCTGTATAACTGTACTTTTTTGCCTTCTGAAACACCCGTCATATGGTTAGGTAGACTGATAATAAAACGTGCTGTGGACACTGACCAGATTAGCAGGCTAGCTAGCAGCTGACCACCAGCTAACCTTAGCATTTAGCTGCGCTGTCGCTTATTCTACACAGAAATACCCCGACAAACACACGACGACAGGCAGGAAAATACATTTAAACTGCAGGAAAACGACAGGAATTAAATGTAAACCCAGTAGGTAAACAACTACTATTACAGGTATTGAAATTAACAATACAACTTCCTTATACAAATGATCTTTCTTTTCTTTTTTGCATAATAAAATATCGATACAGTATCGCCACGCAAAGTATCGCAATACTATACTCTATCGATATTTCCCCCCACCACTAATAGCGCATTTAACTTAGCACATTTGCGCATATTGCGTAGCAAACATTGCGGTCAGAATTTTTTTAGTAAAAGCTAGACATACGTAGTACCTACTTACTGGTCACAGGAGTCTTCAATAACGTTAGGATGGTAATCCATTTTGTGAATCCATTTGTTGAAACAACATCTGTGTTGGCAGACGGCTCCTGCTATCTTAACATTAGCAAGCTAAGCATTCATAGCGCTCCCTCCGCTCTGGACACCCAGGCCCTGTTTAGACGGAAACGCTAGCAGGTGAATCCGCAATTATTTTTTTTCGGATGTGCCTTTCGTTTATACGGAAACGGCGTTTTTACGGGGTGAAACCGCAAAAAAGTGAGACTACCTTCCAGGGTGGAATTCCTAGAAACGATAAACCTTTGCGCTATCATCTAAACCAGTGGTCACCAACCTTTTTAAGCCCAAGATCACTTTTTTTTTTGGTGATGGCAAGATCTGCCTATTGAAGCGTTGAGAGAAAAAGACAGCCAAGATTGTACTTTAAACTAAATGACTTTTATTTGCCTGTATTCTAATTACATGCAATGCTTTGGTCCAACATTAAAACGTCAAAGTAGAACTATTATGTACTTTCTCAGTCAGTGCTAAGTGCAGTCATCTTATGCAGCATCACTTTTCACATCAAAACAAAAGTAGAACTGTAATGTGGACTTTCTCATATTATTAACATTGACAAACATATTTACAGTTAGCATTTTATAAAGTAGAACTGTAATGTGTACTTTCTCAGTCAGTGCTAAGTGCAGCATCACTTTTCACATCAAAACAAAAGTAGAACTGTAATGTGGACTTTCTCAGTCAGTGCAGTCAGTGCTAAGTGCAGCATCATTTTCACATCAAAACAAAAGTAGAACTGTATGTGTACTTTCTCAGTCAGTGCTAAGTGCAGCATCACTTTTCACATCAAAACAAAAGTAGAACTGTAATGTGTACTTTCTCAGTCAGTGCTAAGTGCAGCATCACTTTTCACATCAAAACAAAAGTAGAACTGTAATGTGGACTCTCAGGATAAGATTAAATTTTTTTTTTTTTTTTCTTTTTTTTTTCATGGAAAGATCTACAGGGACAGTCTCAAAGATCGACCAGTCGATCAAGATCGACGGGTTGGTGACCACTGATCTAAACTGTCAAACCGCATAAAACGATGACGAAAGGGTTGTCAAGGCTCTCGTCGCGCGTGCTGCTTACTGTACATCACAGGCATGCGCCAGTAGCCTAGAAGCGTAAACAAAGCATGTCTGATTCTATCCATGGCGATCACCTGAAGGCTACATTGGCAGTACTTTTAAATACACAAGAATCTGTCCCGCGGCGTGACTGGACCCACTGTCTGTGAGTGACTCTGCTTTGGTCCAATCACATTCCCCACCCACAGTCTGCGAATCAGAGGCAGAGTAGGGCGGGTCTTCACAGCACGTCATGTGACATATGCGCCAATCGTGTGACAGCGGGGCTCAGTCGTCTCGAGTTGTTACAGCCTCGTCTGCACGGAGAATTCCATCCCAAAACGCTAGTCTAAATGCAAAATTAAAAGTGAGACCGTAAGACGACTTTTGCGGTTTCTGTTCAGACTCTCTCCGTCTAAACGTAGCCTCAAACACACTCCAACCCATACACAGGACACATCTTTGCACCATGGGTGACCGGGCCTTCTACTCAGCTGCTCCTCGGCTGTGGAATGCTCTCCCCGACCATCATCTGAGAGTGCCACAGTCTGTTGAGGTTTTTAAAAGGGGCCTAAAAAAGTTTTTTTTTAACGAGGCATTTGCCTGAATTATTCTTTTACTTTTATTTTTACTTCTATTCATTTTCTTATATTATTATATATATTTTTTTTTATGTTCTTCCATTTCATTGGTTGTTTTATTCATTTTAGTTGTTTTTATTCATTTAACTTTTTATCTTTATCTCCTGTAGCACTTTGAGATTTTCACAAATATAAAGTGCGGTACAAATTGAATTTATTATTATTATTATTAAGTAACTTGTGTTCTGCTGGGAAAGACCGTTCATCACTGCATACAACTTGGTTTAATCCAAACGTCCATTCAGAAACTTTGTATTATGAAATAAGACATTCAGCGATATCTGACTTACTATTTTCCATTTGCTCAGTCGACACTGTTGACTTGCCCACTACGCAAAGCTCCGGTGATTCATCCACTCAACCCATGGTAAATACAGCATCAGTCTATTGTTCTAAAAGTATCGATACTAATCAAATGGAGTATTGAACCGTTTTTAACAGCTGGATATTGCGATACTTTTCTAGTATCGTTGTATCGTGCAACACTAGGCTATAGAGCGACTGAGAACATGGTGTACAGACTATGTTCATGTAAGGATGTGTGAAAATGTTTTCCTCCTTACAGTTACCGAGCCAGGTGAGCTAATAATAAGCATTATTACATGGTGTTTTCACATTCGCAGAAATGCTTGCTTGTGATTGGTCAATAGCGCGCGTCAGAGGTCCGTTATCACACAATAATGACCGCTGTGGAACAATAATGACCGCTGTGCGCAGCTGTTCGCAATCAAGCCCACTGACATCAGTGCAATCAGACACTGCCGGTGTTCTGCTGCCGGGGAAGCTGCCGGCGATGACGGGGCGGAGCGACGAGCGGAGCCAGTGTTGCGAGTCGATGTAAAATGAATTAGGTATATTGTTAGTAAGTTAGCCATGTAATAAGCGGGATAATGTATAGCTATACTCGATCATTGTCGCAAAATAATTGACCTTCACTGACGTTTAAAACACCTCGCTGAGGCGGCTCGGTATTTTAAACTCCGTCGGTCAATTATTTTGCGACAATGACCTCGTAGCTATACATTATCCCTTACATAACTGGACCTGGGGGTGTGATTAACTGTTATGAGAAAGTTGGTGGTTAGGGGTTGTTTCAGACAAAACATGTTCTCTGTACACTAGTGGAAAGTCACAATGGCTTAGGTTTCCTTTACTCGTAAGCAAGCTGGTTTCTCGTGAATGGAGTAAAGGGATAGTATGAGAAATATTGACAGTGAATGACAATTGACAATACCGATGTATTGTTTAGCCCAAGAGTAGCCTATCGATAATTTGTTTGTAATATATTTATCACATCAACATAAGCATAATAGATCTAAATAACTTAGTTAGTTCACACCTTATTTCACATTTATGGGCACAGAGGTAACTACTATGACAGACGGATATGACCAAATCAACAGAAAAAGGTCTTTCCTCCTTTGCCTTTTTAGCCATAGGCCACAACAGGATTAACAAGCACCTTCAAGGCTGCAATGCCAACAGTTGTCTTGGTGATGGGCAGACTGAAAGCTTATAGGGTGGAAATATGCTGGATGCTATAAGCTTATTAAAAGAAACAGGCAAAAAGTTATCTTAATTCATGATCTTGATCCGATAAACATATTACAAATGGATGATCAATACGCTACTCTTTGGCTAAACAATACATGGATTCATTGACATGTAATTGAAATTGCTAATATAATGTCAATTCCATTGAATATATAATTTCAGACTGAATTATCTGTACTAGTGGTCTGTGTACTCTTAACTCTTTTCTCTGCCACGCTGTGCGGCCACGCATTAAACCAATGGAGTCGTCACCTTGTTTGCAGGGCTATAACTATTCTATATTATAGCTATGGATGCAATACTATGGCCCATTTGACATCGAGTATCTATCGTTCAAGATGTGAAAAAGAAAAAAAAAATCCATCCATACATTCCCGTTTTATACCGTGGTGAATATAAGTGGTTTTAGAGCGGTTTAGGGTAATTCCTGGAAGGCTAGTAATAGCCTGCAACGTTTATTATACTCAATCCATTGGCATTTCAAAATTCAAATGCATATGATCGGTATATAATGTTCCATCATGAATGCATGAAGGGGGGGGGGGGGGGGGGGGGGTCGTTTCTGATTAATTGATTGTCAATAACGGCATTCGTTAGTACAACAACGTACACTGATCAGGGCGATGGCTATGAAAACGAGGCACAATCTTGCTGAAATTGACGTTAAATTGCTCTTACCTGTGGCCGGTGGGATTCCAAAAAGAATATTCCAATTATTTGATTGCCATCTGGTAGATCGTATGTCCATTTGGCCCACCACAGCATAATGAATCGGGGGTCCCGAAAGCACACAGTCTGAAAGGAAGTGCAACATCGGCCGCATACCACCAGGCGGCGGTATTGGACTTTTGCATTTCATCAACGCACAGCTCCATACAGTCTGAAAGGAAGTGCAACATCGGCCGCATACCACCAGGCGGCGGTATTGGACTTTTGCGATAAGAAATAACGATCAAATAACGAGTATACTCGGTGTCCAACGATTGGCGGCCAATAACGAGTATACTCGTCGCTGGCAGTGAATGAGTTAATTGCTCCCCAGAAGAACACAAACTAGGAACAACAATGATATTGTTACAAGGACATATACAACCTCAATGTCATATTGCAAGCAACTGCCTGTTGGGATTTATCTCAGTATTGTATTAATGTTGGCCAGTTTTCAATTACCTTAGAGCAAATTCACTTTAAAATCACATCAACAACTAAATTTGGAGCATAATACATTTTGAGAACTTAGAAATACAAACTGAATGAATGCAAAACACACACAAAATCTGAACTCTTCATTGATGCAAAACACACAAAATCTGAACTCTTCATTGGTGTACTTCTCTCTTCTCCAGGTACAATTGCTGCATTGCTCCCCAACAACAAGCAGAGATATGAATGAGTCAAGGCTTCACTGCTGTGACCAGTGTGGAAAGCGCTTCATCAAAAAGGCCACTTTTCTAATACACCAGCGCAGTCATACAGGAGAGAAGCCCTACCACTGTGACCAGTGTGAGAAGAGCTTCACTGCGTCTGGAAAATTAATGATACACCAGCGCATTCATACAGGAGAGAAGCCCTACCACTGTGACCAGTGTGAGAAGAGCTTCAATAGATATGACAGCTTAAAGAGTCACCAGCGCATTCATACTGGTGAGAAGCCTTACCACTGTGACCAGTGTGAGAAGAGCTTCCGTCAGGCTGGAGACTTAAAGACACACCGGCGCATTCATACGGGAGAGAAGCCCTACCACTGTGACCAGTGTGAGAAGAGCTTCAGTCTACTTAGACGCTTAAAGCAACATCAGCGCAGTCATACAGGAGAGAAGCCCTACCACTGTGACCAGTGTGAGAAGAGCTTCAGTCTACTTAAACGCTTAAAGGAACACCAGCGCAGTCATACAGGAGAGAAGCCCTACCACTGTGACCAGTGTGAGAAGAGCTTCAGTGTGTCAGCAATATTGAAGATACACCAGCGCATTCATACGGGAGAGAAACCCTACCACTGTGACCAGTGTGAGAAGAGCTTCACTGCGTCTGGAAAATTAAAGATACACCAGCGCATTCATACAGGAGAGAAGCCCTACCACTGTGACCAGTGTGAGAAGAGCTTCAATAGATATGACAGCTTAAAGAGTCACCAGCGCATTCATACTGGTGAGAAGCCTTACCACTGTGACCAGTGTGAGAAGAGCTTCAGTACCTTACAAAACTTACAGATACACCAGCACATTCATACTGGTGAGAAGCCTTACCACTGTGACCAGTGTGAGAAGAGCTTCCGTCAGTCTGGAGACTTAAAGACACACCGGCGCATTCATACGGGAGAGAATCCCTACCACTGTGACCAGTGTGAGAAGAGCTTCAGTCTACTTAAACGCTTAAAGCAACACCAGCGCAGTCATACAGGAGAGAAGCCCTACCATTGTGACCAGTGTGAGAAGAGCTTCAGTAACACTGGAGGCTTAAAGATACACCAGCGCAGTCATACAGGAGAGAAGCCCTACCACTGTGACCAGTGTGAGAAGAGCTTCAGGCAGTCTGGACATTTAAAGAGACACCAGCGCAGTCATACAGGAGAGAAGCCTTACCACTGTGACCAGTGTGAGAAGAGCTTCAGTCAGTCTGGACCCTTAAAGACACACCAGCGCATTCATACAGGAGAGAAGCCCTACCACTGTGACCAGTGTGAGAAGAGCTTCAGTCGGTCTGAAAAATTAAAGATACACCAGCGCATTCATACAGGAGAGAAGCCCTACCACTGTGACCAGTGTGAGAAGAGTTTCACTAACACTGGAGGCTTAAAGATACACCAGCACAGCCATACAGGAGAGAAGCCCTACCACTGTGACCAGTGTGAGAAGAGCTTCAGTCTACTTAAACACTTAAAGCAACACCAGCGCAGTCATACAGGAGAGAAGCCCTACCACTGTGACCAGTGTGAGAAGAGCTTCAGTAACACTGGAGGCTTAAAGATACACCAGCGCAGTCATACAGGAGAGAAGCCTTACCACTGTGACCAGTGTGAGAAGAGCTTCAGTAACACTGGAGGCTTAAACATGCACCAGCGCAGTCATACAGGAGAGAAGCCGTACCACTGTGACCAGTGTGAGAAGAGTTTCACTAACACTGGAGTCTTAAAGATACACCAGCGCAGTCATACAGGAGAGAAGCCCTACCACTGTGACCAGTGTGAGAAGAGCTTCAGTGTGTCATCAAAATTAAAGATACACCAGCGCAGTCATACAGGAGAGAAGCCTTACCACTGTGACCAGAGCTTCAGTCAGTCTGGAGTCTTGAAGATACACCAGCGCATTCATACAGGAGAGAAGCCTTAACACATTCTGTGCCAAAAACGACTTTTTACGTTTCTGGGTCGTTTTTCCTTTTTTTAAATATTTTTATTCATTATCCATCCAGGGACCCTGGTGTTATCATAGGGAATGAGTCTGAGATCGCCAAAGTGCAATACCGACCGCATCCAACTAGACGGCGGTATCGAGCACCCTTTGAAACCTTGTATCTTGGCCTGTGCATCGATTATATGTCTCTGGTCGGCTTTTTTCCCCCAGGCAAAACGAGCGGTTATAACGTTCAGATTGAGAAGAATCAAATGCTCCCGATGCATGATGTGTGGTGGATCATGTTGGCGACACGATGGACATCAATACTTGGTATTGCGATCAGATAATTGGAATATTCTTTTTGGGGTACATCCTAGTCAAGTTAAGGGCTATATGATATCAATCTTGCGTTGATCCAAGCATGTCTTCACTGCGATCCGAACGTGTGTGTGTAACGTAAGTCCACAACGTATGCCGTTGGTGACGATCAAAGCATCAAACCCCCCCCCCCCCCCCCCCCCCTTTCATGCATTCATGATGAAACAATACCTATGATATAGATTTGATTTGAGAATAATAGCAGGTCCAGGCAAGAAACAGCAATGGTTATAGTATAATACACGCATAAAGCTATTGCTCAGCATTTTGGGAATTACCCCAGAACAATCTAAAAACACTTATATTCACCACAGTATAACGAGCGAATGTAGCATGGAACATTTTTCTCTTTTTTGCATCTTGACCGGAAGAAAGTCACTGTCAAATGACTATAGTATTGTATCCATAGCTATAATATAGAATATAGTTATAGCTCTACAAACAAGGTGACAGACTCCTATCTTTTAAAGCGTGGCAGTGCATAGATGGGCCCCAAAAACAGCGTGCCAGTCAATGTGTTAACCTCTTCTACCCGTGCGGACCGCAAATGACATCACGTCATAAATCATTCTCTCTAGACTGTATGACATAATGTTCATTTCTTTTTTCAAATGTATCCAACAGTAAACATCCTAACCATGTCACAAGAGCAGTCATAGTGTATATGTGCCCAGGTATGGACTTCAGGGTCATGTTGAGGGATATTCATTTTTTTTTTTTTTACATATTATGAAAGTACAGATTCATACCTTCAAAATAAGCCATCACTTGAACATTTTGGTGGGATACTTTGCAAGCTACTTCCTATGATTCATGGTGATTATCACAAAACGTATTCAGAGATAATAGCCTTCAAGAGACGAGCAGGCTATTCAGTGACAATAGTGAAACAACTACAACACTACCCAGAAGTCATTGTAATCCATGGCCCCCCTCTCTCTAGGGCAATTAACACCTGGCAGCTTTCCAGTCTGAGGCTCTTTGTTATTAAAATGAGTCTGGTGACTGGTAGTGGTAGTGAAAGGGACCCTGATAATAAACAAGAAACTTAATCAAGTTTCAAGATTTTATTAGCATTTAAAATAACACGAGATAAAAATAGACATGCTAAAGTCAATGTTCAATGTTCTGATGGCCTCTCCAGAAGCATTTAGATGTAAATACATGTAGTGTGGTAGTGAAAGACACAACAACTAGGTTAACCTTCTGTAGTCTGGTAGTGAAAGGTTAACCTTCTGTAGTGTGGTAGTGAAAGGGTTAACCTTCTGTAGTGTGGTAGTGAAAGGTTAACCTTCTGTAGTGTGGTAGTGAAAGGTTAACCTTCTGTAGTGTGGTAGTGAAAGGGTTAACCTTCTGTAGTGTGGTAGTGAAAGGGACCCTGATAATAAACAAGAGACAAAATCAAGTTTCAAGATTTTATTAGCATTTAAAATAACACGAGATAAAAATAGACATGCTAAAGTCAATGTTCAATGTTCTGATGGCCTCTCCAGATGATCACCGTGGTCTTTTTGAACCGCCGCTGGATATTTTGGCTGGTGGTGCCGGGCATGTTACGTCCTGGGCTTCCTCATCACAGAACTCTCTGATCTCCGTCTGACTCTCTGGCGTCCAGGGAGGTGAACAGCATGATCTTCTGCATAATTCAACACAAATTGAACTACTTTTTCGATATCTTCATATTTTATGCAATGCTTGTTGTTGTGTGGTGATCGCTTTTTTGTGCGAAGACACATGCCATTTTCTGACATGTGTTTGCTTATTGCAATCAAGCGATCCTTACCTATTCTTGGGAGAGAAGAGGGGGGGGGGGGGGAGACAGAGAGAGAGATAGTTAGATCATCATCATCACAAGTACCGGTACCTGTCTGTACCACACCCAGTCTACATGATTGTGGAGACAGAGACAGAGAAGTTAGATCATCATCATCATCAATCATCATCATCACAAGTACCGGTACCTGTCTGTACCACACCCAGTCTACATGATTGTGGAGACAGAGAGAGATAGTTAGATCATCATCATCAATCATCATCATCATCACAAGTACCGGTACCTGTCTGTACCACACCCAGTCTACATGATTGTGGAGACAGAGAGAGATAGTTAGATCATCATCATCAATCATCATCATCATCACAAGTACCGGTACCTGTCAAGTACCGGTACTTTATACTATACTATGCTACTATACTCTACTATAATGTACTATAATTAGTTTTAATAAAATGGGGGACCCTGATAATAAACAAGACTAATCAAGTTTCAAGATTTTATTATCATTTAAAAAAAATAGGCATGATGTACTATTAGTTTTAAATAGACAATAATAATAACTTACCCGTGGATGAAGAGGAAAGCTTCACGGCAGATTTGTATCGCCCCGAAGAAATAGTTTGTGTAAGCACGTTGTCTTTTTTTGGAAAACGATTTATTTCCGATAGTCCATTCTGACTTTCGACCAAAAGCCTGGAGCTGCGCCATAATAATCAAGTCTTTATGATCCTCTTCGAGAGCCGCTATCTCAAAACGCCTTGTGTAAACTTCATCACGGTCCAATTTTGTGATACATGACCGCCGATTAAGAATGTCATTTTCTTTATCAACCTGGACGCATTTACAAGTAAATCGCAAAAGTCTTTCCATTTGGCGTTCGTGGTTCTCGTCAGATTCAACTTCCACAACGCACATTACGTGTTCTACCTTGTCTCCAAATCCGTTAGGTGTGTTGTCACCATCATCAGATTCTGGCTCTGCCTCGTCTTCAAATCCGTTAGTTTTGTCACCATCACCACCATCACCATCATTTTCTGGCTCTGCCTCGTCTTCAATAGTGTTGTCACCATCATCATCATCTGCCTCTAACTCGTCACAACTGTCTTCTTCTTCTGAACCAGAATCTGAGTTTCTTTTTGGATTTTTCTTCTGCGGAAAGAAATCCGTGATGAATGTTCCTAAAGCGCGTTCGTCTTCAACACAGTGTGCTCCGAAGTGAGCAAACCGGTTTAATGCCTCGGCAAGTGCCCTCGCTGTGGGTTGCTGACTGGGTTCCATGGTGACTGGCAAACATGCACTGCCCTGCTCTCTGTTTAATACTCACCGATCAATGGCATCAACTTAATGACGTCACCGCCTGACCAATAAGCATTTAGATGTAAATACATGTAGTGTGGTAGTGAAAGACACAACAACTAGGTTAACCTTCTGTAGTGTGGTAGTGAAAGGTTAACCTTCTGTAGTGTGGTAGTGACGGATAAAAAAACGGATAAATAGTTTTTTTCACCATATTTCTAATATTTATTTTGGCTAAATACCAATTATAAATATCTCGACGAATTACCTCTGAATATGAATCAAAAAAAAATATTAAAGATTCGCTCACTAGTTCTACCAGAAACGGAGTTGAGGCGAAGCATTACTAAGCTTCTGTAGTGTGGCAGTGAAAGGGTTAACGCGCCCTCATCGCGCCGCAGAGCAGTTTACATCAGGGCCCCCACAATAATGAAAAAGCCGATGAAAAAGCCATTTTTTATCACTCCGTTTCCGTATTAAATTAATTTACTTTTAGCCATTAGGTTGGAAAAAATGCACCCTACCGAAATTCGTTCGCTCATAAAATTCGAACTGTGTTTTAATGGTTTTTAATTAAGTTAAAACACACGTTTTATAAAGGCCGTAAAGGCCTCTTTTTTTTAATCTTTTTTTTAGACACTGCGTTACGTTGCTTATAAATCATCTGAACTTATAACATTAAGATAGTGTATTAATAGTGTGTTATTCTAAAGCTAATGACGTCTGTGTGTTAACACCTATTAAGTACAGTACTTAACCCCTGTGGACAGGCCCCACAGCCCGCGCGTGTAGTTTTTTCTCCTCACTTGGAAGAAAATTTGTGGAACTATTATAACAATAATTACCTCATTTACAAGTTGTATTTAAGTTTGCAACTAAGGGCAAATAAGGGAACACATCAATGACAATTCAAATATGTAAAAAAAATCAAGATATCGATTTTTAGGATTTTCTAAACAGCAAGACATTTTCTTCATTTCAGAGCACCTCCCCCTTTGCGGATCAAATCGGGTTTGGTCACGGCGAGTCACATATTTTCAGCAATATGTTTGTTTACCAATAGGTTAAAGTGTTATTAACACTTTGGGCACCAGCCATTATCCACATCCCGTTTTCACGGTGCCACGCTAAAAGACAGTCACTCACTGTGCATTCTATATAATAGCTATGGGGACAATACTATGGTTATTTGACATTAACGATCTCCCGTCCAACTTGCAAAAAATAGTTAATTTTTTCATGATTTTTTTCAGATTTGCACGTTATCCCGTGGTGAATATTGTATCGTTTCTTAGTGATCCTGGATAATTCCTGAAAAGCTGAGTTATAGGGCGCTATGTGAATTTTACTAAAGTCGTTGGCGTTTCTCGCCTGGACACGCTACTATTTCCAAATCTAATGTATATAATAGTAGGGGTGCACCGATATGAAAAATTGCCACCGATACCGATTGTTCAACTAACACAATCGGCCGATACCGATACTTGTGGCAATTTTTTTTTGAACATATATGTCACCACCACGTTAACCTGAGACGTGAAATTAAGTACCAACATGGACAAAGTCTCAACCCGTTCATAATAGAATAGAATAGAATAGAAATACTTTTATTATCCTGTGGGAAATTTGACACTGCAAATCGCTCAACATTTAAACATTTAGACAGAACAGGTCACGAATTAGAATAATAAAACAAATCAAATCAAGTTGCCTAGGATAAGAGTAGAGTAAAATATAATAAAAAATGGAATAAAATATACAGTAAATAAATACAGTAAAAATATACTGAGAGGCATCATAGCAGCATGGGGGAAGGGGGGGGGGGGTACAGGTAGTAAAAACAACACAACAGAGGATCGCCAGCTGCCTCCTACTGGTGCGATGTCAAACCCATTTACTGCACATAATAAACCATTGATAATGGCCAATGGTACCAATACATACATGATACATCGGTGCACCCCTACTACCTGTCATCATCATCATCACTGTCATAATGAATGAGTGAAACACACTACCTGTCATCATCATCACCGTCATAATCATCATCACCACCATCATAATGAATGAGTGAAACACACTACCTGTCATCACACCACCATCACCTTCATAATGAATGAGTGAAACACACTACCTGTCATCACACCACCACCTGGGCTATTTTGTGTGTGTGTGTGTGTGTGTATACTGTGTGGGTATCAGACGGTTTTAAACTGTCTGGGTATCAGATGGTTTTAAACTGAGTATCGGATTGTTTTAAACTGTGTGGGTATCAAACAGGGAAGAAAAACTGTCGGGCTTTAAACTGTGTTGGTATCGAACAGGGAAGAAAGACTGTCAGGTTTTATACAATACTCACTGGCTTTCATAACCTTACAGACTAACTTCTTGTCTTGCTCAAGACTTGCTTATGACTTATGAGTTTTAATAAGAGAGAGCACCATCTCTCTCAACCAAAGCAATGCATGGTGACGGGTGACGGCAACAGAACAATCTTTATTGACAGTCGATTCTGCCAATTACGTCACACCGCTAGCACCCACCTCCTGCTGTTCTTACCACCAATCGGCAAGCGTTTATTCGTTTTTTACTTCCGGGAATTCCGCCATTGATCTGCAGCGAGAGATCAACAACAACCTACCGGCGCTAATAACGCTAGCTCCCCGCCGGCCACGAGTAGATTACCAGCGCTCCGCAGGATGACCAAACGAGGCATAATGATTTTACTGCAACGAATGTTAAAACAAAGCTTTTCTATACATTTGTCTGATTGAAAACTTTATTAACAGATTGCAGAATGGGTACAACTCAGTACGGGCTCTATGAGCAACGGAAGGAACTGAGCTATGAATGAGTAATGCTTGCTACTTGCTATGTTCGGGTAAATAATATGCTGATGTTATTGAACGTGTAACACTAACTATATAACGTTAATGCCACAAATCGAATGCCTTTGTTAATCATAAGTAGTAACTTTGATGCAGTAGCTTCTGTGTGTGTGGGGGCGGCGTTGTGCAGGTCGCTTGACTGAACTTTTTTTTGCCTTTTGACGCGACACAAATGTATGGATATTTATCGGCTACTGCCATCGGCACATTTGAGCTTATCGGCCGATAGGCCGATTGCAGTCAACAAGGCACTTATCGGCCGATACCGATACCCGACCAATACATCGGTGCACCTCTATATAATAGGTATTGTGTTTCATCATGAATGCATTAACACATCAAGTGCCAGTCAGCAGGGGGCACTGTGGGCCGTCAGTGTTATGTTCAATGGGGAGAATGCCGTGTTTGCAGTGCTAAAAACTATATTAAATATTATAGCTATGGATCTAATAACGTTGTCGATTGTCAGTGAGTTTCTTCCAGTCAACATGCAAAAAACAGATCATTTTTTCATCCGTACATTTCCGTTTTATACCATGGTGATTATGAGTATAGTTTGAGTGATTCTGAGTAATCCCAGAAAAAGACACGAAAACTGTGTTTTATTGGAATTCACTAAACACGTTGCCATTCCTCGCTTGGATCAACAATCAATCTGAAATTAATGCTAGATTATCGGTATTATCTTTCATCATGCAGGCATGAAAGGTGGTTTGGGGCGGGGTGCCCATCCGTGCCGTGATGTGACCAACGGGACACAGCGCATACACATACCACACAGACACGCTTCGATCGCTGGGAAAAAAATATCGGATCAACGCAAGATTGGTAATATATAGTCCTTACCTTGTCTCTGATGCACTGCAAAAAGAATAATCCGGCGGCCAGGTAGTGCAGCGGACTAAGCGTCTGCCTACCACCACAGAGACAGTGGGATCGAATCCAGCTGTGGTGCTTCCGGGTTGGCCGACCGTCCATACTAACACAATTGGCAGTGTTGGAGGGTGGGAAACCCCGGCGAGGGTGGGTCCTGGTCGTTGTAAATAGCGACTCCTACAGTTCGGTCGGGGCGCCTGCACAGCAAGGGAAGGATCTAGGAAAGGTAGTGTGACCTTCCACACGTTAAACACTCCCAGTGAGAGTCCGCGCTGCCAGGTGAAAAGAAGGGGTGGGCTGGGTACACATGTGTCGGAGGAAGCATGTGATAGTCTCCGCCCTCCCGGACCGACGGTAGGGGGTAGAGTGCGCAACGACCAGGAAGGGGATTGGGAATTGGCATAACGACTAACATTGGGAGGGGAGAAAAAAGAGGAAAAAGTTAATAAAAAAAAATGAATACCGGTAATCCAATTATCTGATCGCCATTCCAGATATCCACAGTGATCCTGTCTCCGACGTTATCCAGCATTGCACATGAACGGGCGGGCGGGGTCAGTTGTCCATGCCATCCCTATAAGCGCTTGTTGTGTTTAGAACCCGCCCCCACGCCGCAGCTTGGCCGAGAAAACAAACCACATTGTTTCAAATGGAGTGCAATAGCGTCCGCAAGGTGTTAGGCGGCGGTATTGGCCGCCTGCGATCTCCGACACATTCAGGACAGCATGCACAAGGTGCGTGGATGGATTATGAATGGCAATAGCGAATAAAAGAAATAACGAAACGGAAACGTAGATCTACGTTTTTTGGCACTTAACGGTCGGGCCACAGAAACGTAGATCAATGTGAACGGCAGTCAATGTGTTAAAGGAGGGGGGGTCGTTTTTTGATGCTCTGATCGCCAGTAACAGCATTCGTTTTGAACACACGCTGATCAGCTGAATCGATATGAAATCATTGTAGGATCAAGGTGGAATTGACGTCAGATAGTCCTTACCTTTGATCAGGGTTATTCCAAAAAGAATATTCCAATTGTCTGATCGCGATTTCCAGTATTGATGTCCATCTGCTCCCGGACATAATTTGGCACAACTTATGGATAGAGTGTGCTAGAAGCGTTTCAAGTTGCTTGGGTGAAGTGTTTGACTTGGCTAGACCAGAATTCTCTGCCCGGAGGACATTAGATGTGACACACAGTCTGGAACAGGGTTTCAAAGGGTGGGCGATACTGCCACCTAGCAGGATCTGGCCGGTACTGCACTCTCGGCGTCTTAGTATGGCTTTCAGCGGTAACATATAGGTCTGTGAGTGTAATATTGATATTAAAATCGAATAAAAATCGAAAAAGTTTACTCGTCTTTGGCGCTCAGCGCATGGCGGCCAATAACAACTTAACTAGTTTTTGGCGCCCAATGTGTTAATGAAATATGAGTTTAGGAATTGTATTCAAAAGGTCGTGAATTTCGACCAGAAATAAATCCGAGCGGCCATTTTGCTGTAGTCATTATGATGAAGGAAAGACGGAGCTTTCAATGAGCGTTGAAATTTCAAAAAACTACATCTCCTAGGGTGCTCCAGCCTTCTGGAAGCAAATGACTTCCTGATTATAATTTTTTATTTCTATTATTTCTCGGGATTATATACCACAAAACTGAACGTTATTGCCATAGTTTGGAGCACAGTTCGTTTGTCTCCCTTCTGTGAACATTTAGCAACCATCCGTGTTTAATTTGGTTTCAAAATGGCAGAGCTGTCTCAAAAATAAAAAGCTGACTGTAAATACAGTAGATTTCATTCTCTGTTCTTCATGCACGCCTGGTGATACTAAATCCAAATTGAACTCTTCCATTGGAACCAGTAGATTTGGCCCAATCCATAGATGTGCATCATGGCTATAATAAGGTCATTTATAGGCCTCATATTCTATAATAATATTTCAAATTGCATGGGTCCGGATGGCAGAAATCAGTATTGTATTTACAAAACCTTCTGTTTAATCATCTTCCCTTTATTCATTTCCTTAGATTTTTTGTACACGTGATCTCAAGAAGCTACTGTCTGTTCATTTTTAGCATGGTGTTATTCACTGTCAAAGATGCAAAGAAAAATTATAATTCATATTCAAGTCAAGTCAAGAGTTTTATTTCTCACGGCATACGAGTATACAATGAAATGCGGGTGGTCTTGCCCGCAACGATGTGCATAATACAATAGTAATATATAATAGAATCCAATAGAACGACATTGTGCAATAAAACAAGTAAACAGAGTAGGGCATATCGGTATATGTACATGAGTTATTTACAGAGCATGGTAGGACATGCTAGGTCCTGTCGTAGTGCAATCTCCTTTTTCATCACAATTTAAGCAAGCCCAGTAATAGACACAATATTTCTGACACTGGGAATACATTCATTGAGGTCCATAGATGTCCCTAGATACCAAGAACATACAAATGGACCTTGTAGAAGCGGAGCAATCTTCCATTTACTTAGGTATGTATTTTAGGCGGATTTTCAAAAAAAGAAAATAGGGCTCCGGGCTTTAGAGGTTAAAGATGGTGGGGGAAACATTTATGATCATTCAATTTAAAGACACCAGCACATTCATACAGGAGAGAAGCCTTACCACTGTGACCAGCATGGGAAAAGCTTCAGACAATCTCAAGACTTATACCAATATATTCCAGTATATTCATTCAGGTGTCAAACCCTAACATTTTGTAGAAATCTGCTTAAAAACTCATCATACTTAACACATTCATCCTGGACAGCAATCCAACTAATGTGATCTGCATCAGAACTTCTGACGATCATCTTCAAACACCAGTTTCATGGTTTGAATAGAGGCCTTGCTCTCTAGTCCTCTCTTCCAACACTAGTTGTCTCTCTTCCAACATGGCTGCCTGTAACCAGACACACACAGGGCCCAAGGGGTGCTTGAGCACCTGCCCTTTTTCCTGGCTGGTGGTAATTGTATTTAACTTTTTGTTTATTTTCTATAGAAAAATAAACTAAAAATTTGTGCGTGCTGTAGAGGAATATAACCATGAGTAAGGATGTACTCAGACAAAAGTAGACATAGTTAACAAGGTTTATTCAGCTTACAATCTAGGAGAATTGGCTTGAGAGACCCGGCGAAACCCCTGGCCATAAACTGGCTCCACGAGACGAGGGAAATGCTTCTCTATATTATAGTCAGAGAAGATGGGCTGTGCTCAGGTGAAAGGAGTAGGGTATATCTGCAGAGCCCAATGTCTGGCGGGGCGTCGGGGGCTGTACTGTGCGTGGGCGGGGCGTCAGGGCCTGTACTGTGCGGTGCACTACTGCGCATGCGATGTTGGGGGCGGGGCTTCATAGTGCGCATGCGTGTGGAGCAAATATGTTTGTATGATTTTCTAGCTCTGGTTTAACATTCATTCTTCTTCATTGAAAAATAACCAAATATGTCTTTCAGTGAAAATGTAAGTACCTTAGGCCGGGGCACGTTCGCTATTTTGGACATTAGGGCCTATTTTCCGTCTGTAATTTGCTTTAGTGGTGAGCTAACGTGAGCTAATGCACGCTCCGGGATTGCAGCTAGGGGCTAGTTCTGCACTAACCTAACGTTAGCTAGCTAACGCACGTTAGCTAATATTCCCCCAACTAACGCTATGTGAATGTGAAGTTGCTATTATTTTGTCCCACGTTTTGACTACTTTATTAATGTTGAACTAATGTTAAAGCTATGTTAAACATGAACCATTCTCACAAGGTGTTCAACTTCACATTCTCTGTTATTGTCCACCGCAATACACATTGTCAACTGTGTCAACTGTCATTGTAAAAAACACGTGTTGCTTATTCAATCAAATCCCGGTTCATAGTGCGCACAACTGCGTTTTATAACCTTGAGCAACATTCCTCTATTTTAGTCCAAAATGATAAACATGACTTGATGCTTTTTTCTTACATAGTATTGTATATTTGTATGTCTCTAAATGTCTTGATGAATTGAACATTCATTTAAGTACCTGTATTATTCAGTACATTAAAATTAAACTCCTTCAACTTGAACCTGTGTGGAATGTGTATCTGGTCATCTGTGTGTGATGGAGGAGATATGGTCAGCTGCCCGACAGAGCCTTTATCCTCTCCTCTGACGGAGGCTGTGTATGTTTGAACTGTAAAACCCCACAGTCAGTTTCGGGGAGTAAACCCACAAAGACACAGGGAGAACATGCCAACTCCACACAGAAAGTACCTGGATTCGAATAGAATATTTGCATCTCTGTGGGGTCCTTATCAAAACAATCGCTTATCAAACCCATTGAGTGGGTGTCAGACAAGAGGGAAGACTGTCAGGTTTTAAACTGGATACCAAACGGAAGGTAAAGATGACTTTGAACTGTACAGTAATCCAGAACTATTTCATTGCACTGTAAAGAAGAGCACTGATTTTATATTCTACAATGGCATGCAAATGTATTGATTCTGATTGGCTGAAACACTTCTTTCAGACGTTGTTATTTCTCATAACACACTCCACGTGATCCCAAACCCGCCCACAACCGAATAACCTTTTTTCCGAATCACTCTGCCGTTCGTGTTTTTATGAATGAAACCAAGATGGCGGACAATAATCTTTATGAATGGATGTATTGATATCATCATAGCGACTCATTCAAAAATGATAAAGTCACGTGGAATGTGTTAGTTGCTTACACAACGTTGGATTATGTAATTGGTTTGTCATGACTCATTGTGAAACTAAATATAAATCGCCAGAAGTGTGTTAGATGGCATTCGTTGTAGAACCTCCCTCTCCTGTTAATAAAATGTTCAATCATAACAACCGCTAACTTCACTGTTAGATGGCATGCTTTGTAGCAACCTATGTAGTAGTAGTAGTAGTTTATTGTCACAAATAAAGTACAGGTACATTACAGTGAGATGCTTGGTTCATACACATACAGCTCATTTTAGTAATATTCCACAATTATTACAGTTGATGGTAATAATGGCACACACATAAATAAATTCACACCAACATGCGCATTTGTTGATGCATGCAGGACTTGTCTTGAGACAGACATAGGTGTATCACCGCGCCATGTTCCCGGCGCAGAACACCCGCGGGAGGGAGGAAAAGAGTGAATCACCGTTGCAACACAGGAAGGGGCGGGGATCTCTGACTACATTTGCTGTCAGCTGGGGGGTGGGACTTTGGTGATGAGACAGCCTTGGCTCCCCCCTCCAGCACGCATACGAGTTAGCTGCCGTCACCAACGTGAGGCGCAGGGCACATACACGTAGGAGGGGGGTGGGGGGTCCGCATGCCACTCTTATCTCCAAGAGGGCCTTCGACTCCAGCAGCTCTCAGTTCCACCTTGGAGTCGTCCAGGAATTTGTTTTGGCTGACTGACTGGCAACATTTCCCCAGTCACAGCTATTTAAATTTGATTTTGACTAGAGTGAATTATAACTATTGATTTGAGTGGAGTGAGTTTTAACAACTCCGTCCAAATGACTGAATGCATTAGTCCAAGGGTCCAAGTGTCTTAATCAGTTCATTTTGGTAGGTCCTGTGCGTGTATAGATGTAGCACTGTCTATCTGTATGTCATATATGTTATGATGCATTAAAAATGGGGGACCCTTCTTGCCTCCCGGAGTCAGCATTGCCTTGGCTTGGGCTGATCGCTATACTAACTCGTTTGGCTGGGTTAGGGGGAGGGAAGCCGTGGGTGGGAAACTGGCGTTGTGGACAGCGACGGCTACAGGTCAGGTCTGGGCGCTTGCTCAGCGGAGGCAGGACTTGAGGAAGGCAGCGTGACCTCCCACGCGTTACACTTCACCAATGAGAGCCCTCGCTGCCAGGTGAGAAGAGAGCCACTGGCTGTCGCTGCTCGTGTCGGAGGAAGTGTGCGGATACTTCAGGGTTCCCTTGTACCGACCAGTAGGAGAACATGAGCACAACAACCAGGTAGGGGAGGGGGGGGGAATTGGCACAACGACTAAAATTGGGACGGGGAGAAAACAGAAAAATCGGAGAAAGAGAGATAAAAAAAAAAAAAAAATGGGGGACCCTGATGTAAACAAGACAATTGGGATTAGACAGGGCCCACATACGGCCAGCATTTCATAACAACCTTTCATTGTGTGTGAGGCTGTTTGTAGAGCTAAATCTATACTTTATATTATTGCTATCTGTCCATTGTCAATTGACACTATAAATGCATTTTATCTGTATCATGGTCCACCATGAATGCATGAAAGGGGGGGCGGGGGACGTCGTTTCTGATTATTGATTACCAATAACGGCATTAGCCTCATTCGCTGATCGGCTGGTTGGCTATCAAAGCAAGGCCCGACCGGGCTGTAATTTACGTGAAAAAGCTCTTACCGTGGGCCGGTTGGATCCCAAAAAGGATTTCCCAGTTATCGGTCGCCATCTGGTAGATCGATATGTCCATTGACTGATCCTATATTCCTTTACTGCATACTGAATTCAGCGTCCCAAAACGTATTCCATGCTACATGCTACAGGCATAGCTTCAGGCTAACAGGAAAATTCACTGGAGGATGAAAAAAACTTCATCCGTTCTGCCACAGGGAACACTGCATTATCGAGACAGCGCCCCTACAGGATCTGGCCGCGTGTATCCTTTCCGCAACGGAATTCGGTTTCCGGGTTCCTCTGATTGGCCGCGACCCCCACGTGACCTGCCCCCCTATCCACCGCTCTGCCGTGCGCGGCAGAGATCGCTTCCTCATTGTTTACATCAGGGTCCCCCATTTTCAATTCATATAGAACGACTACGCCGTAACAAATCATTAAAAAAATATACCGTTAACTGGAATATGTTGTGTCTTTACACATATGTTGGATTATGTAATTGGTTTGTCATGACAAACAAATAAAAAAAATCACGATTTACCCGCTGGCTACAACAACACTCAGTGACTGCATATAGTCAGAGCCAGAGCTCAGCGATCACTGTGTGTTGTTGTAGCCAGCGGGTAAATCGCGATTTTTTTATTTGTTTGTCATGACAAACCAATTACATAATCCAACATATGTGTAAAGGCACAACATATTCCAGTTAACGGTATATTTTTTTAATGATTTGTTACGGCGTAGTCGTTCTATATGAATTGAAAATGGGGGACCCTGATGTAAACAAGACAAACGTCTTTCTCTGGTCTGCATCCCCTTAACAATTGTGTGTAGACATGCAGGGTTGTAGCAAGAGCTAATTTACACCCGTAGTCCCTAAACAGGAGACATAAAAAACTCTTTCAATAAATAAATAGCCTGCTTAAGGTAAAATCATTGTGACAATCAATGATAAAAACAACAATAATAACTAAATTAGATTAAAAATGATCACAGTTCTGGTTTGCCTTGAGATGCAGTTTAAGATGGGTCTTGAACATGGAGTATGTGGGGCACTCTAATCGCAACTGGTAGGTTATTCCAGTAGTTACCACCTTTAACAGAGAACACAGTTTTTGCAAAGGTAGTATACCGAAAAGGCACCTTACAGTCCCCTCTACTGATGGCCCTGGTGGTAATGCCAGTGTCTCCTTTTTGTTGGATGAACTCATTCAATGGGGGAGGGGCAAGTCCATGCAGAACCTTGTACATGAAGCAAGTATATTTAAAAACTTGGAAATTCGCAAAACTTAGCATGTTTTTCTAAGATATTACAGTGATGAAATTAATTTGGTTTCCTATCAAATACTTTTATGGCTTTTTTGTAGAGTAATTCTATTGGTGTAAGAGTAGTGACATATGAAAGAGACCAGTTAATAAAACAGTACTCAATGTGTGATAAAATCATTGAATGCATAAACATCCTTGCAGCATTAACTGGTAGGCAGGGCCTGATCTGCCTGAAGTTTTCGATGTTAAACTTGACTTTTGAAGGTCAATGTAGAGTCCACTGTGACCCCAAGATACTTGAACTCCTTTACAATGTCCAGCTCCGCCTCTCCCAGAAACACATTAGAGTGAGTGACCTCTACTGGTGACTTTGTGAACATCATACACACTGTTTTCTTGGTGTTAAGTGAAAGACATGATTTTGTTAGCCAGTTTTGAACATGGGTCATTGCAGATGTCAGAGTTGCAGAGGCATCTTGTATTGATTTTGCAGATGTAAAGATTACACAGTCGTCAGCATACATTTGGACATTGGTGTTATGGCATGCATCGGGTAGGTCATTGATAAATAATGAGAACAGTATTGGCCCAAGACTTGAACCCTGTGGAAGGCCTGTATAACAGTCAAGGTAGGGAGATTTGACACCAAACACATTGCTTTCTACTGGATATATATGATTTCATCCACAATAGAGCTCTTTCAGAGAAATTAAAATGTCTAAGTTTGGACAATAGAACCTGGTGTACACTGTAAGAAAAAAAGCTGCAAGAAAACTAAATGTCTGGCATCAATGGTTTCCAAATACTGTCAAATTACAGTAAAATCAAATACATTTACAGATTACAACCTTTATTTAATGGTTAATATTTTGATAAAAGGTAATTTACTGTATTTTTATAGCATTTACACTTAAAGTAGGAAAACAAAAGTAATCTGTAAAATAATACAGTGAATTTCCTTAATACAGGTTTTGACCAGCAGATGGCAGCGACGAGGCAGCTCCATTGGGAGGGGGCGGGGCCGGGTGGGAGGGGGCGGGGCTAAAATGTGCACGTTTTTTCTCCTGCCAATGTTGACAGCTATGCACATATAGGGGGAAAGCTTATATCTCTGTGAAAACAGGTCTGATTATCCTAAGACTGGTAAAATAGATTCCTTACCTGAGATCAGATGGTATCCAAAAAGATTATTCCAATTCCTGTTCGCCATTCCAAAAATCGATCCTTTTATTGATCCAATGCTACATACTGTAAACACATATTCCACACGGTTCTGATGCTCCACAATGAATCCGATCGGCTCGGGGTACATGCGTGGGAAGTAAAATGTGGATTCCGGATTTTCTTTTCTCATCCATTTTCATTGAGTCCATTCCAAAAGGGTGCATTACCATCTGGGAGACGATAGGGGGCACTTTTTCACATCTGAGCTCCTGATGGGGCTGGTTTCCCAACGGTAGACTCGGTTGATGAAATATGAATTCAGATCGCTAATAAAAAAATAAAACGATAATTGTCGTGCTGGGCATTCAGGGGGCGGGCTGATAACACGTGTTATGTCGTCCGTGGCATCCAAAGTGTTAAGCATGGCGCCGAAACATGTATATATGCGTGGTTGGCCGGGAGTGTGTTAACAATTGTGTGTATTGAGCTGTACTGTATTGTACCCATTCTGCAATCTGTTAACACTTTGATCGCCATGGTTAAATTCATAATTTACCATCCCTCGCCAGCTCTATTTGTCTATGGAGAAGTTCCCCTTCTTTGCAGGGCTATAACTTTTTAAATTGTATTGCTAAATTGACATTATTATGGCCCATTCAATGTCCTATATCTATTGTTCAGGGTGTAGCAACGTTATACTTTTTCATTCACATATTCATACTAAAATACGGTCTAAAGTATAAGTATGTTTTTATCGTTTTCTGCAGCTTTCTCCAGAACTTGATTTATAGCCCTAAATGCATTATATTGATGATCAAATACAGTTTGGTAGGAATCTGTGCGAGATAAAAAAAATTCAAATGGACGTCCTACTAGGAGTTACTACGTATGATCTGATGTTGACCGGATGGGCGGGGGGTCGTTTATAATTCCGTGGGCAACGTTATATCATTCATCTAGTGTGGGTGATATGATCATCAGAGCAGTTTATATGGAACACGTTAAAAAAAAACGCTGAATCTTACCGTAGCTTCCTCATAGCGTTGGGCGATGAGCGTGGAGCAGAGATATTCCTATTATGGGATGTAGAAATACCCAATCCATTTCCAGGTTGTATAATAGTATATACGTCCAAATCATGTTGTTTACCGAGTTATTTGCAACCGATCGCTGTCCCGTGTTATCAAGATGGAGTCCCTCTAACGATAGCGAGTGCCCGGACGAAATATGGGTGAGCACCACTTCATCCACATGACTTCCTGTTGGGCGATCTGCCGATCGGCCACCAGATGGCGCTCTTGAACCGTTAGAGAGTTGAGTGGGGCTCTGCAGTATATCTCAGGTCTCCGGGGGAGAAATATGATTTCGATCACAGATTTTTTAAATATTGATATCTGTCATGTACAGAGGTCTAACGACCATACAGGATAGTAACTGGGCAGGTGGTACATGAGCAGAAACAACCCCCTCAGTAGAAAAATGCTTCTCAAAACAGTCCCGGGTAGGCAGATAGCAAACAAAGACGTTTTTCAAATGGTAAATTATGTTCATTGTAATGTGGGGCTTCCAACCCACTGCCTTTTCCCAAAGGGAAAAGGGATGTTGTCAGTGGGGATTTCAACCCACAACACACACAAAGGAAAAGGGGTAAGGGGAGAACAAACAAGGTGAAAACAATAATATACAAGGCAAACCCTAACCACACAACCACATGCCACGTGGTTGGCAATCTGGGACCGAAGGAACACCACTCTAACCATGTAGTTTACAGTGTAGGACGAATCTAATATGGCCAACAATATACATACCCCCCACAGGGTTTGGTCCACGCAGGCAGCACATAATCAAAAGTCCACACACCGTGGCAATTGGCATAAACCAGCAAAATAATAATAACTACACAAACAGTGGCAACCAGAGGCAACCTCACTCCACTTGGTCACTGGCAAAATGACACCGTGAGTCGCCCCGACGTGTGTGTGCTGTCAGCTACTTGTGCACCCGTCCCTCTTGATGTGATTGCCATCAGCTGTCCCTCATTAGGCAATCAGCACCCTTCAGTATAGGGACGGGCAGCACCTGACAGGAAGAGAAGAAGAGATATCATTAGCTCTCATGTTCACACACACACACATACAAACGATACTAATCTGATGTTCACATGGTCTTCCAAATACAGTAATAATGATAATGACCAACCCACGTACGTCACAATATCAAAGACGTGTTACGGCGTCTTCGGCAGAATGAGCATGGCGGGGAAAGACGTGTTTCGGCGTCTCCGGCGATTAAAGTGTTAATAAAAATGTCAATCAATCAAATAACAACCGCTAACTTCACTGTTAGATGGCATGCTTTGTAGCAACCTATGTATAGATGTAGCACTGTCTATCTGTATGTCATATATGTTATGATGCATTGAAAATGGGGGGGGGAGCTCCAGTAGCTCACCGCGTACCTCGAACGCTATTTCGGCGTCGGGGACAACCGTGCTCGTCACGGATCTGGGGTAGCAAGTTCGACTCCCGGACAAAGCCGTAACTTTCTCAGAGTGTCTTTCCCCCCATCTGTACCCCCATTCAACCTGTTTCTGTCGGTCACACTTGACCAGAGAAAAAAGCGATAAACGCAAAAAGAACCAGCGGAATGGTCAAAGTTTAAAAAAGAATTAAATAAAAATGGGGGACCCTGATGTAAACAAGACGAAAGTCTTTCTCTGGTCTGCATCCCCTTAACAATTGTGTGTATTGAGCTGTACTGTATTGTACCCATTCTGCAATCTGTTAATAACGTTTTCAATCAATCTGTTACAGTGGGTGACAATATTGTCACAAGGAAAGATGAAATTACATACCGGGGCTCCATCCTAGAGGCAAATCTTTCCTGTGACAAAATGGCAACCAATGTAATAAAAAAAGTCAACCAACAAACAAGATTCTTGTACCGGATCTCCTCTCTGGTAAGCAAGAATACCCTGAAGACTAACAGGAGCACTCATTCAAGGGTACGACTATGCTTGCACCTCATGGTACCAAAGCACCTCATGCCCATTTTGACATCCTAGGATGGCAGAGTACAGCAGCTTGCAATGGGCCTGGTCTACAAGATACACTACACCACTAAAATGCCCAGGTGGAAATACTTCCAAAAGGTCAGTGAATTCCACGACCACAACACCAGAGGGAGTTCCACAAGAGAGAGAGAGAGCGTTCGTTTGAGTTTGAGCGTTATGATGTGCCATAGCCCATAGTTTACCAGACCAGGATTTTGTCAACACAGTTGGAACCTGGAAGCGATATAAAGAAACGAATTGCCAATAAATGTGTTATCAACCTCTGTTGTCAAGCCTCCTCAATATACCCCCCCCCCCTTTCCTCACTAATGGAACTGGTATCGCGGAATCACGTTAGTTAGTTAGTTTAGCATTAGCTGAGTGGCTAACAGCGGCTAACGTTAGCTGAGTGGCTAAGAGAGAGAGAGAGAGAGAGAGAGAGAGAATTAACTCACTTTGTTTAATTGAAACGTGGTCCAGCCGGAGGGCTTGATAAAGTGTATGTCCACTGACTGTCCCACAGTCCCAGACTGTCGATGTATATCCACTGCCCACTGTCCAGACTCCAGACTGCATCACAACACAACACACAGCATCGAACATCCTGCAAACTACCTGGCGTTCTATCGCCCACTTCTAAGCCAAACCGAGAAATGCGGCTACGGAAAAGTACTGGCGTCGCCGCGTCGGCCAATCAGATAGCGTCTCCGTGAAATGCGGCTACGGAAAAAACTGACGTCGGCCAATCAGAGAGCGTCTCCGAGAAATGCGGCTACGGAAATTATAGACGCTGCTTGCTTAGATCGCTTTAAAACGCCCCTGGCTTCCATCATAATACATCATATTTCAACGCACAGCGTGTTACGCACTGATTGGCTGCGACGGATACAGCGATGAAACCAGTGCACGGCGTGCACGCCCACTGTAAGCGCTATTGCGTCTAGCCCGAGAGAAATGCGGCTACGGAACGTATTTTCTATCAGACAGTCACTTCCTGTTCATGAAAACAATTATTTATATTTGATATATTAACGTTATATTGTGCATTGGAAACACAAACATACTTAAAATGAGTAAATATTATTCATTTTAAACATGTTTATATTATTTATAGGGCTATAAAAATATATATATATATATATTTCTTCTTCTTCTCTCTTTTAATAGGGAGGGCGGCGCTCTAGCGCCCCCATTGACCAGCCGCCACTGGTCTGAGGAGAAGACTGGTACTCATCATCAGGTCCACAGACGGGCCTCCCATCTTCGTCTCCATAAAGTACTGGGGGGGTCTACTGTATGTGAGACATATTTCCTTTAGAGTGAAAGAAAAATTATATATGTGAACAAGTATGTTGTGTGCCAGGTTTATGTGCAGTGACAGTCATGGTAAAGTGAGAGGTGACGGGTGGACCACCACTGATGTCATGTGTCCAGGCAGGCCTTGGGTCATTTTAACTCCAGCAGCCCATTACGTACCAACCCATTTCCTTTCCCATGAATCCCTGCACAGCCACAGACACTAAACCGAAAGAAGCTTTAGCTGTCATGACATAAAGATGCCAGACATCCATACATCTGCTTATAGATCTGTTTGATAATGTCTAGCTCAGGAAAGGCTAAAGTAATCTTGTGTGCATTTAACGTCCTGCTATCCTCAAATTTACAATTTACATTACATTTGGTTTCCTTGAGGTAAATTTCACCCCAGCAATTTAACCCTCTAGAAAATGTTTGTGTCTGGGGTGCACGGGGTAAAACAATTAGATTTTAGAATATTTCAGATAAGGAAATTAAATGTTTATCATCAACTATCTAGTTAGTATTTATAGGTACATTGAGTCCATCACACTATGGTACGCTGCAGCCAAGGACAAAGGCAGGCTGCAGCGTGTCATCCACTCTGCTGAGAAGGTGATCAGCTGCAATCTGTCATCTCCAGGACCTGTACGCCTCTCCAGAACTCGGAAGCATGCAGGTAAGATTGTGGCCGACCCCTACCACCCCGGTCACAACCTGTTTGAGTCACACCCCTCTGGAAGGAGGCTGTGGTCCATCAGGGCCAAAACCTCACGCCACAAGAACAGTTTCTTCCCCTCTGCAGTGAGCATCATCAACAAGGCTCAGGACCCTCACACCCTACTGGACTATATACTTGCCCACCGCATTGTTACTCATTCTAATTAGTGTATATAATTGACCACATCTGCCCAGTTGTACAGCCCTGGCCTATTCCTATTTTATTTTTTATATATGTGCTATATTTAATTTAGTTTACAGATACAGCTGTGAAAAGTCCTGGAACAGCTGTTTGCCTGCCGTTATGAAGTCGTTTTGGTGTGGTTAATGTTAACAATGACCAGCGGGGGCGCTCTTATACAGCTGGTGACAACGTGCTGGACGAGCTCCGCCCTCGGCAAAATGAGAGAGAGGCAGAGAGAGAGTGCCGTCATGAACAAGGAAGTAAATATTGCGTCTCTTCTGTCGGCAGTGGATTGCAATCGGTAAGCTCTTAATTTATATACATTACTATTGAAATGCATTTTTACTTAACTTTACAGCATTATTCAAACGTGATAGGAAGTTATGAGTCATCAGCCGTTTATATATGCAGTCCGTTTTGCCTACAGATTATACATGGCAAATGCCGCAGCCAGCCAGCTCACATACAGTAGAGTAACGTTACGTAACTTTCTCAGATAGCAATCTAACATTACGTTAGTGGAAATCAAACAACTCTAACCCAATACTAATAAGTTGTTTCACATTCTGTTAATCTGTTAGCAATTTTAGTATATAAACCAAACTTAGGTGTGAGGTTAAAATCTTTCTCCGTTTAAACAAACAGGACTCACAACAGAGCAGAAAACTGTCTTGAGTCTGATCTCTATTGTTAAACCTACATGTATGTAATCCAAGCCTGCTTGATTAATAACAAACACATCTTTCTATAATGTTGTGATAGAGCCTGCACAAGTATTATCTGTTCCAAGGTGATGGAGCCTACGGTAGTAAAGATGTAAAGAGTCTGCGGACAGTGTCTGGTTTTAATGTACTAATGGACTGATGGTCATTGTGTTTATGTTTGTGTACTTGTGCATGTGATTGTGTGTGTGTGTGTGTACTTATGTGCTCCAGCTCCTATCATATGTATTGTACTAATAATAGTGTTTACGTTCCATGTGTCCATATCTGGCTGCCAAGAGGTGCGAGGAGCTGAAGGAGAACACAGCTGCTGCGGGACCTGGAGCAGAAGAACGCCATGATCTCGGTCCTGGAGAGCAGCATCAAGGACATAAACTGTACATTGGAAGAGGTCTACAAATATACAGCATTGTTGGGGGGGGGGGGGCTCTCTCGCATATAGTAATAATAGAGTATATACATTTGAGGGGGAATAAACTGTACATATACAGCACTGTTTGTGATACAAAAATAGTAGAGTACATTAACCTGGCACACAACATACTTGTTCACATGTCATTTTTCTTTCACTGTGGTTAATATTGTGATATATTCATGCTGTGATGTGAATGCCGTCCATGTTAGTTTACCTTCAATGGAGAAGTGCATTAAATAATTTTAATGCAAAAAAAGTGTCCTCTGTTCTTTCATTTCAGCATTGTCTATCGCAGAACACATTCCATTGTGGGCAGAGTGTACTGTATGCTTGGTTTCATTCCAGCCTTGCCTAAACACCAGCTGATGATTTCACTAATTGGCTCACCTCTTCAACTAACTCACCTGGTGCAATGTATAGTTAAAATGAAAACTTGGCCCACGATGGGTTGAGTTTGAGACCCCTGGTGTATCCCCTTTTTTTTTTTAATGTACTTTTACTTTTTAGTACTTAAGTACATTTAAAAGTAGGACTTTTTGACTTTTACTCAAGTGTGTTTTTAGCCAGATACTTTTGACTTTTACTTGAGTCAGATTTTGAGATGGTACCCATACTTTCACTTAAGTATAATTTCTGGGTACTTTTTACACCCCTGATAAATGTCATGTATGTTGAGTGTCATAAATGTCACTATGAATTGAAAATGGGGGACCCTGATGTAAACAAGACAAACGTCTTTCTCTGGTCTGCATCCCCTTAACAATTGTGTGTATTGAGCCGTACTGTATTGTACCCATTCTGCAATCTGTTAAACAAAGTATTCATTCATTCAACCAAAACCACAAAAACAAAACAACTGGATGAATGAATGAAAACTTTATTTATCTTATCTTTAAGAGCGGTTTTGAATGTGGGCAGGGGTAAAGTGGGTTTTAGGAGTGAGGTTAAGCAGTAGTCTGACCAGTTTGTTTTGTGATGTTTGTAATCTTGTTTTAGGGCCTTTGAGGTGCTTTGGTACCATGAGGTGCAAGCATAGTCGTAGTACCCTTGAATGAGTGCTCCTGTTAGAGTCTTAAGGGTATTCTTGTTTACCAGAGAGGAGATCCGGCACAAGAATCTTGTTTCTTACAATAATAATATGTCAAATGTATACTCTCTTTTCTGGACTCTTTTCGTATCACAAACAGTACTGTATTTGCAAATCTGATATGTCATAAATGTATAGATGTAGCAGTACTGTCTATCTGTATGTCATGCATGTCATTATGTTATGATGAATTGTAAATGGGGGACCCTGATGTAAACAAGACAAAACGTCTTTCTCAGGTCTGCATCCCCTTAACAATTGTATGTATTGAGCCGTACTGTATTGTACCCATTCTGCAATCTGTTAAATAAAGTTTTCATTCATTCATGCTTGAGGAAGACCGGTAAGGTCGAAACGTTTATTTATATATTGTAAGAGTATATTTATGAGACAGTATATTTATTTTGTACAAGAATGTGAAACTTCCTATCACGTTTGAATAATGCTGTAAAGTAGCGATCAGGCATGCAGTAATGTCAGGAAGAATGAGGAGAGGTTGTATTCGTATATGATGGTTTAATTCCAGCTCAATATGGGTTTTACAGGTTAATACTCTCTCGTAACACACAACACAGACCTGCTAATTATATATACGCTCGCTTCACGACAAACTAACGTCCGGTCCCGGCCGGCGGTCCGTCCAATTAGTGTGCACGACTTAGGGCAGAGGTTCGTCTAAAAGACAACGTTGATGGGCTGTCTTTGAACGAAGAGGCCTTTAAAGGAAATGATGACATGGTACTGGAACTCACAGGCCTTCCAAGCTATGCTAAATTAATGGTTGTCTTTACTTTCCTGTCAGGATTTCTGAAACCTAGTCCCAGACTGACTCCCTTTCATAGCTTTCTGTTAACACTGATGAGAATGAGGCTTAATTTACCTCTATATTTTTTTGTCTATTTATTTCGTATGTCTAAGACAAGTGTTGTCAGAATATTTAATAGTACATTAGATGTAATGTATGTTAGAATGTCACCACTTATATTTTGGCCATCAAAAGAACAAATTCAGGTCAGTCTGCCCATGTGTTTCAGGGATAATTTTAAAAACTGCACTTCTATCGACTGTTTGGAAATATTCATAGAGAAGCCAAAGAACTTGAGAACTCATGCACAAACATACTCTCAGTACAAGCATCACAACACTGTAAAATTCTTGATTTCAATAACACCCCAAGGTGTTATATCCTTTGTGTCAAATGGCTGGGGTGGACGCACAAGCGACAAGCACATCACAGAAAACTGTGGTTATCTTGAGAAAATATCACCAGGAGATGTCATTCTTGCAGATAGAGGCTTCAATGTCAAAGATACGGTAGGCCTGTATTGTGCACAGTTGAAAATTCCAGCATGACCAAAAGACAGGATAGTTTCTTTCAGAATTTATTTGACCTTACTCCTAGAACCCACCTCACCCCTGCCCATTTTGACAACCTAGGATGGCTTAGAGTAGACGACAGAGTACAGCAACTTGCAATGGGCCTGGTCTACAAGATACACTACACGACCAAGGTACATGTTCAATCAATCAGTCAATAAACTAGATGAATTAGAATTAAATAGCACATTACATCGATTTTTCTATGGCTGTATATGGAATAATCTAGCTTTAGGCTCATCAAACATGCCAGGCTCATGGCAAGCACAGGTCACCACGCCATCTGGTGATGCACCCATCCATGGCAGCTCTGGATTGATGATAAGCCCAGATGCTGCAACAGTGAGGTCTGCATGGCGATCTTGCATCGTCATCAGGTACGACTCTCTGGCAGTGTCTTCGTTTTCTAGACCCCATCTGATGAAGATAATGCAAAAGTGAGCCATGTTATTTTTAACCTGAGAACACCTGCCTGTGGTGAAATTTATTTATTTATTAGACCGGTCAGTAAAAAATAAATATAGCCTAGTGTAGTGATTGTTAATTGTACATAATTCACCCACGGAACTAGGGTTAGGAACATTAGTTCCGCCCAAACATTCTGGAACATTTGTGGTCATGTCATAGCCAAACGTTCTAGAACATGGCTGATGTCACCGTATGATGTCATGGCCAATGTTCTAGAACATTTGTGTATGTATATATGTATTCGGCAATTCTCTCAGTCAGTCAGTCGACTGCAAGCAACGTAGCAGTAGCATGTTGTATTTCTGTGCTTAATAAAGGCTATTCACTCTGCCTTGAGCCACTGTCCCCGACTCCCATCTCTCGGCACTACACTAGAGAACTTTGTATTATTAGAAAACAGAATACAGAATAAAATATTAAACTGCCTAATTGATTGATAAGTTTATTAACAGATTGCAGAATGGGTACAGTACAGCTCAATACATACAATTGTTAAGGGGATGCAGACCAGAGAAAAACGTTCGTCTTGTTTACATCAGGGTCCCCCATTTTCAATTCATCATTTCACCCCATCATTCAATTCACCTAAACTGCAACTGTTAACAAAATTGTTCAAATACATAACGATAGAATATTTGAACTCGTGTGGTAACGTTAGTCTAACGTTATTGTTTTAAAGACTAGTATTAAGGCTTAACGTTCTGGCAGTCAACATGGAAAGTCGCATAATGTCACTAGCACACATAACATTAGCACTCTAGACTTAACGTTAACCACCACCAGAATTACACGGTTGATAATGGTTGTTGAATTACTTACACGTCCTGTGATTACATATATATTTTTTGTCTCCAGATGCCATATCTTGGTGTCGTTCACCCATCCTGCAACGGAATATTGATAAGCATCGGTGCTCTTGAAAGCCTCCAGGCTCCGGTGAATGGGGATGGATTATGTACAAGATAGATGTAGATGTCGGGAAAAGTAAGTTGGGGCAGACGTTCAGCTAATTTTAAGGGACAAAATAAAGTTGAAAGTTATAAATATGGATCGCAACGAATAATCGACGTCTTCTCCAAATATAGCTGTCTTTCTGTGTCATTAAGATGTGCTGTGTTGATGTCGCTAATAAAGTAGGTCACCAAGATGGCGGCTGGCATTCCGGAAGTGACGTCTTCGGTATCCATGAATATCTCCCGGGGGGAAACACCTCCAGCTAAACAGAGCGACACATAGCGCGTTGCATGACGGTTAGAATGTTGACAGCGCCACTATATGGCCAAAATAATACATGGTTTTGAATTGATTGGTTGAAAACTTTATTAACAGATTGCAGAATGGGTACAGTACAACTCAATACATACAATTGTTAAGGGAATGCAGACCAGAGAAAGACTTGTCTGGTTCAGATACAAAACTCATTCAAACAGTATGGTAGCCTTTTCCTTGGATCCTCTGATCGTGGGTTCCGCAAACGTTCATTCACTCGATCACGAACTTTCTCCCAGGAGACTACACTATAGCGTTCTTTAACTTTAGCAATCAACATCTCTCTGAGGTTCTTAGGTAAAGCATGTTTCCCCCGTTTGCCATTCCAATTGACTTTGTGAGCCCACTTTTGGTAGGTTGCAAAGTCCACTAGCAGCATGAACATTCGCCCTGCGTAGTCGTCAGGCCGTGGTTTGCCTCGTGCGTCATGAGCATGATCGAACGCCTTTTGCTCGTCGTCTGCTGAAATACTTTCCAGTTGTATGTTGGGCAGGGCTGGACGCTGTCGCTGTGCTTTTTTCTGTGGTTTTGCCACTGGAACTGCAGGTACTGGCAGAGGCGTTCTAAAGGGTGTCATTTGAGGAGAAAGCGGTTGCGGCGAAAAACATGCATCATCTTCATCATCATCATTATCATCATCATCATTCTGGGGCGTTTGGGACAGAGAGGGTGATAGAGCCAACCATGGTGGTACATTCTCATCGCCCACTTGGGAT
Source organism: Notolepis coatsorum (assembly GCF_963971535.1). Taxonomy (NCBI): domain Eukaryota; kingdom Metazoa; phylum Chordata; class Actinopteri; order Aulopiformes; family Paralepididae; genus Notolepis; species Notolepis coatsorum. Next base: position 25,394,375 of record NC_140179.1, on the reverse strand, counting down.
GGGTATGGACTGGACAGAGAGGGTGATAGAGGCCGCCATGGTACATTCTCATCTCTCGTTGGTGTGTAAAACAGAAGCTGCCTATTGAATGGCTGAGCCGCAGGTTGTGGAGAGGAGGGTGTAACGCCAGAGGGTTTAAGCAGCCTGGCCAGCTGGTCGTCCATGCGTTTCACAATCGCCTCCAGCCTGGCCAGCTCTGTCTTGTGTCGATTCTTACTCGCCTCCAGGCGGTCGTCCAGGCGTTTCACAATCGCCTCCAGCCTGGCCACCTCTGCCTCCTGACGATCCCCCAAGATCTGAGTCTTCTCCCCCAAGCATTTCTCAGTCTCCTCCACTTGTTTCACCAGCCTGGTAACATGCTTGTTTACGTTTTGCTCAATAACAATACCAACCGTTGACTGTACAATCGTATTGCAAATGTTAGTAATGGTTGATGTTGGTGTTTCCTCAGCTGGGAGTGGCAGGATGTCCATAACAATAACAGCGGCCTGCAATAAGGGAGGGAAAGTTAAGATAAGATTTGTGTCACAATAATAATAATAATAATAATAGATTTCATTTGTAATGCGCTTTACAGTTGCAGGGCAACTCTCAGAGCGCTACAGTTAAGGGACTTAAAAGCTAGCGAGAATAAAGGAAAGAAAGAATATAAAAATAGGCAAGACTAAAACATAAAATAGCAGAGAAACATAGAATAATAAAACTGATAAAATAAATTGGTAAAAGAACATAAAATGTGTGGAGCATTTTGTGATGTGATGTGGAAAACAGTACGGCTCAATACATACAATTGTTAAGGGGATGCAGACCAGAGAAAGACTTTCGTCTTGTTTACATCAGGGTCCCCCATTTTCAATTTCAAACAAGGGGGGACACTGTACATTTGAATACTGACATACATTTGACATAGAAACTGTACATTGGAGGAGGTTGGGTGGGGGTGTACATTTGAGGTGGGGGGGACCCATGTAAAAAGATTGTCTGAATAATGGAAAATGCAATAAATTTTTTTACTTACGGCTTTTTTTTTGACCATCCGGTGTTTTGCTTTGGGGGGGATCACGGGACCTGTTCTTTTGCTACTTTGAGGTGCCTTTACTTGAGTTATTCCTGGTCGATCAACACTCGGGATGGATGTCTAGAATAGAAAAATTATGCATAAATAAATAATTCAAATGAGAGAGAGGTATCTGTAAAGCATTCCCGGTAACTGGAGAAAGGTATTCCCGTAACTGGAAGCAAGTATATAGAGAGAGAGAGAGAGAGAGAGAGATACAATACAAACATACCTTCAATGGTTTAGTGCTGTAAAAGGTTGCCATTCTGTCCCTCTCACGACTGTCCGGTCCACAGATTTCACACATGACTTTTATACTGTATCAAAGGACACAATCGCTTTGGTGGGGGGGGGGGGGGGGGGGGGCGTGAACGAAACACCTCTAGTGATACAGCAACGGGATTATACAATAATAAAACTATGTTCAATTTGTGTATTGTTTATTGAATGAATGAATGAAAACTTTATTAACAGATTGCAGAATGGGTACAGTATTGACACTGTTATTGTCTTGTCTTTTAAAATGTTTTTTTGGTCATACGATTTGTGTCAAAATAAAGTATTCAATTCAATTCAATTCAATTCAATTCAATTCAATACCTGGGTAAATAAAGGTTAAATAAATGTAAAGATTTATTTTTATTTTTTATTTAATTTAATATCGGACATCCCAAATATATATGTATATTTATATATGTATATTATATATAGATTTATATAAATGGGCTTATCATAACTCAGTTCACATAGTTCACAATACTATGTTTCGCCTATTATATAAATCATTTTCATAATATGTATGGATTAAAATCACAATTTTCACAATATTTTCATCTAGTTTTCGATTGCCAAAAATCATAAATTTAGTTTTTTTCAGATTCAGTGATAGCTTATTTACATCAAACCATTTCTTTAGCTTTGTCATTTCATACACAATATCTTAGCTTTCGCTCAGAAGTTTATTCTTTCCCACAAAACAAGGCCGGTTTACGGCGACAACAACAATGATGATGATGATGGTGATGATGGTGATGATGATGTCCATGAAATGGGTTGCATTCCATACGCTATTGTTATGCTTATGCTTGGGGCTTCATCAGAAAACTGGGATTCCAATTCGGCTCCCATCCGTCGGGCAAGAACTGGCGGTTTTCAGCCACTGTGTGACCAGAATTGCGTGGTCTGAACTAAGCGAGGACCTCATGCGCATGCGCGGCGAAGAATGCGGAAGCGCCCTTGCACTCTTCCGCTGTCATTAAGCAACACGCGTCTGGAAGTATGGGAGGGGGCTATAGAGGGACCCGCCTCTATATAAAGTGTTGTATCACCGTGTTCAGTTGTCAGTGTGAAAATGACTAAAATCAACAAACAACATTCTCGAGATGTGCGTCAGTTACGATCCCAGGGCATATCTACGAGACGCATTAGGCAACATTTTGCATCGTTAGGAATCTGCGTTACTGCGGGCACTATTGAATGGCATTACAAACTGAAAATACAACGACGCCGTGCTCCACGTAAACTGTCTGAGTGAGTACAGAATGAATGAATGAATGAAAACTTTATTTAACAGATTAGCAGGTCTGTGTTGTGTTGTGCGTTACGAGAGAGTATTAACCTGCAAACCCCATATTGAGCTGGAATTAAGTTGAAATGCATTTTTACTTAACGTTACAGCATTATTCAAACGTGATAGGAAGTTTCACATTCTTGTACAAAATAAATATACTGTCTCATAAATATACTCTTACAATATATATATTTTAACCCCCCTCTCAGTTAATTAATTTCCACTTTCTTTCTCTTCCATTTCCATAGCAATGTCCTGGTCGCCATTGACAACCTGACGAAGGCCCGCAATTGCATGGTTGCACGGCAAATCCAGAAGTGCATCGAAGACGATTTGGGTATTCATCTCAGCCTGACTGCTATCCGTACAGCACGTAGGGGCCTCGGCTGGAAATATGGTCAAACTAAGTTCTGGCCAATGATCCGTGACAAAAATAAAGAATTAAGACTCGCACAGGTTTGTTTTTCTTCTATCTATCTATCTATCTATCTATCTATCTATCTATCTATCTATCTATCTATCTATCTATCTATCTATCTATCTATCTATCTTATCTATCTATCTATCTATCTATCTATCTATGTTCTATCTATCTACCCCCCCCCCCCCCCACTATCTATGTTCTATCTATCTACCCCCCCCCACTCCTACCCAACCCCCCCCTACTGTACTGTACCCATTCTGCAATCTGTTAATAAAGTTTTCATTCATTCATTCATATGAGCCGTACTACATGTATTGTACCCATTCTGCAATCTGTTAAATAAAGTTTTCATTCATTCATCTACAGGCGCACCAGTGGATCGATACATGTGAAACATGGCATGACGTCATATTTACAGATGAGAGCACTGTCGCACTCGAACACTTTGCAAGACAAAGCTTTACGAAAAAAGGCTTTCGTCAAGGTAAACCGGCCCCTAAGCATCCGTTAAAAGTGCATGTTTGGGGCGCGATTTCCAAGCTCGGTCCAGGCCCGCTTGTTATTTTCGATGGAATAATGGACCGTGTCTTTTTTGAAGAATCGATCATCAAAGCAGCCGCTGGTCCGTACATACGAGCTACTTTTGGGAAGAGCCATCGTTTCTTCCAGGATAACGACCCCAAACACAGCGCTGCCAGAGTTTGCATTGCAGCAGAGGGAATCAATTGGGTCAAAACCCCGGCTGAGTCGCCCGATTTGAACCCCATTGAAATTGTGTGGCACCTAATGAAAGATTATATTCGCAGAGAGGCGAAACCTTTCACGAAAGATGCTTTAGTAGCGGCCATAAGGTTTTACTGGCGCAATAAACTAACAGTGGATGTATGTAACAATCTCATCGCTGGCTTGGCAAAAGTGTTGCCCCTAGTCATAGCAAATAATGGAGGGCAAAGTGGTAAATAAGCCAGTTAACGTGTAACCTTGTAATTTGTGTGTGTGTGTTTTAATACAATTCTGAACTCTTGACTTGACTGACAACTTGTTACTTGATATTACTGTAAATCATTTGACATCTATTGCTGACTGTTCATACATTTGTTACAATAAAGATGCAAATAATTGTTATCTCTTGTCCAATCAGACAGTTTTGTATGTAACGTTGTGTTTAATAACAATAACAGTGACGTCACATACTGGATTTACTACATCGCCCTCTGTAGAACACAAATGAGCAAGGGCGCACATAATAATAATATATTTAACACCCCCACTCGAACTTAGCTTATTGTGGTACAAAACAAAAATATATATATATTCTCCCTCTTTGGCCTGCAATACAAAATAAACAACAACAACAACAACAAAAAACATATTGGCACATCCATGCTTTTCTTTCACTCTAACTAAGTGCCAAACAAATACTGAGCAAACTTCTTTAGTTGTAGCTTAGTGGCTGGTTTTGACCCCCACCCAACCTCCTCCAATGTACACTGTATTTGCAAATCTGGTATGTCATAAATGTATAGATGTAGCAGTACTGACTATCTGTATGTCATGTATGTCATATATGTCCTGATGAATTGAAAATGGGGGACCCTGATGTAAACAAGACGAAAGTCTTTCTCTGGTCTGCAATGTACAGTGTTGTTTGTACAGTTGTACAGTGTCCCCCCTCCTACCCAACCCCCCCCCCCCCACTCATACCCCCCCCCCCACTCCTAACCAACCCCCCCCCCCCCCAGAAAGTGCAACTGTTGGTTGTCTTCTACTCTTCCATGAAATGAGAGAGCTTCTCTCACTTAGGTGTACAGTAGGTGTGACATTGGATTGGCAACCCCCCATTGGTGTGGCACTGGCAACACACCATTGAAATGCTAATTGTTGGGGGACCCTGATGTAAACAAGACAAAAGTATTTCTCAGGTCTGCACCCCCTTAACAATTGTATGTATTGAGCTGGACTGTACTGTACCCATTCTGCAATCTGTTAAAATTTGATATTACATTTACATTTAGTCATCTACCTATTGAAGCGTTGAGAGAAAAAGACAGCCAAGATTGTACTTTAAACTATACTTTTATTTGCCTGTATTCTAAATTACATGCAATGCAAAGTAGAACTGTAATATGTACTTTCTCAGTCAGTGCTAAATGCAGTCCTCTTATGCAGCATCACTTTTCACATCAAAACAAAAGTAGAACTGTAATGTGGACTCAGTCAGTCACACTTATTTAACATGATCAAATAATTATTATAATATTTTTTACTTCACTTTGAAATATTATAGTGAAATATTTTGCAACGTTGTCGCATTTATCTTGTTGAAATCCTCCAACAGGCTCTTTTTTGTAAGTTGACTGGTTTGCACACCAATAATACAGTGCAATAATAGAATAGTAGAATAGATAGTAAAATTATGCAATAGAATGGCCAGAGTAAAATAGTGCTACAGTACAATCAACAGCGGGGTGTATTAGAAGGCTATGGTGAAGAGGTACGTTTTTAGCTTATTTCTGAAAATATTAAGAGATCTAGCTTCCCTAATGTCCATAGTGTGTTCCATAACTTTGGTGCATAGTTAGTTAGCAAAGGCTGCATCACTGATTTTCTTTAGACTGTGACTCGGAACCTTCAATAGTAGATGATCGCAATGTTTATACTTTGTATATAAGGAGGAGGACCTTGAAATCAATTCTAAATGTTACCGATGATTACTGATGTAAACAGGGGGATCCTGATGTAAACAAGATGAAAGTCTTTCTCTGGTTTGCATCCCCTTAACAATTGTATGTATAATTGTATGTATAACATCTGCCAAATTTTTTTATAGTTTTTGATTTGCAGCGGGATCCGGAAGCGCCACTGAACCGTGAGTCGAATCAGTGAATCGGTTCATTGCCGTGAGCGTGTATCGAATCGCTCACTCACTGAAATTATCCGTTGGGCACATCACTGACTGTTGCCTTTGACACACCTCTGATGTGGGAGATGAGGTCAAAGGACATGTCGTGACGCAGTTTGACAAGGGTGATAAATAGCTGATCTATGGGTGAGATTATGGTGCTCCTTGTCTTCTCTGTGTGCAAGAAAGAAAACAAGTGCTGAAGCACTGGCCAGGTAACACCTGTCATCATCTTGCATTTGGTGTCGTTGCTGTCCACAGATGAAGCGGTCAAGGAGCTTGACTCGACCTTGGTTCTCTGTTGGTCACCATCCTCCTTGGCTGCATCACTCTCCTTTTTTCACGCCGCTCATGGCGACTGATGTTTGTTGACGTAGATGGTGTAGACTGTGATGTTGAAGGGAATACAGGTACAGTATGTAGTCTGGGTGTGTTTGGTCATTGACCTTTGCTCCTGAATGAATGAAAACGTTATTAACAGATTGCAGAATGGGTACAATACAGTACAGCTCAATACACACTCTTGGATCAAATAACAAACTCAGCAAGGCCAACGGCTTCTCTGTTACAGTGGGTGACAATATTGTCACAAGGAAAGATGAAATTACCTACCTGGGTTCCATCCTAGAGGCAAATCTTTCCTGTGACAAAATGGCAACCAATGTAATAAAAAAAAGTCAACCAACGAACAAGATTCTTGTACCGGATCTCCTCTCTGGTAAACAAGAATACCCTGAAGACTCTGGCAGGAGCACTCATTCAAGGGTATTACGACTATGCTTGCACCTCATGGTACCAAAGCACCTCAAAAGCGCTAAAAACTAAATTACAAACATCACAAAACAAACTGGTCAGACTACTGCTTGACCTTACTCCTAGAACCCACCTCACCCCTGCCCACTTTGACTACCTAGGATGGCTTAGAGTAGACGACAGAGTACAGCAACTTGCAATGGGCCTGGTCTACAAGATACTGTACACTACACCACTAAGATACCCATGTACATGTCGAAATACTTCCCAAAGGTCAGTGAATACCACGACCACAACACCAGAGGGAGTTCCACAAATCATGTTCAACCCAGATTCGGCTCAAACAAGGGACTAAACACGTTTCGCAATTATTAAAATGATAATACTTTTATTAATATTAATTAGGCTACTGCTGGCCATTCATCAAGCGAGACATTGCTGATTGTTTATGTATTTTATAAGACAAGACTACAGCAGCCGTGTATCTTGGATGTAATGATTGATTGATTGATTGATTGATTGATTGAAAAAAATTAACAGATTGCAGAATGGGTACAATACAGTACAGCTCAATAAACACAATTGTTAAAGGGATGCAGACCAGAGAAAGACTTTCGTCTTGTTTACATCAGGGTCCCCCATTTTCAATTCATCATAACATGACATACAGTACTGCTACATCTATACATTTATGACATACCAGATTTACAAATACAGTACTGTTTGTGATACAAAAAGAGTCTAAAAAAGAGAGTATATGATAACGTTAGCACACTGTCGATGGCTCATTGATTTAACTGTAGCTACTGTACAGTAGCAAGCCAAGTTACTACGGGGGACCCTGATGTAAACAAGACGAAAGTCTTTCTCTGGTCTGCATCCCCTTAACAATTGTGTATATTGAGCTGTACTGTATTGTACCCATTCTGCAATCTGTTAAATAAAGTTTTCATTCATTCGTTCATTCACTTACCGATCTTTGTGCACCTTCTTAGTTCAAGTGTCGAACGAAGTTGGACGTTGCATGATTGCATCTCCAACTGTGATCCTCGAACCGCACGTTTTGCATACTGCGATTCGTTTTGTTTATCACCGCATAGTTTTTATAACGAAACGCAACAATCTTGGGTAGCATTTTACATTTCGCCGTTCGGAATGAGTGAACTCAGCTCTAACATTACTTCCTGACTATGCATCGCTCGTGCTATCGCGCAACGTGATTGGTTGTTTCAAAGTGCCCTACTGTAAAATATGCCATACTTTGTTTACTTGTTTATTGCACAATGTCGCTCTATTGGTTGGATTCTTATTATATAATGAAGTGTGGATTCGCGCAAAATGAATTAATATATATACATTTACATACAGATCGTTATACAGTATACTGTGTAGGACGTTGTAGCGTCCGTCTAATGACTTTGCGCCTCCTGGCGGCATAAAATAGAACAGCAGCCTGGGTTCCTAATTCATTTCCGACGTGATATAACCGTGCTCACGTCGCGGCAAAGCGCCCAGGAAAACTAAACGCTTCATCTGTATATCCCATATACTTGTATTCAACCTCTTATTTACTGATTCTGATGTAACTCTAACCAGTTAATTAATTAGTCTCTCCATCTATGTAACTCTAACCATATTTGCATATCTTGTATGTCACAAACTTAAATTTCCAAACCCAACCCCCTCCAATGTACAGCCCCCTCCCCCAACCACCTCCAATGTACAGTTTTCCCCACCTACCCACTCCACCTACCCAACCTCCTCCAATGTACAGTTTCTTCCCCCTCAAATGTATATACTCTCTTTTTAGACTCTTTTTGTACTCTTAAACAGTACTGTATATTTGTAGATCTGGTATGTCATAAATGTCTGGATGTAACAGTACTGTCTATCTGTATGTCATATTATGTTATGATGAATTGAAAATGGGGGACCCTGATGTAAACAAGACGAAAGTCTTTCTCTGGTCTGCATCCCCTTAACAATTGTGTGTATTGAGCTGTACTGTATTGTATACCCATTCTGCAATCTGTTAATAACATTTTCAATCAATCAATCAAATTGATGTGTAGCACCTGTGTGGAGCCTGGTGGGAGTGGCTACCAGGTATAAGGAGTCTTCACCTGTGTGGAGCCTGGTGGGAGGGGCTACCAGGTATAAGGAGTCTTCACCTGTGTGGAGCCTGGTGGGAGGGGCTACCAGGTATAAGGAGTCTTCACCTGTGTGGAGCCTGGTGGGAGGGGCTACCACGTATAAGGAGTCTTCACCTGTGTGGAGCCTGGTGGGAGGGGCTACCACGTATAAAGAGTCTTCACCTGTGTGGAGCCTGGTGGGAGGGGCTACCAGGTATAAGGAGGGCCGTTTTGGCCCAAGGAGGGGAGTCTTCACCTGGCTGTGTTGCAAAGTAGGTAACAAAATGATGCTGGTGAAGCTCCGGATTGTCAGTTGGTTATTTCTGTGTAAACTAATGAGTTATTGGGGAACTCATGTTGTAGGTGTAAGTATTGTAACAAGTATAGTGTATTCTTGTTTTGTTGTTTTCCGCTTTTAAAAATAATGTCACCTCTGAGTGAAAGAGAACCCCGCCACAGAGGATGCTGCCCCTATCACATATGTGCTAAATATATGTAGCACCCTGAATATGTGACTATTATTCAGAAGTGCTGACTTGTCTTTTATCTCCCCTTGGTGCACAAAGACATATTAACTAGTTTCCATTGATATTCCCTCGAACAATGACGCGGGTTTCTCCTTCTCTCACCGGCTGGAATATGGATTATAAACAGTAAACTGAATCATATTCTATCCACCCAGTGCTTCATGTGGGGCTAGTTGGCGGTACCAGCAGGGGGCGACGGTGGCAGGCGGAGCGTACGAGAGAGGCAGAGAGGGAAGCAAGTCAACTGGAACGGAAGTGAGGAGGGCCAGCCTCTTCGACATTGGACTTGGACCTGGTCGGTCGTGTCTTGAAAGAGCCCTGTTGTGGACCACACGGGTGAACGTATTGAACTTGAATATACTACGGGTTATACTAGAAATATAAGCGTAGTAGCGTGTTGCATGTCCCCACTGAATAACCCTAGTGATACAACGAGTTATCCTAGAAGAAAACGGTATAGTCAAGTGTTGGCTTAGGTTAACGTTATCCCCTCCAGTGAGGTGCCCAGCCAGCGTGGCTTGAAGAGGACCGGTGGTTAGAGGCACCCTGCGTTGTTGTATGTTTCGGCTAGCAGGAGGGCTGTCTAGGACCCACAGAGTAGCTTCAGTTAAGGTAGGGCCAGATTCTTGCCGCACGTCAACCCAGCACCGGCCGTCAACAGCCTGTTTTCGCCGGCGTTCTGCATCTGCTCTGCACCGGCGGTCGTCAGCCCAGCACGGGAGTTCGTCCCGTCCAGCAGAGGTCGCCATCACCCAGCATGCGCTCTCAGCCCGCTACTGCTCCCTCTGCCCCACCCACACCGCTTGCTAGCTCCTGTGACGAGAGCGTTCGACGCCATCTTACCACCCGGACAGTGGTGGTGCGGCGAGGCCGCCATCTTGGTTGAGTACATTAGCGCTTCGGTGCTCAGGATCCTATTGCACAGTACACAGTGTGTCGCGGCCTATGGGCGAAGCTAATGGTTGCTAACCACAGTTCATAGGGGTACCCCATAAACATTACATGCCGGCATTAGTTTAGGACTTTTGTTAGGTAAAGTGGGCCCACCTTTTCATTTCCTTTGAGTGTGATAACATGTATGGTCATGTCTCTTAATTTCCCGTCTCGTTAAACCTGTTTCTTCCTGGGGTACATTAATGCTGCCGTAATATGTAAAGCCTTAGAGGAAGGTATTATTGTATAAGTGTTATATATGTTATTATTATAATTATTAGTAATTAGGAATAATGATAATATATGCCATTTGACTCACTGCCAGTAATACTTGTCACTGCCCAGTATAAGTAACACTAAACGAACTAAGACGGGAATTGTGTGTGTGCGTGTCCATTATTGAGTCTAACCCTAACCCTTTTTGATGCGGGTAATATTATTATTATTTAACCCTTTCTCCTTCCAGTCATTAAGGTCTCTAGTGGTCGTCGAGGGAGGGTACTGCTTGCGGGAGGAACGAATCTATTTATTCATCTAGCAGTCACTAGGTGTGGGAGGGTTACAGAGGTATTGGGGGAAGTGAGAGCAAGTTGGGGAGTACTGCTGACCGCCCCGGAAGGGCGAGGAAGGCCAGAGTACCAGACCAGGTTGGTAAATCCCGGGCCCCATCCACTCTTACTGCCGGCCTCCAGTTTGACGCTCCAGGCCCAAAGACGAGGGTGCAGTCAGACGGAGCTCTACTGTGTCCCGCTACATATTGATGCAATGTTACATTGTGAAACTGTATATAAATTGTTTACAATCAATCCAAAACGATTGTATTACTCATAAACTGTTAATTTATGTAAACGTTTTTGGATGATGAGCAAACAGTGTTTCTCATCCTCAGTCAGACATCGGAGCAAACTGGTCAGCATATCATCTCGACTGTTCCAAAGCATTATTGAGCAAAAGCTGAACTATTTCACAAATTATGACCACTTAATAATAGTTTCATACAGGCTAAAACACTGAGAAGCACATATTTTATAATGTACGACTTTGCTGCAGTCTCATTCTCGGCGCTCGCCTCCACTGTTTGGAACATATTGGGCACATCTCGCAAACTCACTCAAATCTTGATGAGACTAAATCCATGCACTTTCATAACTATCAGCGGGAAAAGGCCATCTGTACACAACATTGTTGTGTCTGGAACATAGTTAATCAATACACAGTCGCTCGCTGTGTGAATTCTGCCAACAATGATCTGCTTCAAGATTCAAGAGGTTTGGACTTCCGGTTTGGCGAGGTGCGGGTGAGCAGCTGCAGAACAGAGCTCCCAGTCCAAAATTCAAGAAAGGTAATACAAAGTTATAAAACACGATAAAAAGTAACAACTTTTTGGAGTGACCCCCGACAAAGAAAATACGACGAAGGGAGAGGTACAACACGAGGAGATGACGCAGCAAGTATAAAGTGAGACCACAGCGAGGTCTGGCTGGAGACGGAGCTACAAGCTAACATGGAAGCTAACACGATGAATATGCAAGTTAGCATTCGGATCAGGCTAGAAGCAATACAGAATGCTAACGATGCTAACATGCAAATCAACACGCAGGCTGGACTCGATGCAATACAGAATATTCAGAGGAACATGGAGGCTAATTCAAAAGAAATAAAAACGTTAGACAACAGCGAAGCTGGAGACGAGGCTACAAGCTAACATGGAAGCTAACACGATGAATATGCAAGCTAGCATCCGGATCAGGCTAGTAGCCATACAGAATGCTAACAATGCTAACGTGCAAACCAACACACAGACTGGACTCGATGCAATACAGAATATTCAGAGGAGCATGGAGGCTAGTTCGGGAGAAGTGGAACGGACGACCCCCAAAAGAGGGACAAAGAGACGCTGGATACAACCGGACCAACCAGGACTCGGGCGCCGGGGTCGGCCGGACCGTCCGGGATGCGAGCATTGAGGCCACACACACCAACCGGGAGCCGAGCGCCGAGATCAACCAGACCAGCCAGACCAGCCAGGATTCAAATAACGAGATCTCACACACCAAACAGGACTCGAACACTGAGGTCACACGCACTGACCAAGATTCAATACCACATATACATATTATTTGAGAGTGAATGGATGTTATGACTCGAGACACACTGCAGATAACACACAGACCACTGGGAATACAGACACAGGTGAACACATTAGTTGGGGAAATTGGGTCTTGATTCGGGACATATAATATAAATAACACATACTAGACTAAACTGTAGACACTAACACACAGGACACACAGCTAAGAGGACAGGGAACATGGGGAAACACATTCGGAGACTGGACTGGGAGCTCTGGAACTGTACTATCATATGAAAGAAAAAAATTCAAATAAAATGTTGGACAATAATAGGGGCATTGGAGAATCCCCATTGGGGATATCTCCGTCGTTATAGGAGGGGCCTCTCCAGGAGAGCCTTATCCCTCCAGCCCGCCAACGGGGGTAAAAACCTGGGAAGTACCAATTGTCTTTAGTCTTTTTTTTTTACTTTTTTTTTTTAAGTTATGTTAGAATAGCAGTTGCTTTAAATGTGCACATGGACAATTGTGAAGGACAAGAATTCAAAATGTTGGACATGAAGAGAGGCTTGGAGAATCTCCTTTGGGGGGGGGGGTATCTCCGTCACTAGGTGGGGGGGGCTTCTCCAATAGGAGAGCTGATTCCCCTCCAAACCGCCAACGGGGGAAAGAGTGCTAATCATATGACTTATTTTATCTTCATTTCACTTTTTCTCATTGTGTTGTCAGTTTTATTTTTCATAAATGCGGCAGTGGGGGGGGGGGGGGGGGGGGGGGGGACCATCAGCCTGGCTCAAACAATTCAAGGAACCCGTGTCGCTGGGGACTCAGCTCCGCGCGTAGCGGACCTGGGATATAGGAGAGTCCCAGCGGGTTTAGCTCAGGGGGGGGGGGGACCATCGTTTTGGCCCGGAGAGTGGGGTCTTGTGTGTTGTGGGGTCGAAGTGCGGGGGGTGGGGTTCTTTGGGACATGGGAGGTGGCGGACTTGGCTCGGTGCCCCCCCCCCCCCTGCACTCCCCTCTACTGGGCCAGGCCCAATCAATTCAAGGGACCCGTGTCGCTGGGGCCCGGCTCCGCGTATAGAGGTCCTGGGATATGGGGAGCCCTATCTCTTGGGGTGGATGGCGGGAGGATGGGGATATTTCTTTATTATTTCTGTTATTTGAATGTATTGTCTGATGTATGTTTGTAAACTAAAACTGCAAATAAAAATTTAAGTTAAAAAAAAAAAAAAAATTATTCAAGAGGTTTATTTATCAGATACATACATTTCCTTAAAGTGACCTTTTTTTCCCCTTTCTTTAAAGTGTCCTTTTCTTATGTGTTTAAAGTGCCCTGTGGTGCGTTTGTGTGTGAGCGAGTGCAGAATGTGTGGTGTATGTGTGTGCTCATGTGTACTTGTGTGTGGAGAGATCAGTATGTGTTCCGACGTGGGCTCAGTTTGGCAGTATGTGATTTTATTACTTAGATGCTGGGAGGGTAAACTGTGTTTGCACATACAGCCCCTCTGATTAATGTGCATATTGTCAGGAGTCCAGTCCATGTGTGAAATGGGCTTCAGTGTGTTTTGGGGGGACAAGCATGCTGTTGATGCTGTTGATGCCCCCCCCCCAATTTGCTGTGTGTGAGTGATTGGGAGAGAAACGGAGAGGATGAAATTAAATACAGAATGAAATAAGCAAAAAACAATCATTTACATCCAGTGCATGTGTGAAAGGGGCTTCAGTGTTTACATTGGATACTGTATTTTGTCATAGCCTGCACCCTTGTACATTATTATACCAGTGTTTGTGAAGTATTGGTGTTGTTCGTTATTGATTGCTTTAAGCCAGGGGTGCCCACACTTTTTCAGCTTGGGAGCTACTTTTAAAATGACCAAGTCAAAATGATCTACCTGCATTAAAAATGCTAAACATATATGTATTTATATATATATATTGAGTATAGTATACTCAGTATATACAGGCCCAGATTAAGAATTCAGAGGCCCCTGCCCTGGGCCACTCTTGTGGAGGCCCCCACACACACACGTGCATGTAAAACATTGGTGGGGCAGCCACCAACCAAGGCTACATACCAGGCAAACTACAGTAATCAAAATTATAGTAAGCCTGCTACTGATGCGTTTTTAACAAGCCAACAAACAGCTATCCATCGAGAGAGAGAAAGTATAGTTGAGGACTTTTTTTTAAGTATTGAAAATGTATTATATTCCCTGTCTGCCAAAGTTATTGACAGGGGTACCACTGGCGTAGCGGAGGCCCCCGCGGTGCGGGGGAGCCCCGGAGCTTAGGGGGCCCGCACCCACTGTACACATTACCCCTGTATTAGCCACGCTACATTGGCTACCGGTAAAATACAGGATTGATTTTAAAATTGCGCTCACCACCTACAAGGCTTTAAACTCACTTCCCCATAACAGGGTTAATAGACGCATAGGTACAGTACTTAGGAGTGGATTCACTTCTTAGTGCAGCGGTCTATGTCGTCGCCCGCGGAGCGGGAGCTCCCCTGTTCGACTCCCCCTCGGGACATCAGATTTTAATACACAACGCAGAGGAGTCCGAACCGATCTGTCACACTTAGAGTGAAAGAAAAATGATATATGTGAACAAGTATTGTGAAGGGTAATTTCACATCCTCCCTCCCCTCCTCCACCTCCTCCTCCTCCTCCTCCTCCTCCACCCCCTCATCCTCCTCCTCCTCCTCTCCCTCCTCCTCCTCCTCCTCCACATCCTCCACATCCTCCACCTCCACCTCCTCCTCCTCCTCCTCCTCCTCCTCTCCCTCCTCCTCCTCCTCCTCCTCCCCCTCCTCTCTTTGTGAAGTCAGGATTTCTGTTTAAAACAGGGCACCATTCATCTGGCCTGATAAGTTTGTCAAGGTCAGCGCCGGCTAGAAGCCCTTTTTTGGAGCCTCCCAAGAATGCATCGAAGGAGGCGTCTCTATTCCACTGTGTTAAAACACATGACACTTTTGCTTTTTGTCACTTTCACTCTGACAGACCTGTGAATATGCACTCTGACAGACTGAAAGTCCGTCCGTATGGGCGTACTGTATATATATATTTTCTTTTCCAATAAACCTGTATTGTATTCATTTAACGTGAGTATTCCGGCTGTCTTTTATCTCCTGTTTCATTATTTCAGAATACCTGATTCGCAGTGTGACACTGTTTTAGGCTGCTGGATGTCCGTGGAGAACCTGGTGGTTTGCACGCTGATTTAAGGCCAATCTCTTGTCTGTGTATTTTACTTAAGCATCCCTGGAGACGTCAAAATCTTTCTGAATTCTCGAACCGTCCACGCGTAAGAGCGCGAGGGATTCCGCGTGTGAATTCTCGAACCTGCCGCGTAAAGCGAGGGATATCAATGTATTGAAGGTTTCAATGTATTGGAATTCTCGAACCGTCCGCGCGTAAGATACCAGGCAAACTACAGTAATCAAAATTATAGTAAGCCTGCTACTGATGCGTTTTTAACAAGCCAACAAACAGCTATCCATCGAGAGAGAGAAAGTATAGTTGAGGACTTTTTTTTAAGTATTGAAAATGTATTATATTCCCTGTCTGCCAAAGTTATTGACAGGGGTACCACTGGCGTAGCGGAGGCCCCCGCGGTGCGGGGGAGCCCCGGAGCTTAGGGGGCCCGCACCCACTGTACACATTACCCCTGTATTAGCCACGCTACATTGGCTACCGGTAAAATACAGGATTGATTTTAAAATTGCGCTCACCACCTACAAGGCTTTAAACTCACTTCCCCATAACAGGGTTAATAGACGCATAGGTACAGTACTTAGGAGTGGATTCACTTCTTAGTGCAGCGGTCTATGTCGTCGCCCGCGGAGCGGGAGCTCCCCTGTTTGACTCCCCCTCGGGACATCAGATTTTAATACACAACGCAGAGGAGTCCGAACCGATCTGTCACACTTAGAGTGAAAGAAAAATGATATATGTGAACAAGTATTGTGAAGGGTAATTTCACATCCTCCCTCCCCTCCTCCACCTCCTCCTCCTCCTCCTCCTCCTCCACCCCCTCATCCTCCTCCTCCTCCTCTCCCTCCTCCTCCTCCTCCTCCACATCCTCCACATCCTCCACCTCCACCTCCTCCTCCTCCTCCTCCTCCTCCTCCTCTCCCTCCTCCTCCTCCTCCTCCTCCTCCCCCTCCTCTCTTTGTGAAGTCAGGATTTCTGTTTAAAACAGGGCACCATTCATCTGGCCTGATAAGTTTGTCAAGGTCAGCGCCGGCTAGAAGCCCTTTTTTGGAGCCTCCCAAGAATGCATCGAAGGAGGCGTCTCTATTCCACTGTGTTAAAACACATGACACTTTTGCTTTTTGTCACTTTCACTCTGACAGACCTGTGAATATGCACTCTGACAGACTGAAAGTCCGTCCGTATGGGCGTACTGTATATATATATTTTCTTTTCCAATAAACCTGTATTGTATTCATTTAACGTGAGTATTCCGGCTGTCTTTTATCTCCTGTTTCATTATTTCAGAATACCTGATTCGCAGTGTGACACTGTTTTAGGCTGCTGGATGTCCGTGGAGAACCTGGTGGTTTGCACGCTGATTTAAGGCCAATCTCTTGTCTGTGTATTTTACTTAAGCATCCCTGGAGACGTCAAAATCTTTCTGAATTCTCGAACCGTCCACGCGTAAGAGCGCGAGGGATTCCGCGTGTGAATTCTCGAACCTGCCGCGTTAAGCGAGGGATATCAATGTATTGAAGGTTTCAATGTATTGGAATTCTCGAACCGTCCGCGCGTAAGAGCGCGAGGGATTCATTGTAAATAATGTACTGTGTTTAGTCCGCGCGTAAGAGCGCGAGGGATTCCGCGTGTGAATTCTCGAACCTGCCGTGTAAAGCGAGGGATATCAATGTATTGAAGGTTTCAATGCATTGGAATTCTCGAACCGTCCGCGCGTAAGAGCGCGAGGGATTCATTGTGAATTCTCGAAAACTGATCGTGACAATGCGATAAGTTCAACTGATTGGGCTTTGGTCACTATCTGTGTTAAGCTTATTTTATATTGATTATGTATTGATTATGTATGTGACACTGCGAGAAGTTCAACCCGGTTGGATTTTGGTCACTGCTCCATCTGTGTTAAGCTATAAATGCTTAAAGGGATTTAGTGACACTGCGAGATGTTCAACCCGGTTGGATTTTGGTCACTGCTCCATCTGTGTTAAGCTATAAATGCTTAAAGGGATTTAGTGACACTGCGAGATGTTCAACCCGGTTGGATTTTGGTCACTGCTCCATCTGTGTTAAGCTATAAATGCTTAAAGGGATTTAGTGACACTGCGAGATGTTCAACCCAGTTGGATTTTGGTCACTGCTCCATCTGTGTTAAGCTATAAATGCTTAAAGGGATTTAGTGACACTGCGAGATGTTCAACCCGGTTGGATTTTGGTCACTGCTGGTTGAATTCTGGTCAACTGCTCTGTTTACTGTGGTCCGTGACAGGACTAGGGTTGACTTATCTGACATGAGATGGAAGTGACATGTGATAACTAAAAGTAGATAACATTCTATGCAAGGCCTCTATTCCAAGCACTTTTGAATATTTAAGTGCTATTCAAATGTTCTAAATTCCATAGACACTGTCTTATACAGCTTATTGAGGCACTTGTCTTTCCGCCATCACAGCGTTTGTAATACCAGCGTCCTAAAGTTGGATTTGTCATTCCTTTTGATATTTGATTGCATGTTACAACTTGTAACCCCTGGTGGTCACTATTTCCACATGTTTCAACTTGGGCGACAGCTAACTGTAAACAGTTTTTTTTTCTTTGTTTCCAGCCAGTACAACTATGAGGGAGTCCCTACCTCCCTGTTGTATATCCAGACATGTAACACACTGACCATGTTTGAAATTGTTGTTGTTTTTTTTGTTTGATTTCTTTTCCTTTGGCCCGCGAAATCATGCAACTCATTAACGCGACGCATGACATCCAAGATGCAGTACTAATCAATGCTGTGGAACTCAGATCTATGGAATGTGAGGGGGAGGATGGTGCGTTTCTCTCAGCGCAGGAGAAAGAAGATAACGAATATGCACCAGGGCCGTACTTCCCACAGCGGGCCGCGCTGTCCCTGGGGCCCCACCTCACCTAGGGGCCCCATCTCCACTGGCACACCAGCCACCATACCCTGCAACAACCCGACGAAGGGAACGCATAAATTATGGTAAATGTTTTAACTGCGATAAAGCAGGCCACATAGCCTCTGAGTGCCAGGCCCCAAAGAGCGACAGGACCCTCAAGTACGAGCAGCAGGTAAGGAGGAGGGCCGGGAACAACGATCGTAACAACGACCATGACAATGACATCCTCTTAAATGAGGAAATACCATTACTGCACCTCAACGCCAGCAAAGATTCGGGCCCACCCATGGACAACGTCCCAAACCCTTATGCATAAGTAGGACCTACCCCACCACACCAACGACGACCCCGGCCTGTACAAACAACGCCCGCTACGAATATCCTACCTCCCTACTCCCTACACCTGGTGTGCTGCTGTATTCAACTATGGGGAGATGACTGCTACTGTACTCAACGTCATCCAGCCTCCTTGCAACAGATATATCGTTCTGTGTGTGAAGGAGTGGGAAGACACCTGACTGCTACTGTACTCAACGGCATCCAGCCTCCTTGCAACAGATATATCGTTCTGTGTGTGAAGGAGTGGAAAGACACCTGACTGCTACTGAGGACGACAACAAGGGAAGCCAGTGTGCATATTAAAAAGTCAAATTTCTGATTTAGATGTGGGTACATATTCAGAGTTTGAAAATACTACTTATATTAACACTTTAACTGCCGGGAAACGCTTTACAGCGTCATTCCCGGCCATGCTCAAGTTGCCGAAGGACGCTTTACAGCATCTTTAAGACTGCCATTTTATTTTCTTTGTTCTTTGTTTCCTATTAACTGCTGTCAGCGCTTCGGGTCACTGAGAAGCGCTTTATAAGGCGCCAGCGACCAATCTGTCCCCGGCCTGGGACTCCTCCCCTTTTCAATTTGCACCTGCACTTTTTTTCCCCTCTTCTTTCTTTCTCAAGAGTTATTGTTCTACCTTATTATGTTTTTTTTTTTTATTGTACCTAAGGATGCAACATTTTGCAATTACCTGCTTGGAATTATCGTCCTACTTAGCCAAGTATGACATTATGATGTATTAATGTTGATTGATTTGATGTTCTGTATGGTGTCTTGAGACTGTGGTTTAGTGATATTGATGGTTGAAATTACCAGGATGTGCCAAAAATGGCACAAAGTGGGGAATGTGAAGGGTAATTTCACATCCTCCCTCCCCTCCTCCATCTCCTCCTCCTCCTCCACCCCCTCATCCTCCTCCTCCTCCTCTCCCTCCTCCTCCTCCACATCCTCCACCTCCTCCTCCTCCTCCTCCTCTCCCTCCTCCTCCTCCTCCCCCTCCTCTCTTTGTGAAGTCAGGATTTCTGTTTAAAACAGGACACCATTCATCTGGCCTGATAAGTTTGTCAAGGTCAGCGCCGGCTAGAAGCCCTTTTTTGGAGCCTCCCAAGGCGTCTCTATTCCACTGTGTTAAAACACATGACACTTTTGCTTTTTGTCACTTTCACTCTGACAGACCTGTGAATATGCACTCTGACAGACTGAAAGTCCGTCCGTATGGGCGTACTGTATATATATATTTTCTTTTCCAATAAACCTGTATTGTATTCATTTAACGTGAGTATTCCGGCTGTCTTTTATCTCCCGTTTCATTATTTCAGAATACCTGATTCGCAGTGTGACACTGTTTTAGGCTGCTGGATGTCCGTGGAGAACCTGGTGGTTTGCACGCTGATTTAAGGCCAATCTCTTGTCTCTGTATTTTACTTAAGCATCCCTGGAGACGTCAAAATCCACCACAGTATGTTGTGTGCCAGGTTTATGTGCAGTCATGGTAAAGTGAGAGGTGACGGGTGGACCACCACTTATATCATGTGTCCAGGCAGGCTTCGGGTACAAGTCATTTAAACTCCAGCAGCCCATTATGTACCAACCAGTTTCTTTCCCCATGAATCCCTGCACAGCCACAGACACTAAACCGAAAGAAGATTTAGCTGTCATGACATCCCCACCTACCCAACCTCTTCCAATGTACAGTTTCTTCCCCCTCAAATGTATATACTCTCTTTTTAGACTCTTTTTGTATCACAAACAGTACTGTCTATCTGTATGTCATGTATGTCTGTTATGATGCATTGAAAATGGGGAACCCTGATGTAAACAAGACGAAAGTCTTTCGAAAGTCTTTCTCTGGTCTGCATCCCCTTAACAATTGTGTGTATTGAGCTGTACTGTATTCGTGTCTGTTGCACTAGTAAACGTAGAGAGAGATAGAGAGAGACCCCTGTGGTGTTGGTATTGAGAGCGCCTCAGTCGTTTGGGTCGCAACTACAGTCCAGCAGCTGGGACGGACAGATCTGTCAGCCAATGGCCAATAGGCACTATGAAGCCCCGCCCAACAAAACAAGGTACAGGCTCCGACGCCCCGCCCACGCACAGTAAAACCGAGTACAAGCCCCGAAGACTCGCCTCAAACCTAGTACAAGCCCCGAAGCCCCGCCCAGACGTTGGGCTTGCGGCTCTGCAGATATACCCTACTCCTGAACGCACCCATAGATATATATAGAACACTAGATAGCTTAAAGGGGAACTCCAACATTTTGGGAAATTAGCTTATTTAACATCTTCCCTGGAGTTAGACAAGAAGATACATACCTTTTTTGTCTCTGTGCGTGCATTTTAGCTTTGGGAATAGACGCTCCGTTAGCATAGCTTAGCTTCATCACTGGAAGTGAGGCAGGACAGTAGCCTTACAGTGCCTTACAGTGTATTGCAAGGTCTGACATTGACCAAACTTGATATGCATGACCTTGGTGGGCTCTAGGTCAACTCCTGAAAAGGGGGTCAATGTCAGACCTTGCAATCAAAAGTTAGGGGGCGCACTGAAATTATGGCAAGGGTTATTAGCCCCCTAACTTTTGATTGCAAAGTCTGACAATGACCCCCTTTTCAGGAGTTGACCTAGAGCCCACCAAGGTCATGCATATCAAGTTTGGTCAATGTCAGACCTTGCAATACACTGTAAGGCACTGTAAGGCTACTGTCCTGCCTCACTTCCAGTGATGAAGCTAAGCTATGCTAACAGAGCGTTTATTCCCAAAGCTAAAATGCATGCACAGAGACAAAAAAGGTATATCTTCTTGTCTAACTCCAGGGAAGATGTTAAATAAGCTAATTTCCCAAAATGTTGGAGTTCCCCTTTAAGGCGGAGTCACCAGCGTCACTGAACCGCCGCCATCCTGCCCCAGTCAGCCTTGAGTGAGAGTGAGTGAGCTGCACAGACAAAAATACTCATAACTCGCTGAAATATTGACGGATTTACAAACGGGGTGGTTTGCTATAAACATCAAAGATGTAGTTATGATACTGCATACTTATAAAAATGTTTTTTTTTTAAAGATGTTTTTTTTACAAACCGCTTGAATCATAGCCACGTTAATAATGATTGTAATAAACCAAACCGTTTGTAAATCCGTCAATATTTCAGCGAGTTATGAGTATTTTTGTCTGTGCAGCTCACTCACTCTCACTCAAGGCTGACTGGGGCACGATGGCGGCGGTTCAGTGACGTCGCTCTCCATTGGCCGGCAGCGCGGGTAAGCTATCTAGTGTTCTATATATATCTATAAACGCACCCACCGTGACGTCATTACGTGCGTATGCGCCCGGCTCCGCCGCAGTATTTTCGGATGCCTATGAGGTGAGTTGTGTCGGGTTCATCTCCGCCGGATAAACGCTTATAAAAGTTGTAATTTGCGTTTTAAACGTTATCTACTTGTTGCTACATGTTCCGTAGAAATATTCCACTAATCCTATGTACATTCTGTTCGGATCCAAGATCACTAACCAGGCTCGCTCGCAGTCACGAAAGGGGCTACCTGTTGGCTAGCTCCTGTATAGCTGGCGAACTAGCTATTGTCTATTAATAAGTGTTCCACGCTGACTACAGTAGCTAGTTCTGTTCTGTTTATCAGGTGAAACCAAGCAACTGCACACCAAACCTAATGATTGTGCATCTGATGTGTCACACAGGTATGGAGATGTTTGTGCGTTTCTTTTGAAAACGTTTTATATGATTTACTGTGTAATGAAAGGCTGTAGGCCTAATAGCCTTTCAGCTAATCCACACCTGGGCCCTGTTCCCTGTACGTGGCTAACTTGACATACTTAAGTCAGGCTTTAGTTTTCGGTTCCACAAGCAAGTTTGGCAAAATCACTATAGCAACACATCCATAAACTTGAACCTGCTCCAGCCAGGCTAACTTAAGTTAGCTTGGCCCTCGGGGGGAAATGGCAGCTCCCTTCCTCGGAGATCCCATTATACCATTCTGAATAATGTTTTTGTGCTTCGTTTTTCTAGAGCGGTCGCGAGATGATTTCCAGAATGTATTGATTTCATAGAATGTGATGCACCGAGTGAATACACCGTCCCGTATACCTTCATAGAAAAATCCCATAATTAACTCTGTCTCCCTTTTCTCTATCAAAACGCTCGTCGTACAAGTATCGCACAGACATTTCAAAGGTACTCACAGTTGCACGAGGGTTTTGGACAGACAAACGCTATGGTTTGAAAGCTCTGCGTTGCTAATAAACATTTTAAATAATTTTTATAAACTGGTCAACACAGCTTTATTTACGGCTTTGGGTGCCTGATGCGCATCAGGCAGCTAAAGCCGTTTTGAGCAGTGTTGGCAGTGACCTGTGCATCACAGTCCCGAAACGGGCTAATAGAATGTGTGAAATAGGCCTATAATTAAAAACGTTTAATATACATTGAACTGGCAAAATAAATGCTTTTGAAATGTAAAATAATAGACCTAAAATACTGATAATAAATCATATTCAGCCTATGGATTTACTTTGTCCTACATAATGCACGTCATAGCTACGGCACGCGTGACACCTGTTTGAGTTGCGGGATGAGGCTATTTGTCTTGCATATTTTGCAAAAATTAATGGACTTAATCGGTCACTACAAGGTGAAAACACAACCATCCTGTCGTTCAATGATCAAATACAAGCGCTCACAAGGAAACTCTAGCGCTGGAGTATAAATGGGCCGGATTTATGTTTCCAGAGCTTGATGAATTTATGGACAAATTAACTGAGTGTGAACACAGTGAAGATATCTATAACTCGCCTCCAAGCCCTTCTTGAACTGTTTAAAACGTTTTCCCCAGAGGAAATCAAGCAACTGAACCTTAAAAACAGTGTTTCAGGACTTCCCGAGTCAGCATTGCCTGCGGCTTGGGCCAGTCGTCATACTATCTCAATTGGCAGAGGTAGCAGTGGAAAGTCGATGGGTGGGGATTGGACAATGTGGACAGCGACTCCTACATGTCGGTTGGGTGACGCCTGTACAGCAGAGACAGGAAGTATCGGGGGCAGCGTGAGCCTCCCACGCGTTACTCCTCGCCACTGAGAGTCTGCGCTGTCTGGTGAAAAGATGCGACAGGCTGCCTCCTCGTGTACCGGAGGGAACACGTGATGCAAGGCTTCTATCCTCACTACAGCCGACCAGTGGGAGGCATAGTCTAGCAACGTTCAAGACAGGGGAGGGGAAAATTGGCAATGCGAAATTGGGATGGGAGAAAAATAGAAAACAAGGAGAAAAAGTGGATTAAAAAAAGTGTTTCAGTCCAAGCCGCTGGCTGAGTTCTGGATATCAATTGGGGGGAATACACACAGCTATCCACCCATTTGGATCTACGTACCTATGCGAAAAAACATTCTCTACAGTCACTGACTTATATAAAAAAATAAGTACAGATCACGTCTGAATGTGGAGGATTGTCTCCGAGTCGCTGTCTCCTAAATTAAACCCAGACTGGACTTGTTGTGCTCCAAGCATAGTGCCCATCCATCTCATTAGGTGAGGTGAACATTAGCCTTCTAAATGAAACACGCTGTATTCATTTTATGGTTGTTTAATTATTGTGTTATTTTGTGTAGTTGTTGTGCGTGTTAAAAGCCTCCAATGCTTATTAGTGCGTGTGAACGTTTGCATGTTGAAACTTTCAACCACCTCCTATAATAGTGGGGGTCGTGGCTCTCTGACACGTTATTTCGGGGGTCGCGGCCTGAAAACTTTGGGAACCCCTGATCTACACATCTGATCTACATGTATTTATATAGTACATGATACCTAAGCGCATACAGTACATATATCTTCATTAAGTATCTATTTATTCTTATCAATTAGATACTCTTTGGGCTTGTTTTTAATCTACTTATTCTGAAAGAGTTGAAATAATTATTTTCGCTAGCAAGATCTCATTCGATGATTCATTCCATTACTGTTGGATTTTGCCATGATTATGGTCTTGTATTCTTCATAAGCGTTCATTATTATCTCCTGCTCGTCAGCGTTGAAAAATATGCTCTTTCTTTGACTTTAGTTGCCATTATACGCTGTTAGAAAATCATGGTTTTGGTGATTGACACTTCCCCCTTTTGAAGTAGGACGGCACACGCAATTATCCTGATTACTGAAGTCTGGTTCAAATTAACAAGATTGTTTGAGCGCTAATCAGGCAACAAATAGTGTGAATAAGAAGGAAAAAAAAGGCTGCAGAAAACGATTTCCTCATTGACTCCAATGCATTCCGCGGAAATTTCTCTTCCTGTTTGCGCTCGTGACTTCACCTAGATCCCTGATTCGCTCATTCCCACGTGGGGCATCATTGGAAAGCCAGACTCATTGGTTACAACCCTGTCCAATACTTTTTGAGATCGCCAAATGATTGACGGAGGTAGAGCCTCGGGAGTATTCGAAAAAAATAAATGTCTGTCGTGTACTTCAGCGCACGCCTCATATCGGCATGTAACTCGAGAACCGGTGAACGGATTTTGTCGCCTGAAACTAGGGATGCACGATAATTATCGGGCCGATATCAGCAATTATGACGTCATCCCGATAAACCCGATAACGTTATTAATAGCTCCGATAATATAATATATTTTTTGGTAAAAAAAAATGCATTGTGGGTGAATTGGAATGAAGTGCGTTTGTTTTGACTGTAGGCTCATCCCGTTTTGCCAGTACTGTGGTACGACTGGCAGCGTGTGATTTAGGAACAGGGCGTTTTACACAAATCCAGCGCTCCCTTTCTTGGCTGTGACGTAGACACGTATGTTTCTGAATCAGCTCGGACGTTAAAACAAAGATGGCCGCGTCGGTATAGAGGAAAAAGTTTGCTTGCTATTTGTAATAAATGCAATGCAGAAGTTCCACAAGGAGGGAAAAGGGCAACAACTTGTAATACATCCAGCCTGACGGGTCACCTGCGGCATCACCACCGCTACGACGGTGTGTTATTGTGTTAACTTAGAAGCCTACGACGACATATGCACACCGAGACGCTAGAAGTCGGCAAAGAGGCGCGTCATGCCGGTGGGCAAATCGACCTCAAGAGGGCCCGTATACAGGCCGTTGCCACAGAAATTAGAACAAGGCATATATGCTGTGTTGTCACATTTATTAATATTACTATGTGAATACTTAGGAGAGAGATCAGCTCATTTAGTTATTACTATGTGAATACTTAGGAGAGAGATCAGCTCAGTTAGTTATTACTATGTGCATACCTTATTATGAGAAATCGGATCAAAATGTTCCCAGGCAGGGAAAATCTCCTCTTTCTAGCTCGTTCCATCACAAAAAAAATAAGCTGGAACAGATAGCAAACAAACGTGCAATAAATGCCTAAGTCGACACAGTGTGAGGTAGGGCTGGGCGATATGGCCTATTTTTTATTTATTTTTTTTTATCGTTTTTATTCTCTTGAAAACTAGAAACGCCAAGGAAATCATTCAAATAACCTTTGTTTTTATTTGACACAAAAAAACTATCACCAAGATGAATTTCCCTAAGGGATTGAAGGGCAAACCCAACTTTCACAAATCTTCACTAAAAAAATTAAAATGATAATAAAAGGTTACTCTTGATCAAACAAAGATTAATGTCCCTATTGGGATGAACTCATTCAACGCCAGACCCGATGATAGTCAGGTTAACTCGCCGACCGCTCAGCACCAATCACGAGTTTTAATCAGGTTTTAATCGTTGTTTCTTTTATTAGTGATATCCATTCATTTTCATCTATCCAGCCTGATGTTATCATTGGGAGTGGGTCTGAGCTAGCAAAAGGGCAAATACTAGGCTTGGGCGGTATAATTTCTTTCATACAGTCATACCTTGCTGACATAATACCCCGGTATACGGTATATGACGGTATGACTTTCATTTTCATCAGCGGGGGGGGGGGAAGCTAAATATACTCGTTATCACCATACATAACGCTTATATTGAAACACGTTGAGATTAGGGCCGTTCTTTCAACCTAAAAGTGCACTTTCTTCAACCTCGAAGTAAACAAATCACAGAACCAGGGAGTGAAATTAAAGCCCGCCAAGCGCCATTTGCGGGCAGATTTTACGTTTGGCGGGTGGGACTGAGAGGTCTGTCCGCCATGTGGTGGGCAACGAAATAGTCATGTGAAAACCGATCGAATAACATGATCCAATTCTTAGCGGAGTTCTCACTCGCTGTCTCAAGCACACAGACATGCAACGCGCTGCTCCTCCCTCCTCCAGCCCCTCCCAACCCCATGTAAACAGAGAGGCTAGAGTCGGGCCGGGCAGTCTGCTGATTGCTCTAACGTTAGCTACCGTTACAAAATGACCCAGTCAACTATTCACTTTTAGTTTAATACTGAGGCATTGTAGAGCGGTTAGGTGGCGTAGCGGAGATTGCGTTCGTCACCAGCTTGGCTGGCCGTTCACACTAATACAATTGGCTGTATTAGAGGGTGGGAGAAGCTGGCGGGGTGGGTCTGGGTCGTTGTAAACAGCGACTCCTACAGTTCGGTCGGGGCGCCTGCTAAGCGCGGATAGGACCTGAGTGGGATAGTGTGATCCTTCCACAGGCTACGCCCTCTCAGGGAGGATCCGCGCTGCCAGGTGAAAAGAAGCGGTTGATTGGCTAGACGTGTGTCGGAGGAAGCACGTGATAGCCTCCACTCTCCCAGATGATCTGACTGTGGGGGGTAAGTGCGCAGCGACCAGGAAGGGGATTGGGAATTGGCATACGACTAACATTGGGATGGGAGAAAATCGGAGGAAAATGGAGAAAAAAAAAAAAAAATACTGAGGCATTGTCCGTTATCTAGCCGGCTAGCTACTGATGGCTCCCGATATCAACAAATGCTCCAGCAAGTCTAGTAGTGCATAATACCTCCGTTGGATAGGTACAGTAGCTACCTAGTACACGTTAGCTCCAGTAGGGCCCAGCTGCAGCGCTGGAGAATCCTTGCTGGAGCTGGAGGCTACAGTATAGGGTCCAGCTGCAGCGCCGGAGAATCCTTGCTGGAGCTGGAGGCTACTCGAGTATACACACAGACAGTGGAGCTGTTCGCAGATAGCGAGCATTTTGACTTGTTGCGTGGTGGCGATGTCTCGCAGATAATACAACTACAAGTATGATTATATAATATATATATTTTATTAAAAAAAAATTGGCTGGTAAGAAATATGCTTGGCGGGTAGATTTTTCTCATCTACCAGCCACTGATCGGTGAGTCAAAAAGTAAATTTCGCTCCCTGCGGAACGGTAGCCAGTTAGTAGGTATCAATGTGAGCTCCCGGGACGGTAGCTAGTTAGTTAGCACCATCCAGGTATCAACCTGAGCTCCCGGGACGGTAGCTAGTTAGTTAGCACCATCCAGGTAACAACGTGAGCTCCCGGGATGGTAGCTAGTTAGTTAGCACCATCCAGGTATCAACGTGAGCTCCCGGGACGGTAGCTAGTTAGTTAGCACCATCCATGTATCAACGTGAGCTCCCGGGACGGTAGCTAGTTAGTTAGCACCATCCAGGTATCAACGTGAGCTCCCGGGATGGTAGCTAGTTAGTTAGCACCATCCAGGTATCAACGTGAGCTCCCGGGACGGTAGCTAGTTAGTTAGCACCATCCAGGTATCAACGTGAGCTCCCGGGACGGTAGCCAGTTACCCTGCACCATCCAGGTATCAACGTGAGCTCCCGGGACGGTAGCCAGTTACCCCGCACCATCCAGGTACTACTATAACGTTAGCTCCCAGTCCCAGAACGATATCCACGTAACCCTCTGCTGGCGCGTGCTGTGCAGTGCACTACAATCAACTCAGTGTCAGTGTAATAGCAGTCTGTGACGTCACGGTATTGAGAATCATACCGGCGGGATCTCGAAATACCCTGGTATACCGTAATACCGCCCAAGCCTAGCAAATACCGCCGCCTACGCCTTCCAGCTGGTATTGCACTCCATTAGGAATGGTGTAGTTTCTTTTCTGGGACAATCCAAGCCGTGCGGGCGAGGTAGGCCTATGCAACGATGGCATGGAACAGTAACCCCGCCTGCTAGATAATTGGATTATTTATTTTGCATTACATCAGATACCAGGTAAGAACACTATATATAAAAGCTTGCGTTGATCTGATATGTCTTTCTACCCCGATAGAAGCTGTCTCTGTCTGTGTGTGTGGCTGTGTGCCGTTGAGTGCAGGAGGGGACTGGGGGAGCCTCGCGCTACCAGGCTCTTTTCATTCTTGCATGAGGAAGGATAATAATGATGATCTAGCATTGATTTCAGGAAGATTCGATAATCAGGCGAAAAATTACAACGTCTTTAGTGTATTCCACTAAAGGGCTATTATCGCGTCTTTTCCTGGAATGACTAAGAATCACAAACTATACTCATTCAAAACGGTATAAAACGGAAATGTACAGATGAAAAAACAATCCGTTTTGTACATGTTGACTGGAAGCAACTCACTGATAATCGATGGGTGTATTAGACCCATAGCTATAATTTAAGATATATTTTAAGCACTCGCAAATCTTGCAGTCCCCCCATTGATTAAAGCGGTGGCGTTCTAGCGCCCTCTCGCGCACTTAAGCGATGGCGCAGAATGAGTTAATAGTGCAATTTTTGTATTTGTATTTATTGGTTTAAAATACAGAGACAGTGCATATTAAGAAACATTTGACTGTAAATATGCCAGTTTAGCCAAGTTGGCTAATTTTCAACTGTAGTCTCTGGGGCAGGTGACATGAGCACAACAATAATTAAAACATAGTACAATAATTTAAACACAGTAGGAATCAATATAGGTTGCAATACACTAAAATACATACAAATAAATACATTAAAATACAACCCCTCAGTTAAAAAACATAGTACAATAATTAAAACACAGTAGGAATCAGTATAGGTTACAATACACTAAAATACATACAAATAAATACATTAAAATACAACCCCTCAGTTAAAATGGTCGCACACTTGACCATCTCTCAACCATGATTTTAAGTTAGTTTTAAATGAGATGTAACTTTGATACTCCCTGAGCCGTGTTGGCAGACTGTTCCAGGTGTGGGCTGCTCTCACGGAAAAGGCTGTCTGACTAAAAGCAGACCTCCTGTTTGGGACTACACAGTCCCCTCTGACTACAGACCTGGTATATCTATCAGCAGATGCTTTCTGTTTTATGAAAGTACAGAGGGGGGAGGAGCCAAGCCATGTAGGATTTTATAGGTAAGGCAGGCATCTTTGAATTTGACAAGATTGTCCCAGCTCAGTAGGTTCTGGTTTGTTATGCTATGACAATGGTGGTGGCTGTTTGTTTTCCTGTCCAGAACTTTCACAGCCTGATGGTAAACTACCTGTACATAGCGTAATGTTGTACAGGAGGCTTGTGTACAGCTAGTTAGACAGTATGTTAAGTGTGACATAATAATGGCATTAAAATACAGTGCTGCTGCTTTTGTTGACAGAGAGTTTCTGATGTAACGGAAGTTTGATAAGTGAAACTTTGCATTGTTTACTACCGATTTAATTTGTTTTTTAAATGTAAGATTGGAGTCCATTTTTATCCCAAGGTATCTATATTCGGATACAACTGTCAACCTTTCTCCTCTGACATAGACATCAGGTGAGACAGTATTCATCAGCCTCTTTGTAAAAAACATGCAAACAGTCTTTGGTGTTTAAATGCAGACATGAGTTAGTCAACCATTCAGTGACCGATGTCAACACCGCTGTTAACTTGTTTGCAGCTTGCTGCTTGGTTTCTGCATGGACATAAATGACTGTATCATCTGCATACATCTGGATGTCAGACTTATTGCATACAGCTGGAAGATCATTAATGTATAAACTAAACAACAGCGGTCCCAATATAGATCCTTGGGGGACACCAAAACCACAGCTAAGGGCAGAGGATAGCTCACCATTTGCCCTTACTCTCTGAGTTCTACCTTCAAGATAAGACTTCATGTATGTGATGGTATTAGGGGAGAAGTTGTACCGAGAAAGCTTGGTGAGCAGGACACCATGATCCAGTGTCGAAGGCTTTCTTTAGATCTAAAAATGCGGCTACAACAACTCCCCCCTTATCAAGCTTAGATTTAATACTCTCCAGGAGGAAGCAGATTGCAGTCTCTGTTGAGTGTTTTGCCCTAAAACCAAACTGCATGGGGTGCAGTCCAACAGAGCTGGTGCTAAGGTGACGTGTTAGTTGTTCTGCTATGTGTTTCTCTGCTATTTTGGAAATAACAGGTAAAATGCTAATTGGCCTATAATAGCTACCTCAGAGGATTGACCTGCTTTGTAGATGAGGGTTATTATAGCTTCCTTCCATGCTCCTGGGAAAACGCCTTCACTATAGGATCTATTTATGATTGTTGATATTGGTCCAGATAAGCATTCATTAAAAGTTTTTAGTAGCATAGTGTTTAGACCATACACATCCTTGGCTTTGGAGTTCTTCAAGGAATTTATAATTGTTGTCACTTTTGTTACAGTGATTTCACACAGCTCAAAGACTGATTTTGATCCACTGGAGACATAGTCAGATTAGTAGGGGAGCTCTGTTGCAGAGTCTGTACTGACTCTACAAAATAGGAATTAAAACTTGTTGCAATTTGAGGTCCATCCTGTGTAATATTGCCATTCACACAGATTTCTAGGCACTTTTTTTCCCAGTGTGTTTCCCTGTCAGTTTATTCAAGTTCTCCCAGATCAATTTGGAGTTTCCCTTTGCTTGGTCAATGATATTAATAAAGAAATTGGCCTTTGCTTTCCTTATTTCTCTTGCCACCTTATTTCGCAGTCCTATAAACTTAAGTTTATTAGTGGTCAGTTTTAATTTTATGGCTACTTTCAGTGTCGCATCACGCTCCCTCATCATTTGAAGTAAATCACCTCCTATCCATGGAAGAGTGTTTTTCTGTCCACATCTAGGTTTTGTTTTCCTCATAAAAGTATTCATTACATGTTGGACGGTAGATAAAAGGGCATGACAGTCAGAGTTAGCATCAGAGTAGGACAGTACCTCATTCCATTTGATCCCTTTAATTGCATTTTCAAAATTAGTTTGTTCCCCTTTAGGTATTCTAAGGTGGCTAGGCTTTCTTTCCCCAGGGTTAAAACGCTTTTTGGACAGTTTCCTAACAATAAGGGTTAAATTATGGTCAGATAACCCTGTGATCATATTGAGAGTCTTAACAATTCTCTCTGGCAACTCTCTCTGGCAATAACTTGCTTTTTCACCAAACTTCACTTAAAACAAATAAAAGGTGCCTCTTGATCATCAAACAAGAATGAATTTTCCTATTGGGATTAATAAAGTGCAAATCTAACTTTCACCAAACATAACTTTTTGTAAAATAAAAGGTGACTCTTGAAAAAAGTTTTTTTTAATTGATTCCCCCCCCCAAAATCGCCCTAAATCATTCATTCGAATTACTCGATGAAATCGATTAATCGCCCAGCCCTAGTGTGAGGTCATAGGTGACTATTGCGTTTTGTTGCCTGATTATCTCAAATCGTGAGCCAAATGTCCTGAATCAGTCACGACTGTCATGTGGTACGACCGGCGAGCGAGGTTTAAACTTTAACGTCACCACACATGTCATCAACACGAGCCTCGATACACTCCACATAAATTCCTGGATTATTCAACAAACGCTTTGTGTGTTTACAGTGTGAAGTCTCTCTGTGGCAGAACTCTACTGGACTTTCTACTAAAAACATCTGGGTCAAAACGTTCTTCTTGTGTAAACCGACATCAGACTGGACACCACAACATCTGTAAGTACAATTATGTTTACTTTGCTTTCCTCTTATTGCTCCTTCCTTGCAGCCACGGTGCTTGAAAGGAGCCTTGAAGTTGTACAATCCCACCTTAATTGTAAAAAATTCCAAATGTTTTACATTTATAGTACTTTACCATCTCCATGGACAACTAACTGCTAGCATCTGCAGCGACGTAATTCTCTTCACAATGAAAGATTGCATTTCTCCCGATACCCGAAGCTACCTCTGATAGCTTTATGTAGCTGTAAAGACATTCATTGTCCATAGACCACCACTTCTGGTATTCTGAAATCATGGGAGAGAGAGCGGGGGGGAGAAAATGAATGCCCATGGGGAGTAGGTGCTGAAAAAGTGACTATAGCTCCGGTGTATAAAAGTCTATTAGATCATGTCTCCAGCACCCCCTACAACGTCATGGCTCTCATCCACATTTATTCATTTTCTCCCCCGCGCTCTCTCCCATGAGCTCAATGTAACACGGAAGTGCAGTGGTCTATGAACTGGTCAAAAATAATAGAGAGCTCTTCTGAGATACACATATGTAGTAAAACATCAGTGAAAGAAAGCTGCTGTTTGATATGTTATATTTTTCTTGACAAGTGAATGACAATATACTTTTCCGCGCTGTCAATCACGCAGAGAATAATAACCAATAAGATTGCCCGATTTCTTAAGGCCGCGCCCCTTGAAATAGAGCCGACATTAGGTCTCACACAGACAGCCAGTCCCGCATTGTTGAAAAATGGTTCTTAGTTGTGCTTGGGGAACGTGCAATAATGACCAGAGATATCCAGAAAGACTAAAGGGAGCGCGTTTTATAAAATTTCCAAAGCCTAAAACACAGTTGGTAAAATGTTTAAAGTGGATTAAGGCTTGTGGACGGCCCCATACACAGCTGAATGTGGACAAGATCAACAAGAACCAGGCTGTATGCTCGACGGTAAGCCCGAAAAATATGCTTCAGTAATATATGCTTCAACATTTGAGTTAAACAGAAGTCATCACTTAGATAGATAGATAGATAGATAGATAGATGGCTAGCCGATCGTTAGGTAGCCAGCTAATCATGTCTCCTCTCCAGACCTCAATCAAGGTTGCTAATGCTAAGCTAGCTAACGCTAACACATGATTTAACGTCGCCAAAAAGAGTCTCCTAAAACGTTCCGATCAGTTCATGAGCTGAAGGAAAACTACATATAGCTACAGCTACTTAGTCAACACCCTTGGAAATTATGAATTGGAAGTTGTCCAGTTGATTCTAACAACCGAGCTAACGTTAGCTAAATGTTAGTGTAAATGTCCAAACCCCCCCTCCTAATGTACAGTTTCCTCCCCCTCGTATGTATATATTTTCTGTTAGGATATCTTTTTAACAGTACTGTATATTTGGTATGTCACAAATGTAACAGTACTGTATCTGTATGTCATAAATGTCATGCTATATATCTGTTGTGTATATCATAATTCATAAATGTCATTATGAATTGAAAATGGGGGACCCTGATGTAAACAAGACGAAAGTCTTTCTCTGGTCTGCATCCCCTTAACTATTGTGTGTATTGAGCTGTACTGTATTGTACCCATTCTGCAATCTGTTAATACAGTTTTCAATCAGCTAGCATGAGTAACCTGAATGCCTTACAATATCTGTGATCCACTTTCTCTTCGCTGTCATGCCTATCTTACCTTATAGCATTTTGTTGGCGGGGATGGACCTACTGTGCAATATATCCAGACCCTATAAAAGCTGATGGGACCACATGTAAGTCGGTGCATCCATTGCCAAGGAAAAGACACCTGCTTGATCCTGACAACCACCTTGCTACCCCCCCCATCTAAAAAATGAACTATGGCAGGAAAATACTAACTTGTAAGTCCTGAAGACTGGGTATTGTCAAAGTCCTTATAGGCGGTATTGTCTGAATATTGTGATGTGTTAGTGAAGATGTGAATCACTAACTAAAAACACCATTTGCATGTGTGAATCGGATGTCATTTAATCATTTGTTATAAATGCTCATATCTAGTATTAATTTGTGAACCAAAGATACTGCAAGTTCTTGTTACAATCAAACAACAATACATAAATAATACTGAGACCAAATGTTATGATTAATGAACAACATGGATTTATTAATTAAAGTGCATTTATTTGATTATGATTTTGATACTTCACAGGAACATCAATTCCTCTCTGGATGTCATCAACCACCAATCAGAGCTCAGTTCTACAGCTACACAGACGTGCACAGCTACTCAGACTGAAGGAGAATGTAAGGGTCTACCTTTCTTTTAGGAACTGAGAAGCATGATCTTTAAAAAAAATGCAGTCACCATAAGTTGTCCTTGTATTTGCACATAATAGTCGTGTGTCTTCTTCAATGAAATACTGCCCCCGTCATCTTCCTGTAAACAGAAATCTGGGAATTTGTCGCAAGCCTCTAATATCAAACAGTTTCTTGCCTTATAAGGACATTTCACTTAGACTATCCCACTCTCGCCATTGTCACACAACTTCCCGTCAGGTGTGGCTCCTAAAAAATCAAACACTGATTGGACCCGTGTTACCAAGTAAACAAATCGTCAGCTCTCAGAATGGTAGTCCCGCACCGGTAAAAGCCTGCACCGTTTTAGCGTTAGCATCTAGCCTAGCCATGGCAGACTATTTGATTCCTTAAGGGCTAGAAATTGCCTGGGTTTTGGTCATATGCTCCCGAAATGCCCACGTTGTTTGGCTACTTCTATGTGCAGTGAAAACTACTAGAATGCTTTATAACCTAGTCATTGATTTAGTTCAGGGTAATCTAAGATTAGCCGCAGAGCTAACGCTAGTTAACGTGAGCTAACGCTAGTTAATCAAGCTCAGTAGCTCACAGAGAGAGATAAACAGCTGACAGCGGATAGTACAGGACGGTACAAATACAATAAAAAGGCGGTGGGGGCTGTTGTGTAAACCTTGTACTCTTTAGTTCACATATAATAAGAGACGGATTATTTGCTTGCTCCACCAGTTGCTCCACAACAACACACACCAACTCTCGTCACAACGCTTTACGGTATTTTCACAGCACTGTCGCAACATTACCGTAAAACGTGAACACCGTTGTGACCCACTCGCTCCACTAGACTGGTCTCGCCCTCTGCTGGCGCGTGTGTGCACTACACTCAAAACTCTGTTTCACTGTTATAGAAACTGAAGCGCATCTGTGATTTTGACGGTGACGGACGGTATTGATTTTCAATACCGTCGGGATTTCTAAATACCCTGGTATACCGTCATACCGCCCAAGCCTAATGTCATGTATATGTGGAAACTCCCTAACAATAATTTTAACATTTCTGTTTCTAGGGGTTTGCCCTTTAGAAGTATTGGACACTGCTGTGGAAGGTGCAAGATTGAAGTCAGAGCTGGAGAAGGAGAGGGCATAACCTGGTTGAGAGGGCAGCTTATTGAAAAGGAACAGATAATACAGTCTCTCGAACAGGATGCTCAGAAAAATACATTCTGTACTGTGGAAAGTGTTGTCCAAAAAGAAACAAAGATCAAAGGGCTTTTTAAGTACTACACTGGGATCACATATGTTAGATTCATGTTATTGTTAGATTTTCTTGTGCCTGCTGGCTGTGATGCACCTTATGCAAAGGGCCGTAAAGACATGAAGTCACTAGGAAAACAAAATGGCCTATTTTTGACACTGTGTAGGTTAAGACACAACTTGGGACTTCAAGATTTGTCTCAGAGATTTGGAGTATCCATGCAGTCTGCAGGACTTGTTTTAATACATGCATAGAACTTATGTATTTTAAATTTGGACAAATTAGCATATGGCCTCATAGAGACATTATTATTGAAAACATGCCTGAAAACTTTAGAAAATAATTTCCTTCTACTTTAGTCATTATTGATGGTACTGAATTTAAGACCCAGGTGCCATCTGCACTGGCTTTACAAAGTCCGCTTTATAGTAACTATAAGTCAAGCACAACCCTCAAAGCATTGATTGGATGTGATCCAAGTGGGTCTGTCATTTTTGTGTCCGAGTTATTTACAGGTGCTGTATCCGATAAGGCTATTACTGAAAGCAGTGGTTTTTATGATTTACTTAAAACACTGAAAGTTCATGGTTACATCAAGGATGGTGATGCTGTTATGGCTGACAAGGGTTTTACAATACACAACGAGTTGAAAGAGCTTGGATTACGTCTGAATATCCCTCCTTTTGCTGCTGGTCATTCTCAGATGTCTCAAGTCAAATGTGGCGTTGACTAACAAAATTGCTCGTCACAAGGTTCATATTGAGCGTCTTATATGTAAAGTTAAGACGTACAAAATCCTTTCAGATCGCATACCAACAACCCTTTTCAAAACGATAAACGGATATGGTCAGTTTGTTGTTATATGACCCTACAACAGGATGTGTTTGTAACTGATAAATGAAATTGTAGACCTGCATTACCTGATAAGAAAGTACAGAACCAATTTGGACTTCTCCAAAAGGGGTTGTGATCTTTGGCACACTGGTAGACAGGATAGTTGCCAAAGGTGTTCCAGTCATCCGTTGTAGATGGGCAATATCTTCCTCTGTTACAGCTGGAAGTCTGTAAATATTTAAAATATTGTATTAAATGTATTGCATATATTAATAATAACTTGGTCGTACTTTTGCTATATTTCTGAGATGGAAGAACGATGTTTTGGTAACTTTGTTAATATGAAAATTGAAGTTCAGTTCTGAATCTATGATAACCGAGAGTTGTGACCTCAGATTTGATCCAAGGGGTTATTCTTCCCAGGTTCTTTATTAACGTTTATTTTTTTGTTTTGGGGCCGATAATTAGAATTATAGATAGAAAACCTACATTATGTCCTCTGATGATATCACCCAGCGGTAACATGTAAAGGACCTAAGCAACTCCATAGTATCTCAGACATGTGGCCTCCTAGTTTAACATAGAATTTCCTCCCTCTGATGTATGTTTTAACCCTTAAAGCCTTAT
Source organism: Notolepis coatsorum (assembly GCF_963971535.1). Lineage (NCBI taxonomy): Eukaryota > Metazoa > Chordata > Actinopteri > Aulopiformes > Paralepididae > Notolepis > Notolepis coatsorum. The sequence continues at coordinate 25,356,752 of NC_140179.1, read as the reverse complement.
TAGGTAACTGACATCAGTGCATGAAAAGATTGCATCATGTTCAAGGTCATAAAAAACTTAATTTGTAATATTTCGTTCCAATTTTTTTTTTAATGAATACCACTATAAGGATGGAGACCTTATTCTCGTCAGAGTTTAGTCTGAGGTCACTGATTATTTTGGTGAGGGCAGTTTCAGTGCTATGCTATTTTCTGAATCCTGAATTCTTCCAAGATTTTGTTCTCCTCATTGACATTGATGTCTCATGAGCAAATTTTATATGTACATCAACTTATAAAGAGTGTATTACCAATAAAATCTATTTTTGATATTGTAACTCATTGACTTTGTTCACTTTATTATATCTGTTGGATGATGTATTACCTGTAAGAAGTGTCAACATGGCACACCACTGGCCGTCTCTTTCTCTTCTCAGAGGGTTTTGCAACCACGACATGGTTTATAGGTACTGGCTGTATTTTATCACCTCTGGGGACATGCCACTGCTGTGGTATGCTTGTGCAACTTTGTTGTTCTGGTATGTGGGTAAAGTTGTGCCATTTGAATCCTTGAAGAGACTTGACAATGCCGACGATATGGGAACAGTGTCCATTTATCCTGAAAATACACAAGCAACAATCAAATGGTTGATAGCTACTCCACACATCAATTTACAGCTGCGCCAACACTAAAAGGTAAGCTAGCTAATTACAGTAGTTCAAATTCAAAGGTTTATTTGTCACCTACATATACCGTGACATTTCTGTGATTAGCATAATATTACTGTAGATGATTAGCCCATTGTAGCTAGCAGTTACTGTAGCAGATACTAGGCTTAAATCTTCATTTTAAACGATCACTCTAGCAATTTTATAATAAGGGACCACTAACATACTCACCCTGCTTTACATGTGCAGTAGGACTCCACAATTGTATCCTGACGAATTACAATGTGGAGTTTGTGAGGCGTTTGTGTTTTCTGCATGGATCGCCAACACTTGGCATCAACTTTGACGTTGTCATCTTCTCCATCCGAAATCCTAATGTCATGTATATATCCTTGAGTAAAATAATTCAGGCCTTTCTGGAGAACTCTCTTCGATAGAGTAGCGGCATTGGGCAAATAACTGATAGCAATAGTTTCAGGAATCCTTAACACATTCCCTGCCATGGTTATATCCATCAATGTAGGCTCACTGCCACCACTCTAAGCCTATGGAGATGTTCACCTTTGCAGGGCTATAACTTTTTAAATTGTATTGCTAAATTGACATTACTATGGCCCATTCAACATCGATTATCCATCGTTCAGGATGTAGGAACGTTATACTTTTTCATTCATAGATTATTCCAAAAATACCTTCTAGAATATAAGTATGTTTTTATCGTTTTCTGCAGTAATTCATAGAACGTGAGTTATAGGCATAATCGCATATATAGATTATCAACTGCCGTTTATTCCTGATACACGATATATAAAAAAATGCAACTGTATATGATCCTATACGTTATGATTCATCATGCGCGGATGAAAGGGGGGGGGGGGTCGTTTATAATTCCGTGATCATCAGTAAATGCTTTATGTAGTATGGGTGATATATTGATCAGATCGGTTTGCAGTGAAAAGAATAAACAATCAAGCTGAAAGTAACGTTACCGTTCGCCGATGAGACTGGAGGAAAAAGATCCCACTTATTTGACGTCGATCTACTAGATCCATTTCCGGTTTGTATGGCGCAATAAATGCCCAAATCATATAGATTATTGAGTTATGGCAGCGATCCATATGCACGCCAGTGTTTGTCTGTAGTCCCGCAACCCGCAACGATATGTGACTGCCGGACGGATTTCCCAGATGCACCGATGGCCACTTCCGGTTGTAACTCGCCCGATCATCCACCAGGCGGCGGTATTGAGGCATTGCACGATTGTGCAGGGTCTCACTATCACCAGAGGCTGGGTGGCGGAATTATGAATGCCATGGCGAAAAAATGAAATATGATCTCAATATCGCTGTACAGCGTGGTTTGGCAGAATTCGCATGGCCGGCAAACACGCTGTACAACGTGATTGGCGGTGGATGTGTTAAGAGAGAATCCATGTTGTTCAATTGACATGTGGTTGTTTCAGTGTGCGTGTGAGAACGTTTGGGAGAGCGTGGGAGACCGTAGCAACAGTAACACGGGGGGGCGGGACTTGCCGTCAGCGCGGAAAGGTGTATTGACAAATATATGTATTGTTTAGCCCAAGAGTAGCTTATTGATAATTTGTTTGTAATATGTTTATCAGATCAACATAAGCATAATAGTCATTGTATAATGAGCGAGGCATATACAACTAAATTGACTGTACAGGGCAATCAAATAAAAAACACACAAATCTTCATCATAAGACACTTAAAAGTACCTAGATAAAAATATAATGTATAAAAATATCTAGGAAACCTATAGGAGACATTAGAGTAGACGCTAAAGTGGTAGTCAGGTAAAGTGACAGTGCATAATAGTGTATGTGATCGGTAAAGTGGTTATAGTGCAGAGTTCATCAGGGCTACAGTCCTGGGGAAAAAGCTGTTTTTGAATCTCGTGGTGTGAATCCGGAGATACCTGTACCGTTTCCCACTTGATAGGGGAACAAACAGTCCATTGCAGGGGTGGGTGGGGTCAGGATGATGTTGCGCCCTCTCTGCATGCAGCGCTTCAGGTAGATGTCCTTGATAGACTGGTAATTGGGTGCTGATGGTGAACTCTGCGGCCTTAACTTCCCTCTGCAGGGCCTTCTGGTCGGCAGCGGACAGTTGCCATACCATGCCGTTATGCAGGATGTTAAAAATACTTTCTGTAGTGCAGCGGTAGAAGTTGGCGAGGTGTTTTTGTCACAGGTTGGCTCTTTTTAGCCTCCTCAGAAAGTAGAGGTGTTGTTGGGCCTTCTTTATCAGGGAGGTGTTTTCTGTACATTTTTTATCTTATCAAAAATATAATTTGTATTCATTTGCTATTCTCATTTCAGCCAGTCATTATTTCACTTCATCATTTCATCACATCACATGAATGAAGTTATTTCGAGCCATTTAGCAAAAAACAACACGCATCAAATTACAAGTTGGCCGAAAAGGTTAGGGCTGAAGCTACAAGTTTGTAAATGCCCTAACCCAGTGCATCATCTTAAATGTATCTCTGATCTTCATTATCAACCAAAAAAATTATGATAATGAGATGGATTTCCGTCAATTTGATTCGGAGTTCCGTCAATTTGATTCTGAGTCGTGATGGATTTTCCGTCAATTGGCTACCTGGTATAATATGATTTGTAGATGCATACAGATTGAAACTAAATTGAGCCAATCAGAGGCATCAAATATCATGAAAAAGGGAATTTATTTGCACGCAGCTTGTAGATGCCAGTCTGATTAGCTACTAGGCTAAAAATGAAGAAAACCACCAGTAACGTTAGTATTGCATCATATTTTCGACGTGTTGGACCTAGTGAGCCGTCTAATGAAAATGTGACCGAGAACAGTGAGCCAGCAGTGGCAGTAGCCACCGTTACAGGTATGGCTAACGTCATTAGCGACAGCAACATGGCTAGCTCTAGTATCGTTAGCACTGAGTCTGCAGACGCCGACGTTACTAGCGAAGAAGATGAAGATGGCGAGATAGCTGCACCCGCCACCACTGTCGCAACTAAAAAGGTCCACAAGTTCAGGTCGGATTGGCTCAAACTATTCCCCTGGCTAGTATTTGAGAATTACCTTATGTTTTGTAAATACTGCAAGGGACGGAAGCAGGCGGGGAAAACTGCGTTTGTAACGGGAAATCCCAACTTTAAAAAAGATGGCTTAACTAAACACAGTATGTCCTATCGGCACACAGCTTGCAGAGACAGCTACATGATGCGAACCAATAAATCGTCGTCTACGGTGACAGCAGCCTTAGGTAGGCAAGTTCTTATTTCCGAGGCGGATCAACGGAGGCAGCTTAAAATAAAAATGAATATCGCCTACTTCATCTCCAAGGAAGAGGAGCCGTTCGTGAAGTTTGGGCCACTGATTACTGTTCACAAGAAGAACGCGTTGATATAAATCCAACCTACGACAACCATGTCAGGTAATATTTTTCCAATAATAGTAATAGTACCTTGCATTTAAATTATTTTTGTTTTTCTAAATGCTACCCAAAACAATGTAATGGCATCTTAGGATGCGAGTGTACCATGATTAGTAATGTAATTGCATGTGATGTGTCATCATGTTATGTGACTATAATATGTACATCATACCGTAGTAGGCCTCTCAATTCTTATAAAAAAAAGTCCCGGATATACATAAACATTAATTGGCATAGATCTCTATAAACGGCCCAACACATTGATCACTTTAGGCACACACTGAAACCAGTAACATCACAAATATGAAGCAGGTAATTGCCCATAAAAATAATAAACCTTTCATGGGGTTATTTACAATAATAATTATTCATTTTATTTCTAAAGCACTTTTCATTGTGAAACAAAGGTATGCAGAGTTTCTTGTACTCCTGATAATGCAATGGTGTGTGATTATCTCATTCAAGGAGCACTACAAGCACGCACACACACACACACACACACACACACACATTGTTGTTTTTGTTCTATTAGTGATTTACACACTCTCAGTTGGTTCATTATAAAAGATACAAACCTGAAAACAAAAGCACTTAAATGTTAAATAAAAGGACCACAGTAATGCAGGAGGAACATATTATTTTGCACTATAATGGTAAAATTGTTATTTAAAAAAGTGCCCCTAAAAATATTCTGTGCCCCTAAATTTTTCATTTAGGGGCACCTGTGCCCCTAGTGAAAAAGCTTCGCGTACAGCCCTGTATTGTTTTACTGTATTTGCCCTATACACAATACATAATTTCAACTATACACAATACATAATTTCAACTATACACAATACATAATTTCAACTATACAGAATCCATAATTTCAACTATACACAATCCATAATTTCAACTATACACAATACATCATTTGAACTATAGACGATACATAATTTGAACTATACACAATACTGAATTTGAACTATACACAATACTGAATTTGAACTATAGTCTACATAATCTTAACTATACACAATACTGAATTTGAACTATAGACAATACTGAATTTGAACTATACACAATACTGAATTTGAACTATAGACAATACTGGATTTGAACTATACACAATACTGAAAAGTTACAGTATGTAGATTTGTTTATTTGTATGACAAAGTAAGTCAACCCTTGCTTGCAATCAGTTTCATTTAATGAATTTAAAACGGCATTGATATTACGTAAAGGCCAACTGGCAATAGAAAAGATGTTCAAAATGATCTAGTTCCCTTAAAACGCTAATGCTATTAAATAAAAATATATAGTGGAGGTTAAAATAAGAATATGACTTGGCCTGAAAAAAAAGTTCAGTCAGGAGATTTTTTTGCTTTAATCCCTGTAATTAACAATCAAATCAATAAAAATGTTGATCAATTGATCTAATCTATTTGTTTTGAAACACATGGTTAACCATCCACGGCATACTTCTCAAGAATAAGTTGTTTGTGCATCCTGTGGGGGTTCAGGCTGTCCTTTGTCCCCACAGCCATCAGACTGTTCAACACCATATGACTCGCACTCGCTCTCTCTTCTCTCTCTCTCCCTCCTCTCTTCCTCTCTCATGACCATTGGGACAATGTGCATTTTATTTTTATTTGTATACTGTAATTTTATATAGCAATTTGACTTAACACTGTGCAATAGTGCTCACCATTTATTTATTTAATTCATTGGAACTTTTTACTTCAGCGCTGACCTTCATTGTTTGTTTGTTGTATTGTAAGTAATTTTTTATTGCTCTCTATTGTCTGTCAACTGACTGAGCTGCTACTGGATACCTGAATTTCCCCAAGGGGATTAATAAAGTATCTATCTATCTATCCTTTGTTATTTTTCTTACAGGCATTCAACAAACCCCTTGTGAACCAGGGCCTAACCGGGATATCTGTTTTTTTCCTGCTTTGTTGCCCTGGACAGTTTCTTTCATATAGCAATAAGAATGTGTCCAGAAAGGAATCATATGCTGAATCAGCATCCGCTGCTTCATACACATTTCTCCAATCTTGAGAAAACAGTTCGCTTTTAAAAGCATTAATGGTTTCGTCAGTTCTTACTCTCCTCCTCTAGTTACATTATCATCCTTCATTTTATAGTCACAATCATATATTACAAACACCTGCAGGTGGTCACTGATATCGTTTATTAGTAATCCACTACCTAAGTTGTCTTCTAAATTATTAGTAAATATATTATCTATAATTGTGGGATGTTATTCTACTGGGTTTGGTGATGATAGACATCCTCCCATTCCTAACTGCAACCATCAACTCCTCCCTCAACTCTGGGGTGGTCCCCACCTCTCTAAAACAAGCCAGAGTCACACCGCTCATAAAAAAAAAACCTGAACCCCACCGTCATAGGCAACTACCGTCCTGTCTCTCTTCTCTCCTTCCTTTCTAAAACACTTGAACGTGCTGTATCCAACCAACTTACTGCTTATCTCTTACAGAATGACCTCCTAGACCCTAATCAGTCAGGCCCTCATTGCGGTCACAGAGGCACTTCACTTAGCAAAAGAGAAAGGCCTCTCCTCTGTCCTGATTCTCCTAGATCTATCTGCAGCATTCGACACAGTCAACCATCAGATCCTCCTCTCTGCCCTTGCAGGAATGGGAGTGGCTGGCTCTGCGCTGACATGGCTGACATCATACCTCAATGATCGCTCCTACCAAGTGTCATGGAGAGGGACCCTGTCGGCCACCCGCCCCCTGCGGACGGGTGTCCCCCAGGGCTCGGTCCTAGGACCCCTTCTCTTCTCCCTCTACACGACCATCTGAACGCGCACCAGATCAAGCACCCAGACGCAGCCATGATCGTAGCCGGGGACTTCAATCAAGCGAATCTGAAGAAAGTCATGCCGTCTTTCTTCCAGCACATCGTCTGCTCCACAAGGGGAGGAAATACACTCGACCACTGTTACACCCCGTTCAGAGCCGGATACAAGGCTGTACCGGCTCCACCATTAGCGGGAGCAACAAACACGTCGGATCATGCCGCCATCTTTCTTGTCCCAGCATATAAACAGAGATCACGTGACGCCGTCGTGTCACGTGAGGTAAAAAAATGGGACGACCAATCAGAGGCCACGTTTCAGGACGCACTAGATGACGCCGACTGGGGAATGTTCAGGAGGAGTAACAGTGACGTCAGCGATTTCACGGACGCTGTGGTGTCATTCATAACAACACTGGCTGATAGTATCGTCCCCACAAAGAAGGCGAGGGTGTTCCCAAACCAGAAACCATGGGTGGACAGTACTATCAGAGCAGCCCTGAACTCTCGCACCACTGCTTATAACCGGGGCAGAGAGTCAGGAAACATGGAAGAGTACAAGACAACAGTCTACACTCTGCGCAAGGCTGTCAAACTTGCTAAGAGGACGTATGCCGACAAGATGGAGGCACAAATGGCACAGAATGACACAAGAGGATTATGGCAGGGACTGAGGGCTATAACTGACTACAAAGTCAGCGCCCCCTCAATGGGGAGCGACGACACCTCCCTTGCGGACCAGCTCAACATCTTCTACGTGCGGTTTGGTGCAAACAGTGGCACTGCTAGCCCAATGGCTAGTGACGTCACTGGTGCGCCGGCTGCTGTGGAGGGGGGGGGGGCATCCGCGGGGGGGCGGGGACGCTCTCTCATTGACGGTACACAGTGTGAGAAGAGCATTTATGCAGGTGAACACCAGGAAGGCTGCTGGCCCAGATGGAATAACAGGACGCATACTTAAGTCCTGTCCCAACCAGCTTGCCCCGGTGTTCACCGCCATATTTAATCAATCCCTGGCGGAGTCGGTGGTCCCTGCCTGCTTCAAGATGTCTACCATCATCCCTGTACCGAAGAAACCCTCCCCAACATGTCCAAATGACTACAGACCGGTGGCACTCACCTCTGTGGTCATGAAATGTTTTGAGAGGCTGGTCAAGGACCACATTTGTGCCTCCCTCCCCAGTGATATGGACCCTATGCAATTTGCATACAGGACAAACAGGTCCACTGACGACGCGGTCTCCCAGGTACTGCACAGCACCCTCTCCCACCTTGACAGTCAGAAGGGGGGCTATGTGAGACTGTTGTTCATTGACTACAGCTCAGCGTTCAACACCATAGTCCCCACCAGACTGGTGGACAAGCTGATCGAGCTGGGTCTGAGCTCCGCCCTGAGCGCCTGGGTACTGGACTTTCTGAGTGAAAGACCCCAGGCGGTCAGGGTGGGGGGTCAGACCTCCAACACCATCACCCTGAGCATCGGGTCCCCCCAGGGCTGTGTTCTAAGCCCCCTGCTGTACTCACTCTACACACACGACTGTGTGGCCAAGTTCAGCTCCAACTCCATAGTGAAGTTCGCAGACGACACGGTGGTGGTGGGGCTGATCTCGGACAACGACGAGAAGGCCTACCGGGAGGAGGTTGAGGTACTGGAACTCTGGTGCCAGGACAACAGCCTGCTCCTGAACATTGGTAAAACCAAGGAGCTGATCGTGGATTATAGGAGAGGACAGCAGGAGACACACACACCACTGATGATTAACAGGGCTACCGTGGACAGGGTGAGCAGCTTTAAGTACCTGGGGGTCCACATCTCAGAGGATCTGACATGGTCAACACACATAGACACAGTAGTAAAGAAGGCGAAACAGCGCCTCTACCACCTGAGACAGTTAAGGAAGTTCAGAGTATCGGGGAAGATACTCCAGTCCTTCTACTCAGGAGCTGTAGAGAGCATCTTGACCGGAAACATCACTGCTTGGTATGGAAACAGCACGGCACAAGACAAGAAGGCCCTACAGAGAGTGGTGCGCTCAGCCGAGCGTACCACGGGTATTGCACTACCTCCCCTGCAGGTTCTATACAACAAGAGGTGCAAATCCAGAGCCTGCAGGATAATGAAAGACCCTCACCACCCCAATAACAGCCTGTTCCAGCTGCTGAGGTCAGGCAGACGCCTGCGAACCCCAGCTACTAGGACAGAGCGGCTTAGGCTCAGCTTCTTCCCCCAGGCCATCAGAGCCCTGAACAATGAACATTGAGTGCCACAGAACACTGAACTATCCACACACAAGCACACATGAACACACACACGACACGCACGCTGTGCACGCTCACACACTAGCAGCCACTTAACACTTTAACATGAGCGGGCACACACTCATGCCGCACACTTATGGCCAAAAGGAAAGGCCACTTTAAATTAGAATAACAGGAACAGTGTATTGCACTACCAAAGCTACCTAGCATGTCCTATATGCTCTGTAAATAACTATGTACAGATACCGAGATGTCACACCATGTTACCTGTTACCTGTTTATTGCACAATGTTGTTTTTTATTGGATTCTATTATATGTTGTAACACTGTATTGCACATCGTTGCGGGCAAGACCACCCGCATTTCATTGTATACTTGTATGCCGTGACAATTAAAACTCTTGACTTGACTTGACTAAATCACTGGGTAACATTATCGCGTATCATGCCTTCTTGTATCATTGTTATGCCGATGATACTCAACTCTTCCTCTCCTTCCCTCCCTCAGATATCCACGTCTCTGAGCGGATCTCGGCCTGTCTGTCCGACATCTCCGCCTGGATGACGACCAACCACCTCAAACTGAACCTAAGCAAAACAGAATTGCTCCACCTGCCGGCCAAATCCTCCTCCCTGACCGACCTTTCCATCACAGTCAAGAATGCAGCTGTGACCGCGTCCCCGACCGCCAAGAACCTTGGTGTTGTCCTCGACGACCAGTTGAACATCTCTGCTCACATCGCAGCGACAACCAGAACCTGCAGATTCCTCCTGAGAACGATCCGCCCCTTTCTGACAAAAGAAGCCACCCAACTCCTCATCCAATCAACAGTCATCTCCCGCCTCGACTACTGCAACACACTTCTTGCTGGCCTCCCGGCCACTGCCACCAAGCCTCTTCAACTAATTCAGAACGCAGCGGCCCGCCTGATCTCAAACCTACCGAAGTCGGCCCATATCACCCCAATTCTTAGGGACCTGCACTGGCTCCCCATTGCTGCACGAATCCACTTCAAGGCCCTCGACCTGGCATACCGTGCGGCAAAGGGAACCGCTCCCGCCTACCTCCGGTCAATGGTCTCTAACTACACACCCTCAAGACCCCTACGCTCTGCATCTTCTGGCCGTCTCAGACCCACTCCTATCCGAGCTCTGGGAGGGTCATCAAGGAGAACCTTTTCTCAGTCCTTGCCCCACAATGGTGGAATGAACTACCCACCCTAGTTAGGACAGCCGAAACCCGTCCAATCTTTCACCGTCAAAAATCAAACCCTAACTAACCTTACTGTCATGCACTTGTCCTAATAAACTAACCTACACTGTAGCACTCAACACTTTGATGAACATTGTTACTCAGCTGATAGAGTTGTACCCTTCCTGATGACTTGTCGTACAGAACTTGTAAGTCGCTTTGGATAAAAGCGTCAGCTAAATGTTAATGTAAATGATATGATATAAGCTCATGCTATAGATTGCAGAGATAAAATCATCAATCAATATCTTCTAGGATATCTTTAGGATTTAATAGATCTATGTTATAATCACCGCAAATGAAGGTGACCTGCTCGGTATTTGTAAACATACTTTCCATCAAATTATTTTCTATGTTGGAGCTGTAGACATAGCTAACGATAATATTTTTCTTTTTTTTTCATGCTAATTTCTATAGTAATGCATTCACACATCAGTAGTAGCCGTCATGCTGGTTACCATCTTATATTTTAGTCTACTGTCTAGTGTCTACATACAAACCTGTCCCCCTTCCCCTTTTGTTGACCCTATTCACAAAGTTTAGGTCATACCCCTCCCACTCACAGTCCACGGCCTTCTCTGAGCAGAGCCAGGTTTCGGAAATAGCAATCACACTGAATGCCGTGGTGAATTGGCCTAGATAATCTTTGATACTTTGAAAGTTTGCATATAAACTTCTGCTATTTAAGTGTATGATCGATATACTATGTTCAAGGTAAATTTTTTGTGTAGTGTAGTAACAACAGCTAGTAATTCCTTTATAAAAAAAACTACTTTCAGGGTCAATCTCTGAATCTATCCCATGCATATTGACTATATAAATTCTGAAAAGCTGTGATATAAACGCCCATTTTCTATATATTTAACCCTCCCAACCATATTTAACCAGTACAGTGTACCATTCTTGTATCCAGATCTAATGATCCATACCAACCCACGCCCACACATACCCTGTCGCACACTCATGCACACACTCACCCCCCACACCCAGTTGCCCATACGCTGTGGCCAAGTGGTGGTATATTGTTCCTCTTCTCCACCCATTTGGAAAAAAAATCAAGATTCCAAGCAACAAACATTTTTGTCATTAAAAAAAAGGACATTGATCCTACCATTTCCATGGTTGTATGGAGTCATTGGAACTTGACCAGCTCTTCCACATTTCTGATGACAAACGTTTGCATTCAGGCGTGCCGTTTAATTTGATGAAGATCTTGCAGTTAACGGTCCATGTTGATTGAATCTTCTTCTGGTAGCGGAGTAGTCGGCATGTCAGCATTCTTTTTTGTCAGGTGTTCATTGAGATACACACTCATTCCCTTCAGCTGGCGACCTTGTTTGAGCAGGGCTATTTTAGATTTTCTGTTGACAAAACGGATTATTACTGCAGGTGTGTCCGTTTTGAGTCTGCGAGGTAGTGGGTGGCATGCCTCCATGTTGTTGGTGTCCAGAGTGATTCCCTTAGTTAAGAAAAATTCAGCCACCTGTTCCTCTGCAGAAGCGGACTCCTGACTGATGTGTTCCCTCCTTCCCAGTGCCTCACCGCCTGTGAGTACAACCAGGGTTTTATGTCCAGACCGGAGATAATGTCGTTTAACCTCGAGTATTGCTCGAGGTCGGCGACCCGACTTTCCAGCTGGACGATGACTTTGTCCATCTCAGCATTTTTGCATTTTGAGGGACTTCACTTCCTTCACCAAACCCAGGATTTCTTCTCATTGAAAGCCCTGTCTTTCCTTCATCATAATGACTACAGCAAAATGGCAGCTCAGATCTATTTCCGGTCGAAATTTGTGATCTATTGAATACAATTCCTAAACTCATATTTCATTAATAACACTTGAACCTATTGGTAAACAAAAGTATTGCTGAAAATATACACTATGACTGCTGTTGTGACATGGTTAGGATGTTTACTGTTGGATACATTTGAAGAAAAAAAATGAACATTATGTCATACAGTCTAGAGAGAATGATTTATGACGTGATGTCATTTGCGCCTCCAGAACAGTTTCTTCCCCTCTGCAGTGAGCCTCATCAAAAAGGCTCGGGACCCTCACTAACACCCCTACTGTGTTACATTAACTCAGTGTTTCTCAAAGTGGGGGGCGCGCCCCCCAGGGGGGGCGCAGAGGCATGACCGGGGGGGCCTTGAGATTTAAAAAAGATTTTTTTTGTATTACAGAAAATTATCACTAAAGTGCTATCTGTTGCAGCTGCACTGTTCTCCATGAAAAGACCATATTTGGATAAGTTTGACCATTTCTCAAAATCTGAAAATCATTATTTAATAAAACACAGAAAAGGATCACCAAGTTACTCTCGATAAAAAAAAACTTTACAGACAGCATTGAGACAAAGCTTCCTGACACATCTCCATCCAAACTCTTGGAAGAACTCATTGAAATCTCATCTGATACCACCTGGAGAGCTAGTTTCAGAGTGTGGTGCTGAGTACCAAGTATCTCATGATGCAGCAGTTAAGGTGTTGATACCATTCAGCACCACATATCTGTGTGAAGCTGGCTTTTCATCCATGACAGCTCTGAAAACAAAATATAGGGCCAAGTTGAGCCTTGAGGATGACATGCGTGTTGCCTTGTCAAAGACTGACAGCAATAAAGACTGTTTGCTTATTTCGTATGTTCGCTTTGTAAATTCCCAGTCACTGAGTGAAGATCTGCTGTTTTGCAAATATGTCAAAAACAGAGCGACAGCTGATGAGCTCTTCAAAATTATTGACAGTTACCTGACGGAACATGGACTGAAATGGGAGAACTGTGTGGGCTTTTGCTCTGACGGTGCGCAGGCCATGGCAGGGAAAAGGAGGGGGCTACAGGCGCTCATCAAGGGGGTCTCGCCAAACGCGCAATGGACGCACTGTAAATTCACAGAGGCGCCAGCGTCAAGACAGCTTAGCCCTGAGCTGAATGAGGTTTTGACAGAAGTTATAAACGTGGTACATTTCATCAAAACCCGACCCCTGAAAGCACGCCTGTTCTCTGCACTGTGTGAGGAGATGGGAGCTGACCATTCTGCAGTGCTGTTTCACAGCGAGGCAAGGTGGCTCTCGCGAGGGAAGGTGTTGTCAATTTGAAAGGTCACGATTAGGCCTGCCGCGATAAGCAATAAATCGATTAATTGCAGCGATAATTAAAATGAATGCAATGATTTTGACGGGCGCGATTAATTGCTATTTGCGCGTTTGTTTTAATGAGGCGGAACCAGTGCCCCTTGCAGTCTCTCTCCGTGTGGGTTGGCCGCTGGCGTTACTACAGAGCACAGCACGGGAGCTCCGTGGGGCACTAGCAACGCCACATATAGCTTAACTACATTTCTCAATAGTGTTGCTCCTTTTAACCAAGTAGCGTTATTTGTAGTGTAACGTTAGAATAACGTTAATACAATTACATGCATCATTGTTTACAATGAACGGGTGGGGCTAGTCAAAGGACTGGAGACGGGGACAAGTTAAACATGAATTAATTTATTATAACGGGTCGTTTTCGAGTCGTGCTGCAGTGCTTACGCACCACAGCTATTCTATTATAATACTGCTTTGACGCTTCCTCCTCATCGTTGATTGCCTGTAGTAGCTGCATCTAACGTTCGTAGATAACGTTAAAACTAAAAAACACAACCGGACGAGACAAGTTGTCGGCTAGGATAATCACAACAATACTTCCGGTCCGGTCGGTGGGCTTCAAAATAAAAGTCTTAAACACCGGAAAAGACGGAGCGGTGGGCTTCAAAATAAAAGTTTCAAAAAAATTCTCTAACCGGTCCCAATAATATCGCTTATCGCGATATTTTCGGGGGCAATTAATCGCCCAGCAAAATGTGTTATCGTGGCAGGCCTAGTCACGATATTGGTGTTATTTCAATAAATTTAAACATGGCCCATTTCATGACTATTTTGTTGGGGGGGGGGGCCAAGATATTTTGGTCCGCCAAAGGGGGACCTGACAGAAAAAGTTTGAGAAGCACTGCATTAAGTCATTCAGCGCCGGAGCGATATGCCCGATATAGGTCTAGAACGCCACCGCTTAAATCAATGGGGACCCTGCGAGATTTGCGAGTGCTTAAAATATATCTTAAATTATATCTATGGGTCTAATACACCTGTCAGTGAGTTGCTTCCAGTCAACATGTACAAAACGGATTGTTTTTTCATCTGTACATTTCCGTTTTATACCGTTTTGAATATGAATATAGTTTTGGTGATTCTGAGTAATTCCAGGAAAAGACGCGATAATAGCCCTTTAGTGGAATACACTAAACACGTTGTCATTTTTCGCCTGATTATCGAAACTTCCTGAAATCAAGATCATCATTATTATCCTTCCTCGTGCAAGAATGAAAAGAGCCCTGGACCGCAGGGCTCCCCCAGTCGCCTCCTGCACTCAACAGCACACAGCCACCAGTGTTAATTTTGGCAGCTATTTTCATTTTAGTTTTAGTCTTAGTCATATATAGAATAAAAAAATTTATATATAGAATTTTTTTTTTTAATTGATAAAGTAAGTGACAATGGACATTACCATTGAGCATTAATTCACAATATGTAAATTAACACTCTACAACTAGAACTATCCTACATGTCTGGTCAGTACATATAACTATGCTACATGTCTGTGATCAACCCTACATGTCTGATCAGTACATACTTTATGTTGCATGGTTTGGAGAGCTAGGAGGCTACCTTACGCTCTAGCCTAAAGCTAACATTTCCTTTTTCCGTTTCAAACCTTTATTTCAACTTGTTAGGAAGTGGAGGTTTCCCTCATTTAGAGTAGATTAGCTGTCATTATACAGCACAAGTACAGTACAACAAAAATAAGTTTGGCAGATGTAGGCCATTGTCGGTACATTATGAACCATGACATGAAGGTATCTTTTTCTCTTAACCTGCTGTAAATGAGCCTTTAGTTTTTTTTGGCAAATAATCCACTGTGTCCACCATGATGAATTAGTTTTGGGCATCTTTGTGTCAACGTCTAGAGAAACCCCTAATGGATTGTCCAGACGTCCACACGCTTCCCATCACCTGTGGCAACAAGGATGGTCTGCTGGACATAGACGAGCTTGCTAGAGGTGATCATTTTACCAGTTAATTTACATTCCTTAAAGTAATTTTGTTCTTAATTTCTATCATTCCTAAACACCTCATGGATGTCAATCAATCTACATTTTATTATGGACTCAGGGTCCATATAAAAGACAATACATAGAATAAATTACATATAAAAGCGCCATAAAAAAACATAGTTTAAAAGATAAGAAAATAAAATACAAAGTCTTACATAAAGACAACTCAGTGTTTCCATTGCTGGGATTGAAGGACAAAACCAAGATGATCTCATCTACAGTCCTTTACCCGGCAAATACATTTCTACATACGATTTCTTAAGACAGCTTGGGATGGAAGTCCTGCAGCCACAAACATCTTACTGGTACTACACCATTTAGCCCTCGTAAGTAATATTATCATGACATCATTATAAGCTTTCTGTAAGCTTGCTTTTTTGTAGTTTGAGTGCAGTATAGAGTGGTGTACAATATTCTCTGAACAGATATATCTCACTACATCTGTACACATAGTAAACTAACTGTTAGAACGGAGACATCTTCACTACATCTGTACACATAGTAAACTAACTGAGAGAACAGAGACATCTTCACTACATCTGTACACGATGGTAAACTAACTGAGAGAACAGAGATATCTTCACTACATCTGTACACATACTAAACTAACTGAGAGAACAGAGACATCTGTACACATAGTAAACTAACTGAGAGAACAGAGACATCTTCACTACATCTGTACACATACTGTAATCGTACTGAGGGAACATAGAATCAGTATTTTCCTCAACATAGATATAGTATTTTCCCCAACATAGATATCATATTTTCCCCAACATAGATATAGTATTTTCCTGAACATAGATATACTATTTTCCCCAACATGGATATAGTATTTTCCCCAACATAGATTTCCAAGATGTTAGAAGACAAAGTGTATTACAATGGCAGCATGTCTAACTGCAAAGGGCTAGATTGTGGCTTGCCACAGGGCAGCTGTCTTGGACCACTCCTGTATTATATATTCACAAATGACTTACCATCTGCTTTGTGTAAAGCATGTATACAAATGTACATGGACGATTCCACACTGTATTATGCTGCAAACACTAGTGGTGATCTACACAACGTTTTATCTTCAGAGTTATATGCAGTAACTAATTGGATACAACTAAATAAGCTGGCATTAAAAAAATTATAACCCTAACTAACCTTACTGTCATGCACTTGTCCTAATATACTAACATACACTAGCACTCAATACAAGAACATTGTTACTCAGCTGATAGAGTTGTACCCTTCCTGCTGTCTTGTTGTACAAAACTTGTATGTCGCTTTGGATAAAAGCGTCAGCTAAATGACTAAATGTAAATGTAAACATCTCAAAGACCAAATCAATTATCCTAGGAACCAGTCACAAACTATTAGCCAATCCTATACAGAGTCTCCACTTCAAGTTCAAGTTTCAAGTTTCTTTAATAGTTGTCATACAGAAGTACAGAATACTTTTATACAAAATGCTTCTTACTGTTACGTTCCAGAGACTGTGCTAGACAAGATACGTATGAAATAAAATAGTATAGCATGTAAAATAGAAGTAAAAATAGAAGTCACATATGTACAATGTTCGATGCAGAATAGAAGTAACTGAGTTACCATACAATATACAATATACTATGCAATGTACTAATATACAATACTATATAGTGCAAAGCAGAAATGGGATGAGGTACAATTTAGGTATAATTTACAGTAAGGTGTACGAGTTGTATATAAAGTGTGTTTAGGTGATCTAAAGTGTGGAGAGTGGGTGCTGCAGTGTGTTGTTTGTTTAAAGTGAGTGTGTGCGTGTGGATGTGTGTGCTGTGTGCATTTGATGGTTGTTGCATAGTGGTTATTGTTCGTTGAGCAGCCTGATGGCCTGGGGATAGAACCTTCTTCTGAGTCTTTCTGTGCTCGCCATGAGACTCCGGTATCGCTTGCCTGACCGCAGCAGTTCAAAGAGGCAGTTGTTTGGGTGGCTGGAGTCCTTGATGATTATCTTAGCCTTACCCCTGCACCGCTTGTTGTAAATGTTCTGGAGGGTGGGAAGCCCCCCTCCAATTGTGTGTTCGGCTGAACGTGTCACTCTTGTCTGGTGAACCCATACAACAGGTTGATATGGTTAAATTACTGGGAGTCATAATAGATAGTCGACTGACATGGGAAGAGCACATTGACACAGTGGCTAAGAAAATGGGTACTGGCATTTATATGGCAAGAAAATGCTGTCCTTATGTTCCAGCACATATTCTGGGACAGGTCTTTAAGTCATTCATTTTATGCCACCTGGACTACTGCTCACCTGTTTGGTCCTCTGCATCTGACAGTGCACAGAGGAAACTACAAATTACCCAGAACAGAGCTGCCAGACTAGTCCTACATTGCCCCATAACAACGAACATAAACAGTATGCATAGGGAACTCTTATGGTTATCGGTAGATAAAAGGCTTGTCTTAAATACAGTCACATTCTACAATAACAGCATCCACGCCTCTAAGCCTGAGTTTTTATATAGTCAAATGATCAGATACAGTCACAGTCATTTAACTAGAATGGCAGGAGAAGGTAAAATCATGTTACCTCACTCAAAATTGAATACCTTATGAAAATCTGTCATTTATCGAGCCATTACTTATTGGAATAGCTGGCCAGAACAAATAAGATAAGATATTCCTTTATTGATCCCCTTGGGGAAATTCCAGTGACACACACATACAGCTCATTGTCTCATTAACAACAACATATCACAATCATTAAATTTTTACAGTAACAACGGCACAACATAAATTCAAACAGACATGTACATTTGTTGACACATGTCGACTACAGAATGCCTGAGACACCATATGCGATAGTCGGCTGCGACAACA
This sequence comes from Notolepis coatsorum, assembly GCF_963971535.1. Classification (NCBI taxonomy): domain Eukaryota; kingdom Metazoa; phylum Chordata; class Actinopteri; order Aulopiformes; family Paralepididae; genus Notolepis; species Notolepis coatsorum. The sequence goes on along the minus strand of NC_140179.1, from coordinate 25,338,349 downwards.
CCGGGGTGTCGTTGCGCCAGGTGGCGGGAGGGAGGGTGGAAAGATTGTCCAGCGGGAGGGGCTTTGGTGATGAGACAGTCTTAGGCCCCCCCCCCCCTCCAGCACGCGTACTAGTCGGCTGCCGTCACCATCACGTGGGAGTGGCGCCGGGCGTACACGCGGGAGGGGGGATTGGGTAGGGATTGGGGGAGGCCGCTCGCCACTCTTATCTCCCAGAGGGCTTTCGACTCCAGCAGCTCCTTGGTTCGACCTTGGTCCAGGAATTTGTTTTGGCTGACTGACTGGCACATTTATCCCAGCCACGTCACTTTAAATTTGATTTGAATAGAGTGAAATATAACTATTGATTTGAGTGGAGTGAGTTTTAACAACTCCGTCCAAATGACTGAATGCATTATTAGTCCAAGTGTCCAAGTGTCTTAATCAGTTCATTTTGGTAGGTCCTGTGCACGGTAAACAGATCCAAAATCTTCTTATTGCAGTCCAAAAGCTTCGATAATCCAAAAATTACCACGTCTTCAAGTTGGTAGCCCGATTTATGATGTCCCAAGAGGCAGAGAGGGTTAGCCTTATTCTGCTTCTTGACGAAAATATGCAATCCACTGATTAGATCCATTTAGAGTTGATTTGAGTATAGTCCGGCAACCGGCACGAAGCAGAGCATAGCAGCATCGGGCTCCATGGAGCAGTAGAGGCGGCGGTAGGAACGGCCTTGAGGAGCCTGGGGAGAGGAGAGAAATGCGACTGTCTCTGGGAAGGGCTGGGAAGGGATACGTCAATTAACTAGCAAATCATCATTTAAACATGTATATAGTGTGTATGTATGTATACATGTATATATGTGTGTGTATGTATGTATGTATGTATGTATGTATGTATGTATGTATGTATGTATGTATGTATGTATGTATATATTGATATGTTGGACTTTGGACCCCAGGAAGACTAGCTGGTGCCATTTGCATCAGCTAATGGGGATCCTTTTTAATAAAAAAAATACAAATATGACTGTTCTCTGTTTCAGAAAAGGACACAGACTGGTTTGTAATCCAAGGTTATGAGGAGCTTGGAGAGAAAAGTGGAGCTAAACTACAGACAAGACTCTTGGAAATACCGCTCAAGAGATTGTCAGCGGTAAGATGGGGAAGAAAATTACATTTGGAGTTGATTTGCATAATCCACTGTAACTGTACATTGGATTATCGACGAAACCTTACTTGGTCCCATGAAAAGGGTCTCATGTATTAATGGGTTAGGACATTTACTGTACATTGGAGGGGGTTGGGTTAGGACATTTACAGGGGCCAGTTTCGAATTGCAGTCTCCCGTAGGTGCTCTCTTTTGGTTTTGAAAGTGGGTAGTGATCATAGCTGTCAACATTGGCAGGTTAAAAAATTTGTACATTTGAGCCCCGCCCCTTCCCCCCGGCCCCGCCCCCTCCCAATGGAGCTGCCTCGTCGCTGCCATCTGCTGGTCAAAACCTGTATTTTTTTTATTTATTTTTTTATTATCCTTTTTATCCAGGAATGTCCCATTGAGATACAAGATCTCTTCTTCCAGGGAGTCCTGACCAACACGGCACACAACAAGTTTCAACATAAAACAGGGCATTAAACAAAAAACATACAATTCAAATATAAATACAGAAGGCCATTTGTGCAGTGGCAAGCAAGGAGCATAATCATATCAGCAATAGCATCAGGTAAAACAGTTACATGTTTCATAAAGGGCTAATCGTAGCATACCTTTAAAAGCATTCACAGTAGGAAGTGCCTCTAGACAAAGTTTTACTTGCAGCATATTCCATAAAAAGGGAGCATAGTGGGAGAATGCAGCTTTACCAAGCTCTGACTGCATCAAAGGAACATTTAAAAGCATCCCATTTGCTGCTCGTCTGGTATTAAAAAAGCAAGTATAAAAGGACAGAAGTCTGGAGATATATAAAATGTTTTCACAGGAAATTCACTATTATTTTACAGATTACTTTTGTTTTCCTACTTTAAGTGTAAATGCTATAAAAATACAGTAAATTACCTTTTATCAAAATATTAACCATTAAATAAAGGTTGTAATCTGTAAATGTGTTTGATTTTACTGTAAATGTTATGATGAATTGAAAATGGGGGAAGAAGTCCTTCTCTGGTCTGCATCCCCTTAACAATTGTGTATTGCGCCATACTGTATTGTACCCATTCTGCAATCTGTTAAAGTTAGCAATCAATCAATGTATTACCATAGTGTCTTTATACCTTCACCACTGTAGGCTACATATTAATACTACAACTCAAGAAGAATCAAGAGGTTTATTTGTCACATACATAGTGAAATGCAGGTGGTCACGCCCGCATTGATTGTGCAAAATACAAAAAATAGGCATAGAAAAAATATAGGTAACACAAGATATGCATGATAAAAAAAATGCCATGTTCCTGAAAAACTGGTTCCTATGTACACTACAATATACAATTGTAACTCTTAATGTATCTAAACTATACAATACCTCCTTCCTTTAAACCAATAAAAAATCGCGTATTAACCGGTGAAGCGTTATCCTATTATATTAACATAGCTACAACAAACACAGACTGTTATATTAAATTAATTGATTGCTGTTTAACTTGTCCATGTCCAGTCCTTTCCATTAGCCCCACCGTTCATTGTAAACAATGATGCATGTAATTATATTAACGTTACTGTGTGTTGTTGTAGCTATGTTAATATAATAGGATAACGCTTCACCGGTTAATTCTCGATTTTTTATTGGTTTGTCATGACAAACCAATTACATAATCCAAAATGTGTAAAGAAACAACATATTCCAGTTAACGGTATATTTTTTTAATCATTCGTTACGGCGAAATCAATACTTCCATTTGTATAAATTAGGTTAACTGGAGCTTAGTATTCCTGCTTGCCTGAGGGGCTTGTCGCGGCTCATGCGCATGCGCGCGCTCGGCCAATCAGAGCAACGCGGAAGGGAAGGTATCTTGCCGAAAGGATACAAGCAGCCAGGTGAGCTAATAATAAGCAATAACTGGACCTGGGGGTGTGATTAACTGTTATGAGAAAGTTTGTGGTTAGGAGTTGTTTCAGACAAAACATGTTCTCTGTACACTAGTGGAAAGTCCCCATGGCTTAGGTTTCCTTTACTCGTAAGCAAGCTGGTTTCTCGTGAATGGAGTAAAGGGATAGTATGAGAAATATTGACAGTGAATGACAATTGACAATACCGATGTATTGTTTAGCCCAAGAGTACTCTCGGGTTCAAGTATTTAATAGCAGCCTGCTATTAAATACTTGAACCTGAGAGTGCTGGTCCAGCTTCCATGCTTCTTCTTTTTTATATATCACTTTACGGGATTTCAGCACCCAGTGTCGGATTTTGAGAGCGCGGTCTATCTTGACATTAGCCCAAGAGTAGCCTATTGATAATTAGTTTGTAATATATTTATCAGATCAACATAAGCATAATAGATCTAAATAACTTAGTTAGTTCACACCTTATTTCACATTTATGGGCACAGAGGTAACTACTATGACAGACGGATATGACCAAATCAACAGAAAAAGGTCTTTCCTCCTTTGCCTTTCAGCCATAGGCCACAACAGGATTAACAAGCAACATCAAGGCTGCAATGCCAACAGTTGTCTTGGTGCTGGGCAGACTGAAAGCTTATAGGGTGTAAATATGCTGGATGCTATTAGCCTATTGAAAGAAACGGGCAAAAAGTTATCTTAATTCATGATCTTGATCCGATAAACATATTACAAATGGATGATCAATACGCTACTCTTTGGCTAAACAATACATGGATTCATTGACATGTAATTGATATTGCTAATATAATATCAATTCCATTGAATATATCATTTCAGACTGAATTATCTGTACTAGTGGTCTGTGTACTCTTGACTCTTTCTCTGCCACGCTGGGAATGGGATATGGCTAGCCGCTATGTGCTGCCACGCATTAAACCAATGGAGTCGGTCACCTTGTTTGCAGGGCTATAACTATATTCTATATTATAGCTATGGATGCAATACTATGGCCCATTTGACATCGAGTATCTATCGTTCAAGATGTGATTTTTTTTTTATTCCATCCATACATTCCCGTTTTATACCGTGGTGAATATAAGTGGTTTTAGAGCGGTTTAGGGTAATTCCTGGGAGGCTAATAATAGCCTGCAACGTTTATTATACTCAATCCATTGGCATTTCGTCCCTATACACGCTACAATAAAACATTCAAATGCATATGATCGGTATATAATGTCCCATCATGATTAATTGTCAATAACGGCATTCGTTAGTACAACAACGTACACTGATCAGCGCGATGGCTATGAAAACAAGGCACAATCAAGCTGAAATTGACGTTAAATTGCTCTTACCTGTGGCCGGTGGGATTCCAAAAAGAATATTCCAATTATTTGATTGCCATCTGGTAGATTGTATGTCCATTTGGCTCACGACATAACCCACCACAGCATAATGAATTGTGGGTCCCGAAAGCGATTCAATACGATCGGGTGAAGCCCTTGGTTACTAGAAAAGTTCGCCCGGAGGCATTTCATCAACGCACAGCTCCATACACAGAGTCTTAACACATTGACAGCCACTGGGATTAGACGGGCCCCACTCTATAAGGCCAGCTTCTCATAACAAGGTTTAACTATGCGTGAGGTTGTTTGTAGAGCTAAATCTATATTTTAAATTATTGCTATGTGTCTATTGTCATTGTCAATTGACACTATAAACCTTCCCTTCAATATGCCATAAAGAAATAATTTTTTCATCAATACGTTCCAATTTTATAGCGTCGTGAATATGAACGTTATATCGGATTGGTCTAGGCTAATTCCTGCAAAACTAGTTACAGGGCGCTAAGCTAATAACGTTAAATCGATTGGCGTTTCGGCCGTACACAAGCTAGAGATAAAAATCTAAATGCATATGATCAATATCATGTTCCACCATGAATGCATGAAAGGGGGGGGGGGTGGGGGAAGTCGTTTCTGATTATTGATTACCAATAACGGCATTCGTTATTGAAGCCTCATACACTGATGAGAGGGTTGGATATGAGAACAAGGCCCGATCGGGCTGTAATTTACGTCAAATAGCTCTTACCTGTGGCCGGTTGGATCCCAAAAAGGATTTCCCAGTTATTGATCGCCATCTGGTAGATCGATATGTCCTTTCGATGATGCTATAGTCCTTTACTGCATACTGAATTCGGCAGCTATGTGTCTAATACGCCCGTCGCTTATCAATGACTTGTTTGCAGTCAACATTGTCAAACGTATTGTTTTTTAATCGGTTAATTTCTGTTTTATACCTTTTTGAAAAACGCTCGTTTTTTGAAAGTTTCAGAAAAAAAATGATTCTGTGATAATCGCCCTTTACTGGAATACTCTGGAATACACAAAACGTGTTGTCATTTTTCTGCCTATTTATGAATCGTTTTCAAATAAACGCTAGATTATCGATAGTATATGTGTACTTATGCACGCTATAGAAGCGGGCTGAAAAATCTATTAATCTTATTTCCTGATCGCACACACACACATACACACATACGGGACACGTTGATATATCTGTGAAAATAGCTCTGATTATCCCAAGACTGGTAAAATAGATTCCTTACCTCAGATCAGATGTTCTCCAAAAAGATTATTCCAATTCCTGATCGCCATTCCAAATATCGATCGTGTTTATTGATCCAACGCTGGGTGGTCGAAACAGATAATCCACGCTGTTCTGATGGTGGGCGAATAAACGCTAGATTATCGATAGTATATGTGTACTTATGCACGCTATAGAAGCGGGCTGAAAAATATCTTATTTCCTGATCGCACACACACACACACATACGGGACAAATGTGGAAGCCGGACTTTTTTTCTCCATGCGTTTTCATTGACTCCATTCCAATGGGTGCAATACCATCCGGAGAGACGATAGGGGGCGGTATTTTCCCTTTTCGAGTGGTAACGTGAGGCTAGATTGATGAAATATGAATGGAAATCGCTAATAGACTTTTTTTCTCCATGCGTTTTCATTGACTCCATTCCAATGGGTGCAATACCATCCGGAGAGACGATAGGGGGCGGTATTTTCCCTTTGAGTGGTAACGTGAGGCTAGATTGATGAAATATTAATGGAAATCGCGAATAAAAAAATAACGATTAAACGACGATCTCTCGTCGTTGGCACTCAACGGTTGGCATGAACTAACGAGAATTCTCGTCATTGGCACTCAAAGTGTTAAGCATGGCGCAGAATCACTTGTATATACGTGGTTGGCCATGAATGTGTTAAAGGAAGTGCAACATCGGCCACATAATACCTGGCGGCGGTATTGGACTTTTGCTATCTCAAGACTCATTCCCTATGGTAACATGAGCCTTCCTGGATGGATAATGAATGGAAATAGCGAATAAAAGAAATAACGATCAAATAACGAGTATACTCGGCGTCCAACGATTGGCGGCCAATAACGAGTATACTCGTCGTTGGCAGTGAATGAGTTAATTGCTCCCCAGAACAACACAAACTAGGAACAACAATGATATTGTTACAAGGACAGATACAACCTCAATGTCATATTGCAAGCAACTGCCTGTTGGGATTTATCTCAGTATTGTATTAATGTTGGCCAGTTTTCAATTACCGTCCTTAGAGCAGATTCACTTTAATATCACATCAACAACAGAATTTGGAGCATAATACATTTTGAGAACTTAGAAATACAAACTGAACGAATGCAAAACACACACAAAATCTGAACTCTTCATTGGTGTACTTCTCTCTTCTCCAGGTACAATTGCTGCATTGCTCCCCAACAACAAGCAGAGATATGAATGAGTCAAGGCTTCACTGCTGTGACCAGTGTGGAAAGCGCTTCATCAAAAAGGCCACGTTTCTAATACACCAGCACAGTCATACAGGAGAGAAGCCTTACCACTGTGACCAGTGTGAGAAGAGCTTCAGTCGGTCTGAAAAATTAAAGATACACCAGCGCTTTCATACTGGAGAGAAGCCCTACCACTGTGACCAGTGTGAGAAGAGCTTCAGTAGCTCTAGAAAATTAAAGAGTCACCAGCGCAGTCATACAGGTGAGAAGCCCTACCACTGTGACCAGTGTGAGAAGAGCTTCAGTGAGTCTGGAAGCTTAAAGAAACACCAGCACATTCATACAGGAGAGAAGCCCCACCACTGTGACCAGTGTGAGAAGAGCTTCATTACCTCTGGAGAATTAAAGAAACACCAGCGCATTCATACAGGAGAGAAGCCCTACCACTGTGACCAGTGTGAGAAGAGCTTCCGTAGCTCTGGAGAGTTAAAGACTCACCAGCAAATTCATACTGGTGAGAAGCCTTATCACTGTGACCAGTGTGAGAAGAGTTTCAGGCAGTCTGGACATTTAAAGAGACACCAGCGCAGTCATACAGGAGAGAAGCCCTACCACTGTGACCAGTGTGAGAAGAGCTTCAGTCAGTCTGGACAATTAAAGACACACCAGCGCAGTCATACAGGAGAGAAGCCCTACCACTGTGACCAGTGTGAGAAGAGCTTCAGTGAGGCTGGAAAATTAAAGTTACACCAGCGCATTCATACTGGTGAGAAGCCTTACCACTGTGACCAGTGTGAGAAGAGCTTCACTGCATCTGGAAAATTAAAGTTACACCAGCGCATTCATACTGGTGAGAAGCCTTACCACTGTGACCAGTGTGAGAAGAGCTTCATTACCTCTGGACACTTAAAGGTACACCAGCGCATTCATACTGGTGAGAAGGCCTACCACTGTGACCAGTGTGAGAAGAGCTTCCGTCAGTCTGGACTCTTAAAGATACACAAGCGCATTCATACTGGTGAGAAGCCTTACCACTGTGACCAGTGTGAGAAGAGCTTCCGTCACTCTGGAGACTTAAAGACACACCAGCACATTCATACAGGAGAGAAGCCCTACCACTGTGACCAGTGTGAGAAGAGCTTCAGTCTACTTAAACGCTTAAAGCAACACCAGCGCAGTCATACAGGAGAGAAGCCTTACCACTGTGACCAGTGTGAGAAGAGTTTCAGTAACACTGGAGGCTTAAACATGCACCAGCGCAGTCATACAGGAGAGAAGCCCTACCACTGTGACCAGTGTGAGAAGAGCTTCAGTAACACTGGAGGCTTAAACATGCACCAGCGCAGTCATACAGGAGAGAAGCCCTACCACTGTGACCAGTGTGAGAAGAGTTTCACTAACACTGGAGGCTTAAAGATACACCAGCGCAGTCATACAGGAGAGAAGCCCTACCACTGTGACCAGTGTGAGAAGAGCTTCAGTGTGTCAGCAAAATTAAAGATACACCAGCGCAGTCATACAGGAGAGAAGCCCTACCACTGTGACCAGTGTGAGAAGAGCTTCAGTGTGTCAGCAAAATTAAAGATACACCAGCGCATTCATACAGGAGAGAAGCCTTAACACATTCTGTGCCAAAAACTACTTATTACTTTTCTGGGCCCCAACCGTAGAGTGCCAAAAATGACTTTATGTTTCTGGGTAGTTTTTCCTTTTTTTAAATATTTTTATTCATTATCCATCCTGGGACCCTGGTGTTATCATAGGGAATGAGTCTGAGATCGCCAAAGTGCAATACTGGCCGCATCCAGCTAGACGGCGGTATCGAGCACCCTTTGAAACCTTGTATCTTGGCCTGTGCGTCGATTATATGCGTCTCCGGGTCTTTTTTTTTTTTTGGGCAAAACAAGCGGTTATAACGGTCGGATTGAGAAGAATCAAATGCTCCCGATGCATGATGTGTGGTGGATTATGTTGGCAACACGATGGACATCATTACTTGGAATTGCGATCAGATAATTGGAATATTCTTTTTGGGGTACATCCTAGTCAAGGTAAGGGCTATATGATATCAATCTTGCGTTGATCCAAGCATGTCTTCACTGCGATCCGAACGTGTGTGTAACGTTAGTCCACAACGTTGGTGATGATCAAAGCATCAACCCCCCCCCCCATTTCATGCATTCATGATGAAACAATATCTATGATATAGATTTGATTTGAGAATTATAGCAGGTCAAGGGAAGAAACAGCAATGGTTATAGTATAATACACGCATAAAGCTATTGCTCAGCATTTTGGGAATTACCCCAGAACGATCTAAAAACACTTATATTCACCACGGTATAACGCGTGAATGTATGCATGGACATTTTTTTCTTTTTTGCATCTTGACCGGAAGAAAGTCACTGTCAAATGACCATAGTATTGTATCCATAGCTATAATATAGAATATAGTTATAGCTCTACAAACAAGGTGACACATTCATGGCCAATCACGGACATGTCCGTGTTTCGGCGCCATGCTTAAAGGGCCAACCACGGACATATCCGTGGCTAGGTTGTTTTGGCTTTTATTCCATTTTAATAACCTACTCCATGTCACCGAGCGGCACTGCAGAATTACCCTACTCTTGGAATTCGGAAAAGTGCACGCAGTAAAGGAATATATCATCAGCCAATGGACATATCGATCTACCAGATGGTGATCGATAACTGGGAAATCCTTTTTGCAGTCCAACCGGCCCACGGTAAGACCTTTTTCACGTAAATTACACGCTGATCAGGCCTTGTTATCATAGCCAACCAGGCGATCAGCGAATGTGGCTACTGAGGCTAACGCCCCCCCCCCCCCTTTCATGCATTCATGGTGGACCATGATACCGATCATATACATTTAGATTTTTAGCTCTAGCTTCTGTAGGGCCGAAACGCCATTCGATTTAACGTTATTAGCTTAGCGGCCTGTATCTCGCCTTCCAGGAAATATACCAGACCAAATCCCATATAACGCTTATATTCAAGATGCTATAAAATGGGAACGTATTGATGTATTTTTTTGTTCTTTAAGCCATTTTGAAGGGACGGTTTATAGTGTCAATTGACAATGAGAATGGACAGATAGCAATAATATAAAGTATAGATTTAGCTCTACAAACAGCCTCACGCACAATGAAGTTTATTATGAAATGCTGGCCGTATAGAGTGAGATTAGACTGATCCAAATGGCCATGAATGTGTTAAAGCGTGGTAGTGCATAGATGGGGCCCGAAAACAGCGTGGCAGTCAATGTGTTAACCTCTTGTACCCGTGCGGACCGCAAATGACATCACGTCATAAATCATTGTCTCTAGACTGTATGACAATGTTTTTTTTCAAATGTATCCAACAGTAAACATCCTAACCATGTCACAACAGCAGTCATAGTGTATATTTTTAGCAATATGTTTGTTTACCAATAGGTTCAAGTGTTATCAACACTTTGGGCACCAGCCATTATCCACATCCCGTTCTCACGGTGCCACGCTAAAAGACAGTCACTCACTGTGCGTCACGATGTTTGCCGATCTATATTCTATTTAATAGCTATGGGGACAATACTATGGTCATTTGACATTAACAATCTCCCGTCCAACTTGCAAAAAATTGTGAATTCTTTCATGTATACGCTCACGCGTTATCCCGTAGTGAATATTGTATAGTTTCTTACTGATCCTGGCTAATTCCTGAAAAGCTGAGTTATAGGGCGCTATGCGAATTTTACTAAAGTCATTGGCGTTTCCTGCCTGGACACACGCTACTATTTCCAAATCTAATGTATATAATAGGTATTATGTTTCATCATGAATGCATTAACACATCAAGTGCCAGTCAGCAGGGGGCACTGTGGGCCATCAGTGCCAGTGTTATGTTCAATGGGGAGAATGCAGTGTTTGCAGTGCTAAAAACTATATTAAATATTATAGCTATGGATCTAATAACGTTGTCGATTGTGTGGCAACCCCAAGCCACCACTGGGCTTGGTGATTGAAGGACGCTAGGTAGCGACCCAATGGCTGGGCGCTACCCATATTTGGGCGTCCGCTTCCGGACGCACCTGTCGCTAGAAGGTCATCAAGAGCGATTATCGAATCACTGCGCGGTGCGCCTGTTGAGGGGGAACTTAATGGAGCCCAAGAGCCCACTCTCACTCTCTCGTAGCAGTGCAAGGAGACAGGCCACGGAGCGGAGACGCCGCCCGGCCGACAGATTAATTGCTATAAAGCCAGTGAGACGTGTGAAACGTTTATTGTTTATTAGAAAATAAAGAAGAGTATCATTTTGGGAACTGCAACCTGTCTGTGTGTTGTTTATTCTGCCACCCCTACACATGGAATTGCCACAACAGTCAACATGCAAAAAACAGATAATTTTTTCATTCGTACATTTCCGTTTTATACCGTGGTGAATATGAGTATAGTTTGAGTGATTCTGAGTAATCCCAGGAAAAGACGCGAAAACAGCGTTTTATTGGAATTCACTAAACACGTTGCCATTCCTCGCTTGGATCAACAATCAATCTGAAATCAACGCTAGATTATCGGTATTATCTTTCATCATGCACGCATGAAAGGTGGTTTGGAGCGGGCGCCCATCCGTGCCGTGATGTGACCAACGGGACACAGCACATACACATACCACACAGACACGCTTCGATCGCGGGAAAAGAAATATCGGATCAACGCAAGATTGGTAATATATAGTCCTTACCTTGTCTCTGATGTACTGCAAAAAGAAGAATCCAATTATCTGATCGCCATTCCATTATATCCACAGCGATCCTGTCTCCGACGTTATCCAGCATTGCACATGAACGGGCGGGCGGGGTCAGTTGTCCATGCCATCCCTCCCTATAAGCGAGTGTTTAGAACCCGCCCCCACGCCGCAGCTCGGCCGAGAAAACAAACCACATCGTTTCAAATGGAGTGCAATAGCGGCTGCAAGGCGTTAGGTGGCGGTATTGGCCGTCTGCGATCTCAGACACATTCAGGACAGCATGCACAAGGTGCCTCAATGGATAATGAATGGCAATAGCGAATAAAAGAAATAACGAAACAGAAACGTAGATCTACGTTTTTTGGCACTTACCAGCCATGCGGTGCGCCTTACCCCCGTTGAATGCCACCACCCACTTCAATGATAGCGCTCTCATATTTATACCTGACAGCGGTACTGTGCTTTATCGACTTCAAAAAGGCTTTTGACTCGATACACAGAGCCGTGAGGATACTCGAGGCCTACGGAGTCCCTCCCAATCTACTCCGGGCCATAGGGACCATGCACACGGGTACAAGGGCCAAGGTGGTAACCCCAGACGGCAACAGTGAAGAATTTGACATCCTGGCTGGAGTGATGTAAGGGGACACCCTTGCCCCCTTCCTTTTCGTCATAGTCCTCGACTATGCGCTCAGGAAGGCCATCAATGGACGGGAGCAGGAACTTGGTCTCACAATAACCCCAAGGAGATCGAGACGACACCCCGCCATAGTCCTAACAGACCTTGACTACGCGGACGACATCAGCCTGCTCTCTGACCACGTGGAGCAGGCACAGGAACTCCTGTGCAGAGTGGAGACGGAGTGCGCCAAGGTTGGCCTTAGGCTAAATGCCAAGAAAACCGAGGTCATAATGTATAACATCCTCCCGGATCATCCACCTCTAAGGACAACAGGAGGCTCTGCTCTAAAGGAAGTCGGTGATTTCAAATACCTGGGCTCGTGGGTCAACTCGTCCGAGCAAGACCTTAAAGTGAGGAAGGCGCTTGCGTGGAGGGCTCTGAACGGCATGACCAGTGTGTGGAAATCCAACCTCCCCTGTCAAATCAAGCTCAACTTCTTTCATGCAACAGTTGAGTCTGTCCTTTTGTATGGCAGTGAATGCTGGACCTTGAAGCCCACCCTGCAGAAGTCCTTGGATGGGTGCTACACCAGAATGATGCGTGTGGTGCTCAACATCAACAGGGATGAGCATGTCACTAATACAAACTTGTATGGGGGGGTGCTAAGGGTGAGCGAGAAAGTGGCAGTCAGGAGAATGAGGCTGGCAGGTCACTGCCAGAGACATCATGAGATGCCAACCAGCAAACTTGTGCTGTGGGAACCAACACACGGGCATCGATCACGAGGACGTCCCACATTAACCTACGTGGACGTACTCAGGAGAGATGCGGGAACAGAATGCACCGGCGAGCTAGCCAGATGCATGGAGGATCGGGATGACTGGAAGCACCGATGGAGGGCCCGTCCGAGGACGACCTAGATAGATCATATTTGTGAACGCATAAACTTAAATTATGGCTATGTGTCTAATCTGGCCGTCGCTTATCAATGACTTGTTTGCAGTCAACATTGTCGAAACGGATTGTTTTTTAATCGGTTCATTTACGTTTTATACCATTTTGAAAAACCCTCGTTTTCTTGGAAGTTTCAGGAAAATATAAAGATTCTGTGATAAACGCTCTTTACTGGAATAATCAAAAAACGTTGTCATTCTTCAAATTTTTCGGCCTATTTATGAATAGTTTTCAAATAAACGCTAGATTATCTATAGTATATGTGTACTTATGCATTAAGCGGGCTGAAAAATCGATTCTCTCATTTCCTGATCAACACACACATACATATGGCACACGCTGATATCTCTGTGAAAAAAGGTCTGATTATCCTAAGACTGGTAAAATAGATTCCTTACCTCAGATCAGATGTTCTCCAAAAAGATTATTCCAATTCCTGATCGCCATTCCAAATATCGATTGCGTTTATTGATTCAGCGCTGGGTACTGGAAATATTTATTCCACGCTGTTTTGCGGCTCGGCAATGACTTGGATCCTCTCGGATGGCTTGCCGGAGAAGTAAAATGAGGAAACTGGATTCCCCCCCCCCCCCCCCCATGTGTTTCATTCAGTCTAATCCAATGGGGTGCAGTACAACAGGGAGAGACGATAGGGGGCGGTATTTTCCCAATGGAGCTCAGAGAGAGTTTGCAGCACTAACGTGAGACTAGATTGGGGACAACGAATGGAAATTAGCCTCGTGCTAAATCCGGCAATTTTTACACTCTAGTGTTCATTAATTTTGCATTGTCCCGTCCAAATAAACGAATAAAATAAAAATAAAAGATTGATGAAATATGAATTCAAATCGCTAATTAAAAAAAAAACTGACAAAGTGTTAACGGTCGGGCCACAGAAACGTAGATCTACGTGAACGGCAGTCAATGTGTTAAAGGGGGGGGTCGTTTTTTGATGCTCTGATCGCGAGTAACGGCATTCGTTTTGAACACCACACGCTGATCAGCTGAATCTATATGAAATCATTGTAGGATCAAGGTGGAATTTACGTCAGATAGTCCTTACCTTTGATCGGGGTTATTCCAAAAAGAATATTCCAATTGTCTGATCGCGATTTCCAGTATTGATGTCCATCTGGTCCTGGACATAATTTGGCACAATTTATGGATTGAGTGTGCTAGAAGCGTTTCAAGTTGCTTGGGTGAAGTGTTAGACTTGCCTGGACCAGAATTCTCCACCCGGAGCACATTAGATGTGACACACAGTCTGGAACAGGGTTTCAAAGGGTGGGCGATACTGCCACCTAGCAGGATCTGGCCGGTACTGCACTCTCGGGGTCTCAGTATGGCTTTCAGCGGTAACATAATAGGTCTGAGTGTAATATTGATATTAAAATCGAATAAAAGAAAAAACTATCTAAAAACGAGTTAACTCGTCTTTGGCGCTCAACGCATGGCGGCCAATAAGTAACGACTTAACTAGTTTTTGGCGCTCAATGTGTTAATTAATGAAATATGAGTTTACGAATTGTATTAAAAAGATCGCAAATTTCAACCAGAAATAAATCCGAGCGACCATTTTGCTGTAGTCATTATGATGAAGGAAAGACAGGGCTTTCAATGAGCGTTGAATTTTCAAAAAACTACATCTCCTAGGGTGCTCCAGCTTTCTGGAAGCAAATAACTTCCTGATTATTATTTTTTATTTCTATTATTTCTCGGGATTATATACCACAAAACTGAACGTTATTGGCATAGTTTGGAGCACAGTTAGTTTGTCTCCCTTCTGTGAACATTTAGCAACCATCCGTGTTTAATTTGGTTTCAAAATGGTGGAGCTGTCTCAAAAATAAAAAGCTGACTGTAAATACAGTAGATTTCATTCTCTGTTCTTCATGCACGCCTGGTGATACTAAATCCAAATTGAACTCTGCCATTGGAACCAGTAGATTTGGCCTGATCCATAGATGTGCAACATAGCTATAATAAGGTAATTTATAGGCCTCATATTCTATAATAATATTTCAAATTGCATGGGTCCTGTAACTGAGGGGTACAATTCCCTGACTGTATTGTTAAGTATGGTATTATTAAACCACTACCTCTTGTACTTTAACTTCTGGCCATCCAGTACATGATATAGATATGATGAACACTTTCCCACCTGATGAAACGAAGTCCACACAAATGTACAAATCGAATATTTAATATAGCAAAAGGTATATACAACGTTCACTTGTTTACACTTATGATTTGAAATGCACTTGTATGGCAAATGAGTATTCGTAGGTAAATCAACATTGAATGTCCAATCTCTGGTTACGCAGGGAGTAAGTATACAACCCGGTTCTTTAGGGAACTATAGCGATGGTACTTAAATGATTATAGCTGGATACACTAAGGGGGGGGGGGGGGTCCCGCTGGTTGTAAGACAGTAGGAGGGGGGGGTTAGAAGAGCCGCTGGCGGTATCCCATCTGGCCGACGATTTCTTGGGAGAATTCAAAGTCTTGAACACGGTGCCCACAGAACCTCGGTCCGCAGATGAATACAGCTGGACCCTCTGGTGGACGGTAGCTGCCGGTCCACAACGGAGAGACGTGAGGCGACCTCACTGGTGTAGAGCGCCGTCTCACCTGGACTCCTCTCCGGGGGGTAGTTCCAACACTCAGCAGTGTTGGCCGTTATCCATGGAATAATCAAAGCACCCAAAGCATAATCCAAGCCGTGGAAGGCTCGCCGTCGTCCGGGTAGAGTAATCCAATGTACAGGTCCAGTCGCCCTGGCCCGGAGCTCCTCGGATGCAAGCACCACTAGTGGTCTGCCCAGCCTGGTTAAGACTCCAGATAACGTCAGGAACGATGGGGGTACTGATAACTTTATAACTCTAACCGAACGATGCACCATACATAATAGACTATTATTAGCTTAATAGAAATACGTCCAACTCGACGGTATAGTGCCAAACTATGACAATTCAACTATTAATCCACACGATATCTCAATGCCTATTCTGAGGCCAAGTAGGCCTTACTGCACCACACGTGCGTCGTGGGTGAGGCTTCGCGTCTGTTACTCGGTTGGAGGGTAAAGAACTAATGGACTAAAAGAAAGTTCTACTTTACTTGCGCCATATATATATGCGCTGTGAACAAATAGTACCATTCGTATTTCGCCAGACGTATTCCTACGCGGAACCGGGCTTGCCACGACATGTTGGGCGGCACGATTGAACTTGAACCTAGGGGTATGGCTGCTGGCGCCAGGTTCTCGTCCAATGGTAGAATGAAACTATTATGGGCTGTTTAGTAGACTAAAGGGATATTCAGTGCATATTGTACAAGGAATATACAGGGGATATCAAACGATATACAAATACTATTTAAATATATATATATAAATAAATATATATATTCGGTTTAATCTGATCCTTCACAACAGGTCCGGATGGCAGAATTCAGTACTGTATCTACAAAACCTTCTGTTTAATCATCTTCCCTTTATTCATTTCCTTAGATTTTTTTGTACACCTGACCTCAAGAAGCTACTGTCTGTTCATTTCTAGCATGGTGTTATTCACTGTCAAAGATGCAAAGAAAAATCATAATTCATATTCTCATTTTTCATCACAATTTAAGCAAGTCTAGTAATGGACAATATTTCTGACACTGGGAATACATTCATTGAGGTCCATAGATGTCCCTAGATACCGAGAACATACAAATGGACCTTGTAGAAGTGGAGCAATAGGGCTCCAGGCTCCAAGAAAATAGGGCTCCAGGCTTTAGAGGTTAAAGATGGTGGGGGAAACATTTAATTTGATCATTCAATTAAAAGACACCAGCACATTCATACAGGAGAAAAGCCTTACCACTGTGACCAGCATGGGAAAAGCTTCAGACAAACTCAAGACTTATACCAATATATTCCAGTATATTCATTCAGGTGTCAAACCCTAACATTTTGTAGAAATCTGCTTAAAAACTCAACATACTTAACAGATTCATCCTGGACAGCAATCCAACTAATGTGATCTGCATCAGAACTTCTGACGATCATCTTCAAACACCAGTTTCATGGTTTGAATAGAGGCCTTGCTCTCTAGTCCTCTCTTCCAACACTAGTTGTCTCTCTTCCAACATGGCTGCCTGTAACCACACACACACAGGGCCCAAGGGGTGCTTGAGCACCTGCCCTTTTTCCTGAAGAGTACAAAAAATTCCCTTTGCTGGCTGGTGGTAATTGTATTTAACTTTTTGTTTATTTTCTATAGAAAAATAAACAAAAAATGTGTGCGTGCTGTAGAGGAATATAACCACGAGTAAGGATGTACTCAGACAAAAGTAGACATAGTTAACCAGGTTTATTCAGCTTACAATCTAGGAGAATTGGCTTGAGACCCGGCGAAACCAGACGAGGGAAATGCTTCTCTATATTATCGTAAGAGAAGATGGGCTGTGTGTGAGTAGGGTATATCTGCAGAGCCCAATGTGTGGGCGGGGCGTCGGGGCCTGTACTGTGCGGTGCACTACTGCACATGCGATGTTGGGCGGGGCTTCATAGTGCGCATGCGTGTGGAGAAAATATGTTTGTATGATTTTCTAGCTCTGGTTTAACATTCATTCTTCTTTGTTGAAAAATAACCAAATATGTCTTTCAGTGAAAATGTAAGTACCTTAGGCCGGGGCACCTTCGCTATTTTGGACATTAGGGCCTATTTTCCGTCTGTAATTTGCTTTAGTGGTGAGCTAACGCACACTCCGGGATTGCAGCTGGGGGCTAGTTCTGCACTAACCTAACGTTAGTTAATATTCCCTGTAAACACCCAACTAACGCTATGTGAATGTGAAGTTGCTATTATTTTGGCCCACGTTTTGACTACTTTATTAATGTTGAACTAATGTTAAAGCTATGTTAAACATGAACCATTCTCACAAGGTGTTCAACTTCACATTGTCCACCGCAATACACACAACATACCAACTACATACAGAAAGTACCTGGATTCGAATAGAATATTTGCATCTCTGGGGTCCTTATCAAAACAATCACTTATCAAACCCATTGTGTTTACTGATATATACCATATAAACCATTAAGAGTGGGTGTCAGACAAGAGGGAAGACTGTCAGGTTTTAAACTGGATACCAAACAGTAGGTAAAGATGACTTTGAACTGTACAGTAATCCAGAACTATTTCATTGCACTGTAAAGAAGAGCACTGATTTTATAGTATGTCACATCATTCATGTCTTTCACATTATACTAAAACTGAATCAAACCATAAACAAGGTGGCCTGTTGGGATGTTAGATCCTAATGTGAAAAACTGATTTTATATGTCTGAGGAGAAGACTGGTACTCATCATCAGGTCCACAGACGGGCCTCCCATCTTCGTCTCCACAAAGTACTGGGGGGTCTACTGTATGTGAGACATATTTCCTTAGTGAAAGAAAAATGATATGTGAACAAGTATGTTGTGTGCCAGGTTTATGTGCAGTCATGGTAAAGTGAGAGGTGATGGGTGGACCACCACTGATGTCATGTGTCCAGGCAGGCCTCGGGTCATTTTAACTCCAGCAGCCTATTACGTACCAACCCGTTTCCTTTCCCATAAATCCCTGCACAGCCACAGACACTAAACCGAAAGAAGCTTTAGCTGTCATGCCATAAAGTTGCCAGACATCCATACATCTGCTTATAGATCTGTTTGATAATGTCTAGCTCAGGAAAGGCTAAAGTAATCTTGTGCGCATTCAAGTTCAAGTTTCTTTATTAGTTGTCATACAGATGTACAGAATACTTTTATACAGGGCGGTCAGGTGGCGTAGCGGAGATTGCGTTCGTCACCAACACCGGAGACGCGAATCCAGCTCACAGCTCCGGCGTTGTCACCAGCTTGGCTGGCCGTTCACACTAATACAATTGGCTGTATTAGAGGGTGGGAAAAGCTGGCGGGGTGGGTCCGGGTCGTTGTAAACAGCGACTCCTACAGTTCGGTCGGGGCGCCTGCTCAGCGCGGATAGGATCTAAGGGGGGTAGTGTGATCCTTCCACACGTTACACCCTCTCAGTGAGAGTCCGCGCTGCCAGGTGAAAAGAAGCGGTTGATTGGCTGGACATGTGTCTGAGGAAGCACGTGATGATAGCCTCCACTCTCCCAGACCGACTGTGGGGGGTAAGTGCGCAGCGACCATGAAGGGGATTGGGAATTGGCATAACGACTAACATTGGGATGGGTGAAAATCGGAGGGGAAAAAAAGGAGGGGGAAAAAGATCAATAAAAAAAAAGAACTTTTATACAAAATGCTTCTTTGTTACGCTCTAGAGACTGTGCTAGGCAAAAATAGATAAGTATAAAATAAGTATAGCAAGTATAAAATAGAAGTCAAGTATGTAGACAAAAGTGTTCAGTATATACATATATACAATGCTCAATGTAGAGTAGAAGTAACTGAGTTACCATACAATATACTATACAGTGCAAAGCAGAAGTGGAATGAGGTACAATTTACAGTAAGGTGTAATGAGGTATGGGTTGTAGTGCAAATTCTTTACCAATAAATATAAAGTGTGCTTAGGTGTTCTAAAGTGGGTGCTGCAGTGAGTTGTTTGTTTAAAGTGAGTGTGGCTTTGTGTGCTGTGAGTGCATTTGATGGTTGTTACATAGTGTTATTGTTCGTTGAGCATCCTGATGGCCTGGGGATAGAAGCTTCTTCTGAGTCTCTCTGTGCTTGCCATGAGACTCCGGTATCGCTTGCCTGACCGCAGCAGTTCAAAGAGGCAGTTGTTTGGGTGGCTGGAGTCTTTGATAATTCTCTTAGCCTTGCCCATGCACCGCTTGTTGTAAATGCCCTGGAGAGTGGGAAGCCCCCCTCCAATTGTGCGTTCGGCTGAACGGGCCACTCTCTGTAGTCTGCTACGGTCTTGTGCGGTGCTATTCCCAAACCAGGGGGTGATATTGCCAGTCAGGATGCTCTCTATTGTGCATGAGTAGAAGTTCTTAAGGATCTTCTGACTGACTTGGAACTTCCTTAGGCGCCTGAGGAAGTAGAGGCGTTGCCGTGCCTTCTTCACAACACTGTCAATGTGTGTGGTCCATGTCAAGTCCTCGGATATGTGGACTCTGAGGTACTTAAAACTGTTCACTCTCTCAACCGGTGCCCCGTCGATGCTGAGGGGGCTGTAGTCCCTGACCCCCAACCTCCTAAAGTCCACAATCATCTCCTTTGTTTTGCTGACGTTCAGGGAGAGGCTGTTCTCTTGACACCATCCCGCTAGAACCTTGACCTCCTCCAGGTAGGCCCTCTCGTCGCTTGCAGAGATCAGGCCCACCACTACTGTGTCGTCAGCAAATTTGATGATTGTGTTGTTGTTCCGCTGTGCCACACAGTCATGTGTGTACAGGGAGTAGAGGTGGGGACTCAGAACACAGCCCTGGGGGGCCCCTATGTTGAGAGTGATGGATGAGGAGGTGCAGTTGCCTGCTCTCACCACCTGGGGTCTGCCCGTCAGGAAGTCCAAGACCCACTGGCAGAGGTCATAGTTCAAGCCCAGGTCCCTGAGCTTGGCTATGAGTTTGGAGGGGACTATGGTATTGAATGCTGAGCTGTAGTCGATGAACAACATTCTCACATAGTTCCCCTGCCTCTTGTCCATGGTGTGATGCTGCTGTGTGCAGCACATGGGCTATGGCGTCCTCCGTGGACCTGTTGGGGCGGTATGCAAATTGCAGGGGGTCCAGGTTGATGGGGCGGGAGGAGCAGATGTAGCCCTTTACTAGCTTCTCAAAGCACTTCATGGCTATGGAGGTGAGAGCTACAGGGCGGTAGTCGTTGAGGCAAGCAGGCTTGGATTTTTTGGGTACAGGGATAATAGTGGACTTCTTCAGACAGGTGGGGATGACAGCCTGTTCCAAGGACAGGTTAAATATGTCAGTGAATACCGGGGCCAGTTGGTCGGCACAGACTTTTAGGACGCGGCCGGGGATACCGTCCGGTCCTGCTGCCTTCCTGATATTCACTTTCTTAAAGGTCCTCCTCACCTCATGTTCTGTTACCCTGAACACTGAGTCTCCATCAGCAGTGTCCCCCCCCCCCTCCATTGCAGTGGTTTGTAGACTGGTGCTGTTATTCCCAGCCTCAAACCTCGCATAGAAGGTATTGAGATCATTTGCTAAGGAGATATCACTGTTCAACTTGAGGGAGGTGCCTTTGTAATCTGTCATCGTTCTGAGGCCCTGCCACATAGCTCTAGAGTCAGCCTGTTCATATTGAAGTTCAATTTTATCCCTGTAGCGCCTCTTTGCTTCTATTACTACTCTCCTGACGTTGCATCTTGCCACCTTGTGGTCATTCATGTTGCCTGCCACAAGCCCGGCGTTGTAGGCTGAGGTGCGCGCTTTCAGAGCCTCACGGACGGATTTGTCTACCCAGGGCTTTTGGTTTGGGTAAACTCTAATTGTGGTAGTGGGGATTGTTTCTTCCACCAAAGTACAAACAAAGTCCAGCACTGTCTCCGTGTAGTCATTAATGTTATCTGTGTTATCTCGGAACACCCCCCAGTCTACATTCAAGTGCAACCATTTCTGCACCTCTCGCGAGACTACCGGGGCGCGCTTGAGACTGTTTATATTTTGGAAAAAGGAAGATGGCATCATGGTCCGATTTGCCGAATCCACTGGCAGCCTGAGATTTGTAACCACATTTAAATTGCGAGTAACAATGGTCTAAAATATTACCGCCTCTGGTGTTACAAGTCACATGCTGGTAGAAGTCCGTCAATACTCTTCTCAGGTTGGCGCTATTGAAATCACCCACACCCACAATAGCAGCATCCACGTTAGCTGCTTGGATTCTATTTACCTCGTGGAGTTTGGAAAGCGTGTCGCCTGTGTTTGCTTGTTGTGGAATATACACTCCGACCAGGATGACCGCCGTTAACTCTCTCGGGAGAAAGAAAGGCCGGCACTTGATGGATATATACTCCAGGTTGGGGGAGCAGTGGTTCGAAAGCTCCTTCACGTTGCCTGGATCGCTCCAATTGTTGTTCAACATGAAGGCATTTAATGTCCTGCTATCCTCAAATTTAGAATTTACATTACATTTGGTTTCCTTGAGGTAAATTTCACCCCAACAATTTAAACCTCTAGAAAATTATTAGAATTGTAACCAAAGTTTGTGTCTGGTGCACAGGGTAAAACAATTCGATTTTAGAATATTTCAGATAAGGAAATTAAATGTTTATCATCAACTATCTAGTTAGTATTTATAGGTACATTGAGTCCATCCTCACCTCCATCACACTATGGTACGCTGCAGCCAAGGACAAAGGCAGGCTGCAGCGTGTCATCCACTCTGCTGAGAAGGTGATCGGCTGCAATCTGTCATCTCTCCAGGACCTGTACGCCTCTCCAGAACTCTGAAGTGTGCAGGTAAGATTGTGGCCGACCCCTACCACCCCGGTCACAACCTGTTTGAGTCACTCCCCTCTGGAAGGAGGCTGTGGTCCATCAGGGCCAAAACCTCACGCCACAAGAACAGTTTCTTCCCCTCTGCAGTGAGCCTCATCAACAAGGCTCAGGACCCTCACTGACACCCCCAACTGTGTTACATTAACACACCCTACTGGACTATATACTTGCCCACCGCATTGTTACTCATTCTAATTAGTGTATATAATTGACCACATCTGCCCAGTTGTACAGCCCTGGCCTATTCCTATTTTATATATGTGCTATATTTAATTTAGTTTATATCCCATATAATTGTATTCAACCTCTTATTTACTGATTCTGATGTAACTCTAACCAGTTAATTAATTAGTCTCTCCATCTATGTAACTCTAACCATATTTGCATATCTTAAATGTCCAAACCCAACCCCCTCCAATGTACAGCCCCCTCCCCCAACCACCTCCAATGTACAGTTTTCCCCACCTACCCAACCTCCTCCAATGTACAGTTTCTTCCCCCTCAAATGTATATACTCTCTTTTGATGTACTGTAACTCTAACCAGTTAATTAATTAGTCTCCATCTATGTAACTCTAACCATATTTTATATGTCACAAACTTAAATGTCCAAACCACTATCAAGGTCTGCGCATGGACACATGCAAACAGCCACCAAATCAAACATGTTCCCTCGCTCACACCTGGCAGGATATCTGCGTCCCGCCGTTTGAGTGAATAACCGCTTCTTCTGAAGCGTGGCCTCGTTTCCCCGAAGGTCATAATGTCATGCTGGAATTATTCACTAACTAACTACAATATGACTACTACTACTACCCCGTTATATTTCAGTGATTATTTTCATTCAAGCGGCATGCGGTCAAAACGCAGAGTCTCCACACACAGACCATTGATTTGATTTGATGTTTTTTATTTTCGTGTCTTACATACAGGTGTATGCCCAGCCCATATGGGCTTACAAGACACAAACAATAAGTATATAATAATATACTTGACAAATTACTTGACAAATGACATATAGACCAAGATGGCCACAAGAAAAAGAAAATACAATAAAACGTTCTTGCGTACAGTCATAATGATTGCTACGCTATACACGGTTTAAGATTGACGACGTAAAACATTCTAATCTAAGGGGACCCTGAGTTCATTTCCTGTCAGTGTTTGCTAATATCGAAGCTAACAGGAAATAAACTGGGGTTTGAGCTGTTGCCCGGGCAACACAATTCCGTTGAAACCGCCTATATGTAACTTTTTTTTTAAACTTTGACCAGTCAGCTGGTTCTTTTAGCGTTTATCGCTTTTTTCTGGTCAAGCATGACCGACAGAAACAGGTTGAATGGGGGTATAGATGTGGGGAAAGACACTCTGAGAAAGTACGGCTTGTCCGGGAGTCGAACTTGCTACCCCAGATCCGTGACGCGCACGGTTGTCCCCGACGCCGAAATAGCGTTCGAGGTACGCGGTGAGCTACTGGAGCTCCCCTATATATACAGTACTGTTTAAGAGACAGAGATCATAAAAGAAAATATATAAATTCGAGGGGAAAGAAACTGTACATTAGAGGGGGTTGGGTGGGTGGGGGGGGGAAACCGGGCCGCGTGTTACTGTTCCGCAACAGTAAGTGACTTCCGGGGTAGGCCTGATTGGCCCCGACAGGCACGTGACGCGCAACTTTCTCTGCCGCGCGGCAGAGCTTGCGGAATGATGTAACCGTCCAAATCCGCTATGACTTTAATTCAGCGCTTTAGCTCACCTCGCAGAGCAGCGGTCCTGCGATCCTGCGGTCCGTTGTTGACGAGTTCGAATCCCATCGAATTTATTTTTTTTAACGTGATTTTTTTTTTAACGTGTATTCTTTCGCCGGTTAAGGTTAGGCATGGTTAAGGTTAAGGTTAGGCATTGTTTCGGAGTTGGTTAAGGTTAGAACGGTTAAGTTTAGGCGCTGTTAAGGAGCTGGTTAAGGTTAGAGTTTGTGTTAGAGAATGGCAATATTCTTTCTATGGTTAAGGTTAGGCATGGTTAAGGTTAAGGTTAAGGTTAGGCATTGTTTCGGAGTTGGTTAAGGTTAGAACGGTTAAGTTTAGGCGCTGTTAAGGAGCTGGTTAAGGTTAGAGTTTGTGTTAGAGAATGGCAATAGACAGCCTATTTCCGCGCGACAGCTCTCAGCAGCCTCGTTGCGCGTCCTGAGTTTGCCGCGTCACGTGCCTGTCGGGGCCAATCAGGCCTACCCGGAAGTCACTTACTGTTGCGGAACCGGTACACGCAACCGGGCCAGTTTCGAATTGCTGCCTCCCGTATGTGCTCTTTGAGAACGGTTTTGAAGGTGGGTAGGGATTCACATTATTTTACAGCTGTGGGTAGGGTGTTCCACATTGTTGTGGCATAATTGCTAAACGTGTTTATTCCCTTGTTTGAGCCGAATCTGGGTTGAACATGACACACAGGTAGGAGGAGATTCAAACAAAACAATGAAACAGGAGTGTTTTGGTGAAATCCATAAGTAGACCATATTAACCTGTTACACAATGATAAGACAGCATACACCCTGCTACAGTACTGTAGCGACCTCGCCAGCAAGGAGTCGAATGTGTATTTGTGTATTTTCAATTAAATTCAACTTTTATTTCAGACACTTAGAAAGGTCCATATAAAACATTTAAAAAGACATAGCACAACAATACAATATACAAAACATATAAAACTGTATAAACAACCATCCATGGTATCAAAAATACAGTCAAAATACATAAAGGCTCTTTTTCGCCAATGTCGCCACAAAATAGAATTGAACCTGGTGTTACTTTTGACAGGATTAATTAAGGCCACAATAACACTGTTCAATGAGTCCTCTAACCGACACATAAACCTGTACATATGGTTTCTTAAAAAGTGCCTTAAATGTAGGTATACTCACACTGACAAACAGCTGGCTGGCACTGTGCCATCTATAGGGACACGCAAGAACAGTCATGAGCATCATTATAAGCCACATTAAGTCTTTGCATGCTGTTTTTCCTGTAGCTGACCCACAGGTTAGCAGTATACAGCAGCGTACAATACGCTCTGAACAGTGATATTTTTACTAGGGATGCTCGATATTGGCTTTTTTACCAATACCGATATTCCGATATTGTCCAACTCTTAATTTCCGATACCGATATCAACCGATACCGATATATGCAGGGTCCCCCCCCCCCCCCCCAAAACGGTATAATTTCAAGTAACTAATAATTTCACTGGATATATAACAAATATTGTTATTGTTTTTATTTTTTTTAACTGATACCGATATTTTTCGATATCACATTTTACTGCCGATATCGGCCGATAATATCGGACATCCCTAATTTTTACATCTAAAGTGCACATATGAAATTTACGTATCAGCATGTTTGCCTGTGCGTATAATTTACAACACTGTCACTGAATGTCTTTATCATCAGACAAATCCTCTGCAATACAATGGCCGAGGTATTTAATCTCATTACATACCTCAAGAACATGGGTCTCATTCTCCAAGGACTTACGACAAAAAGGACCAATGTTACTCAGATACAAATCAGGAGAAACTGCCTTACGATCTTCTTTACAATGTATAATCATTGTTACTCTTCTTGGCATTGTATTGGATGTCACATTCTATACCGTACTGGGAACATATCTTAAGTAGCTGTTGTAAGCCAGCACTATACGGAGAGAACACAACCAAGTCATCTGCATACATAAGATGATTAAAAACGATGTATATAACCTAGTTATATGAGTACTGGCTGAGCGTCTCGCTCTTTCGCCATATCGAGATATACCTCATCTCCAGTACCTACTAGGGCTGTCCCCGACTAAGGATTTGGATGGTCGACTAGGATTGGCCAAAATGTGCCGTTAGTCGACTATTGGTCGACTTTAAAAAAATATATATAATTATTTTTTATTTATTTTTATTCCATTTGGGCTGTGGGGGGTGCTTAATGTCTGAAGGAGTCGACTGAAGGCTTCTTGTCCTCTGCAAAAGCATGCAATTGGTCCACTGATGGATACATCTTGATATTTGTCTAGTATAGTGTGTTCATTAGATGGGTGAAATCCTCTTTCAGTGCCTCTGTGCCTGTTTTCGTAGGCAGTTAGCCTCTG
Organism: Notolepis coatsorum; assembly: GCF_963971535.1. Classification (NCBI taxonomy): domain Eukaryota; kingdom Metazoa; phylum Chordata; class Actinopteri; order Aulopiformes; family Paralepididae; genus Notolepis; species Notolepis coatsorum. Next base: position 25,311,564 of record NC_140179.1, on the reverse strand, counting down.
GTATGCGTGCCATTAGCGTTAGCCACGCTTCTATGCCTCTTTTCTTTTGAAAAAAATTATAAAAAAAATCTTTATTTTATTTTTTTTATTATATTCGACTAAGAGGTTGGCCAGTCGACTACGGCCCCTTTCGACCGATTAGTCGACTAATCGATTAATAGGGGTCAGCCCTAGTACCTACTGTACTTCATTAACGAAAACAAAGCACCCATGCACTTGACCAGGCCCCGCCCCAGTGCCCCCCTATAAGGCACCAGGCGTGGTCACACTCGCCCTTCCTCTGGAAAAGTTTTCCATCAAGAAAACCCCCCTCAAAGGACCTCAGGGCGCGCTAAGAGCGAGACGCTCAGCCAGCACTCATATAACTAGGTTATATACATAACCTATCGTTATATGGTCGTACTGGTGAATCGCGTCTCGCTCTTTCGCCATATCGAGATATTGGGACAGAGCAGACGCGAGGACCGACAAATGTACCCCCTGAGGACCCGCAAGCCCTATCACCAGGGGGGAGGGGAGTCCCGTCACCCCCCCTTCCTAGCGAAGAGGGGGGGGGGGCAGTCAACTCCACCCAAGTGCGAAAAAGAGGGAACTAGAGACCCCTAAAACGCACAGCACAGGTGGGACCACGTGTGACACATCACCTCGTGGCACACACCCACACATCCCTGCTAACCCACCGAAGGGCGGGACGCAGGGGAGGTCCCAGACCTCAGAACCGCCTGGGAGACAGAACCCCCAGTCATGTCCATGAGGTAAAACCTAACGAAGGGACCCGGGGAGGACCAGGAGGCCGCAGCACAGATGTCCTCCACCGAGGCCCCCCCTAACAAGGTGGCAGAGGCCGCCACTCCACGAGTGGAGTGCGCCCTGACACCCCCAGGGGGGGGCCAGCCCAGCCAACGTGTAGCAAAGGGCAATGCCCTCGCACAACCAATGTGACAGGCGCTGTTTCGACAGTGCCTTACCAGCGCGAGAGCCACCGTAACAAACAAAGAGCTGAACGGTAGCCCTGAGGTCCTGAGTCCAGCTGAGGTAAACCCCCAAAGCCCGGACTGGACACGACAGGTGAAGGCTCGCCTCTAACTCAACAGCGTGAGGAGGCGGATGAAACGCCTGAACCACAATATCCCTGGAGCGAAAAAAGCTCAGGATATTTTTTGGCACGAAGACTGGATTAGGCCTCAGAGTCGCACCGCTATTGACACGAATAGACAAGCACTGAGAGAGCACAGAGTTCACCCACGCGCTTAGCGGAGGTGATGGCCAGCAGGAATGCAGTCTTGAAGACAGCTGTTCCAAAGACGCCTGCTCAAGAGGCTCAAACGGGGCCTCGGACAACCGGCCGAGGACCAGTTGGAGGTCCCAACTCGGAGACAGAGAACGTTCCACCGGCTTAAGGCGCCAAGCGCCAAGCAGGAAACGCTTCACAAGAGGGTGGCTGTACAACGTAACGCCCTCAAAACCCCTCATGACAAGAGGATATAGCCGCGGCATATACCCTCACCGTCGAAGCCGACAAGTCTATCCAAAATAGACTGAAGGAAGGAAAGGACAGCGTCCAGGGGGCAGGACACCGGTTCCCAGCCCCCCACCTTACACCACTCTTGGAAAATACGCCACCTACCGGCGTAACCCGCGATAGTGGAGGGAGCATGCGCGTTCCGGATGGTGTCGACTACAGAAGGGTCCATCCTCTCCAGACTCACCCTCTCACCAGCCAAACCATCAGAGGCTGGCCCAGCACAGGGAACTGACACAGAGACCTGTGCGCCTGAGAGAGGGCCCGCGACGACCAAGGAACAGGCCATGTCGGGGCTAACAAGCTGGATCAGGACCGGGAACCACAGAGCTGTGCCCCAGTCCGGCGCGAAGAGGACCAAGGTCCTGCGCTCCCGACGTATCCGCACCAACAACTGACCTATCAGATGTATGGGGGGGAAAACGTACAGAATCCCAGGCGGCCACGGCATCGGTCCCAGACCTGCCAGACTATGTCCGGACGTAATCCCCACTCGTCAGGGTGAGGACCGCCCCGCGACATCACACCTGTACCCACATTCACCCTGCCAGGGATGTGGAGAGCCGTCAGGCTGCGCAGATGGAGAACGCCTATAGCCAGCCGACCGCCGCCCGGTGCAGACGGGGGGAGCGTTCTCCTCCCTGTCTGTCGATATACGACACTGACGTCGTATTGTCCGTCCTGACCAAAACACCGTTTGAGGACCAGAAGGACCGCCTTCAATACCAACACATTGAACGTAGCGCAGACCGGGCAGCATGGTCTTGCCAGCTGCCCCCTACTGCGTTGGCCCGACGCGTCCCCAGTGAGGGAGGCGTCGGTGAAAACCGTGATGTGTGACAGCCTACCCCCAGAGGGCGAGGTCCCCCAGTACTGACACGGGAACCTTAGCCGCTTCCACTTGCCTCTCACCGGGTCTATTTCCATACTGGAAAACCACCTCCGTATCCTCCTCATGAGGTGAAGAGGAGGCCAAGAGGGACCACGGAATGAGCAGATGCCATCATACCGAGCAGGCGCATTACGGACAGCACCATAACCGTCCTAGGACGGAACCTCCCGAGCATGTCGATAACATGCTCTGAGAGGGATGCCCATAGTACTCCACCCGTTGACTGGGAAGAGGAGTACTCTACTTCCAGTCTACAGCAAACCCCAGGCTGGTGAGGAATTCCACCACCTGCCTGGTATGAGACCTGACGATCCACCTTGACCGCCAAGGACCAGAACGTCGTCGGGCAGAATACACTTCGTAACCCCTGACGACGCAGAGGCCCCAGTGCGGCCTCCACGCACTTGGTGAAGATGCGGGGAGCCAGAGGAAAGCCGAACGGCAGCCTCTGGTACTCATACGCTAAACCCTGCATAGGAAGCGTAGGTAAGCCCTAGGATGGAAGATCGGGGATGCGAATACGCATCCTACAGGTCTATGGAGGAGAACCAGGCCCCCACCTGACAGTGTTCAACAGGTAAGAGACGGGTCAGGTCCAGCATGGGTCTGACACCCCCCCTCCCGATTTCTCGGGCACCAGAGAATACCGGGAGGAAAACGCCACGACGATGTGGGAGGCATCAACGTGATACCCGGCCTGGCGAAGGCGAGGTTGGGGAAGCCCGCACTGTTTGCCTCAAAAGGTCTCGAGCCCCCCTGCTGACAACCCTTGTAGTTGACAGACGTAACACCAGGCTCAACCAAACACAGCTTATGGTGTGGGAGCCGCTTGACAGCACAACATTCTCACGGACAGACCCAGTCTCAGCCATCAACTGGGTGTCAGCCCCTGTCCCCATGAGAAGCGAACGTGGGGCCGCTTGCGCTTCATTGAAGACACGCGGCCCGCAGCCAAAGGAAACAAATCAGAGCCCCTTTTCCGCTGGTGTTGGGGGAGGGAGTGACCGGAGAGCGGGCTGCACACAGCCGGACGGCGACGGTTTTTTAGGGCGTGCTCATCCAATGTAGCCGATCCCTCGGCCGCCAAGGCTGTCGGCCTTGTGGACACCTGTTGACATTGAGCCCAGGGTACCTCAGGCGGGGGAAACATGGCCGCTGGTCGAGGGCCTCACCACAGCTGCTAGCGAGGCCGTGCTCTCACCTCTGGCTGCTTGGTGTGGGGCCTAGGTCAAATACCGCCCGCACTCCAGCGGAAGACCAAAGATCCTCTGCGGAGAGAAGAGCCCTGAGGAGGGAAAAAAATATTTTTAACTTCTCACCACCTCAAAGGGAGACTAATCCAACCAAGATGTCTGTAAACAAGCGTTGACAGCATCCTAGCCCTCCCTGCGGTTATAGCTTGCGGCTAGGTCAAAGCTAATAACGTCAAAAACCTCGCGCGATGTTTCGACGTCAGCTGGCCCTCATGGCCCCGCCACCAGACACCATTTTTGACAGAAAAAATTTAAAATAAAAAAACAGCAATTCGAACAAAGTTACTAATCGCTGCTAATTCTATACCGTGGCGGTATAGGCTTAACAGCCCACCAGCCACCCGCCGGGCCGACTCACCTCATGGCGTCGGCCGAGCGGGGCACTGTTTCAACATGCCAGAGGCAAAGGACTGATGCCACCTGCTTCATAAACACGGAGCACCAGTGGTGGTTGCAAAAGAGTTAGCCCGGTAGCTAAACATCGCGTGACGTCCCTCGATCTGCTGTCAAAAGACGAGGAAACCCCAGGACAGGCCCGACGCGCCGTTGGAACATGCCGAGATGATTCCAGGGGCTGGAAAATCTCTGGCGAAACCCAACATTGTTCAATTTCTCTCTGTATTTCATCAACAGCTAGTTACATGGGATGCAAAGCACGTCCATGATGGAAAACGAAAAAGAGGAAGGGCGAGTGTGACCACGCCTGGTGCCTTATAGGGGGGCACTGGGGCGGGCCTGGTCAAGTGCATGGGTGCTTTGTTTTCGTTAATGAAGTACAGTAGGTACTGGAGATGAGGTATATCTCGATATGGCGAAAGAGTGAGACGCGATTCGCCAGTACGACCATATAACAGTATTTCCGACAACACAGCCAGTTGTACACATATTAAGTTGAGTGGACAAATCATTCATATACACATTAAATAAGAATGGAGAAAGAATCCCACCCTGTATCTCCTACAGAAGAGAGCTAGGATTATTTGTAAAGCAGACTATCGAGAACACACTAACATATTATTTATTAATTCTGGATTATTGAAATTGCAAGAGCTAGTTAAGTTACAGACATTAGTAGTTATGTACAAGGCCAAAAGTAAAGCATTACCAGCCAATCTACAAAACGGGTACAAATCAGTGTGCACAGACAACTCTGAAACAGATGTGTATATCAGTGGTGGGAGTCAAACTGGAATTCTCTTTATAATGAGTTGTTGAAGTACTGTAAAAAATATTTTCCAACTAAAAAATACTTTTAAAGACAGAACAATGAGAACATATGAACAGCAGGTATACATTTCTCTGTATCTGATTTTATTTATTTTTAGTTTTTTTTCTCTTTTCCATGCATCTGAGGTTCGTGATGCAGGTTTTTATTTTTATTTTTTATTGGTAGCTATAGCAATATTATTATTGTTATTGTTATTATTATTACCGTTATTATTGTTATTATTATTCATGGTTATATTATCATTATTATTGTTATCATAGTTATGGTAATGATTATTATTATATTATTATTATTATTATTATTATTATTATTATTATTATTATTATTATTATTATATGGTATGAAGCTGTAAGGTGCACTTGAGCTGACCATTATGTTAAAATGAATATGAAGTTTGAAAGGGGGCAGGAAACTAAAGTTTTCTTCATCCTGCTCCTTTTCGGCCATGGGCCATGGCCTTCGGTCATGTAAAAAAAAAAAAAAAAAAAGATGTTGGTGATATTGTGCAAAGATTAACTGTACCCCCATGTATGAAACAAAATAAAATGAATGAAAAAAAAATTGATCGGTGCATGCACAACTCAATTCTGTCCAACTCAATTCTCTCAAGCACTTTAGAGATTCCACAGGAAACAGGTCTTTATTGTACAGGCTATTGTTTGGCCATAGCCCACACCATTAAACTACACACATTGGTTCGCTAGGCTAAGCTACCCATGAGTATGTCAGGTACATGATGCTCAGTTCCCTGTCCGACACCAAGAGGCCATGCTCCCATGCTGCTCTCTCTCAACCCCTTAGCCCCCGCCTCTCACCCATGAACCCACCAACCTTCATCAAACACACAAGGAGCCCCAAGCTTAGTGGGCCATGAATGATTGACGGTTAAGTTAAACCCCCCACTCAGTACCCACATATCCACATAATAACCCGTTGGTCCTAACTAGGGTTGCTACAATATATAAATGAGTACTGAGTAATAGTGCGAATCATTATGTAGGCTCTCCTGATTGGATAAAGTGGGAACAGGATACCAGAAAATACATTTGGGAGTGGAGGGACTGTTACTGACCAGACAGTGATGGCTGTTGGAATGTAGAGATATTATTTTAACATGTAGACCACTTATTTCAACAAAGAAATGACTATAATTATAATATTATAGGAGGTTTAAACACTTTTTAACACTACACCATATTTTATTTATTTATTACTCAAATATTTGCACTTCATCTGTACCTCATTTTTGCATTTTGTACTTTAGTTTGTACTTTAGTTTGTATATTGTATATTTTGTGTTTGGTCTTTATTCTTTTTACTTTTTACTGTATGAAGCACAATCTCAGGAGGCTCATACAGAACCAAGCATTTCACTGTAATGTGACAAATAAAACAAAACTTGAACTTTAAGTTTGAGTTCCTGCCCACCTCAATGACCTCGGATGGACTGTTCTCTGTGGTTCTCGTACCTTGTGAATGTGTCCAGTGCAGTCAAAGTTTTGAAAACCACTCATTTCAAATGTTTCCAAAACACAACCCTGTGAGCAGAACATTCTCTGACTCAGAGCCGTCACTAAAGGACTAAGTTGTGTCTCGACTGTTGTTGTGGTACTTACAGAGAGAGAGAACACAATTGTTATTTATAAATAAACTGTATGACTGTTCATCTTGGCAATGTTTGTATTTATTTTACATTGTATGGTATTATGCAGGGCGTAGGTTTGTTTCAACATTGGGGGGGAGGGGGGCTCTTAAAGCAGGGGGTCTGGGTGTCGTCCCCCATGAAACTTTGAGCATCAAACACTTCATTTCCTGCATTCTGGTGAACTTTTATGCACCAATTTGTGCCTTTTCTACATCGATTTATGGTGGAAATGTCTTTATTTATGTAAAGGAAAAGAAAACATTCAGGTACCCGCTGACACAAATATACTTCCACTTCATTTATACAGGAAAAGGTTCAAATGACATTTCACATGTACATTTAAACTGGCCTGACTCAGTTACAAACTGGTTTTCAGCAGGTTCCTGTTTTGCAGCACATGAAACAACAATTAATATACAAAACAAATAGTCAGTTGCACAATCATACAATCCTGACAAAAACATTACATTATCGACATTGTGGACAGTAAGGACAATCATGCTGTCATAACAGTCAATACAATAGACAGCATCAACAAAAATGTACCTGGGAATGAGTCGGATCAGTAATTACAGGTGTTTTCTAGCATCTGATGTTGTTTGTAGGCCTGTTTGAAATGTGAGATGGAGCTTATTGCTCTGATGTGGAATGGGATCTCGTTTCCAAATTTTGGTGTATGTGTGGAAGAATTATCTTAGTCCATAATTCTTTTTGTAAGCCGGTACTGGAATGAGTGCATGTGAGATTGATTTGGTGAGGTGTTCTTGTCTTGTATTGTGTCTCGGGTGTAAAGCTGTGAGTGTTGGAGAAGAGTTATTTCTGAGCATAAAATAAAACTGAGTGGCTAGACTTTTTGTGTAGTTCTGAAAAGTTGTAGCAGAGGAGTGTGAAAGTGCAGTAAAGTGTTGAGTGGTGGTGGTCTGCCATTATATAATGGAGTATAATGCAGTAAGGCTCTCGGGCGTTCTGTATTGCTTTCAGATATTTATTTAGTTACATGTAAGAAGGATTTATAAATGTTTTGACTCCCTTATTTTTTTACATCTTTTGGGGAGGGGGTTGTCTTTCATATTAGCTATTATTTGAGGGGGACAACTTTACCTCTTCTCAATATTGAGGGGGACATGTCCCCTGCAGCCCCCCCCACCTAAACCTATGCCTATCGTATTATGCATTTGTTATGTTGTGCATCTGTTATGTTATGTGTCACTGCCCAGTTGATGGTAGTACAGTATATCATTAGAGGAGACACCAGGCTAATCTTTTGTAGAATGTAGATGTGCTTCCATGATCCAAGAATGCATACGTTTCTAATACTGTGTCCCCCTTGTGGCTCTTTACTGGTACTGGTACTATGGAGAAGATGGAGGTTTCATCACCGGCCCCAATATGACCACAGGTGTGAGGTGAGACGACAGCATTGTTTCCTATTGATTTCTGTTCTGTTTGTTCCATGTGGAGTATATTGGGATGTATCATTTATGTATTATTTATTTATTTATTTATTTATTATTATGTATTAAACTACTTTTGCAGTCTCTGCTCAAGTGTCCTATTTTCAAACAGCCAAAACAGACTCCCCTTTCCTTTAAGAAGTCTATCTTCTTTTAGGGCGGCTGGGTGGCGCAGTGGCGATTGCGCTAGTCACCAATGCAAGAGACTCCGGTCTCGAATCCGGGTGCCAGCATTGCCTCCGGCTTGGGCCAGTTGTCATACTATCTCAATTGGCAGAGGTAGCGGGTGGAAGTCGATGGGTGGGGATTGGACGTTGTGGACAGCGACTCCTACAGGTCGGTTGGGGGACGCCTGCACAGCAGAGACAGGAAGTAGCGGGGGTAGTGTGATCCTCCCATGCGTTACACCTCGCCACTGAGAGTCTGCGCTGTCTGGTGAAAAGATGTGACAGGCTGCCTCCTTGTGTACCGGAGGGGACACGTGATGCAAGGCTTCCATCCTCACTACGACCGACCAGTGGGAGGCATAGTCGAGCAACGTTCAAGACAGGGGAGGGGAGAATTGGAAATACGAAATTGGGATGGGAGAAAGATAGAAAAATAAGGAGAAAAAGTGGATAAAAAAAAAAAAAGGTATCTTCTCTGTGTTTTTTCTTCTTCATCTGTGGGCACCGCTCCAATGTGTGACCACTTTTATTGCAGAACAGACAAGAATTATGAGAACTGATGAATACATTTCGTTCCACTCCATTTGACTCCACTGCCATTTCTATGGGTGTTACTGTTGTTGCAAAACTGCTTCTTGGACTTGACCTTTTAATGATGGCTGAGGTATTGACAGTTGAAGTATGTTTAGCATCATGGATGTTTCCAAAACGCGTGTCAGACAGTATTTTCAGTTTCACCTGTCTCTCTATGAAATGTACCAGGTCTGAGAACATAGCACGATGTCCATGCTCCTGTAGCTCACATGCCCTGTTCCTCCATCTGTCTCCGAGCTTGTATGGCAGCTTCATAAGGATGGTCCTCATGTTCGACACAACATTAATTTCCTCAATATAGGCTATATTTTCCATTGCATTGCAACAGTCTCTGAGGAAGAGAGAGAATGCCTGCAATCCTTTCACATCCTCCTCCTGTTTGATTGCTGCCCAGGCAAAAGCCTTTTCCATATATGCAGTTGCCATTTTGTGCTCATTCCCAAAATGTTCAGGTAATGGCAAAACCACCAATGATGAATGACTTTCCCTTGCTTCACCACACAGATTAATTCATTCATTCAAATGACGTTTTACTGCATTTGTATTTTTATTTGACTTCATGAGTTCTTTCAATGTCTCTCTTGATTTAGCAGCCTTTTTCCACTTTCAGGATCCTGTCCAACACCGCCACCTTGTGGCTGGGCATCGCCATTGCCACCAGACATGATCGTTCATGTTTTCCAACAGCTTCTTCACAACTCACCTAGTAGAGCTGCGCAGGTGTTTCCAATCACCCTAATCAGCAGCAGCAGCTTTGGCTCTGAAACAATCTGTCCTTCTGAAGCATTTGATGATGTCCAAGTTTCTCTCATGGCTGTAGAGCGTCGTTCTTACTTGAATGTAACGGCAGATTTTCACCTTCCAATGTCCTGTTTTCTCTTGCACATTATTCACAGGTATGGTATGGGAGTGATCATACGCAGTAGATACAGAGACAAACAAAGATGGATGTCCAGTCGTAATTCCAGGTTTAGGTGTATTTATTGCATTGAAGTTGCAGTTGTAATGATGAACATACCATTCATAATGCCAGTGTGGGTTCTGTAGTGATTCTCTGTTTTTCTGTATTTCTGTCTGTCTCCTTCTGGCTGCTGTTAGAACAGTGTGGCACCTCACTACCTGTGTTCTAGCTCATCACTGCACCCTGTGACCCTAAATACACATAAGGCATACTGGCCAGCAGCGTAACTAGTGGGTAAAGATGTATATATATATAGTATCTACAGATATGTAAAAAGGATTATATGCAGGTATTTACAGACAGATGTGAATTATATATATATATATATATATATATATATATATATATATATATATATATATGGTAAGAATAAATATATATAGACGGTATATAAAGCATTATTGTACATGCTATCATACAGAGTTATATGGGTTATATGCAGGTGTATAAGCAGGGGTGTAAAGTACTTGAGTAATTGTACTTTGTTACAATACTTAAGTAGGTTTTGGGGGATTTGTACTTTACTCTAGTATTATTAGGTTTGTATACTTGTACTTATTACATTTCACTCCTTATACTCCTTATTTTACTCCTTATATTTAAAATGCAGACCTACAAAGTACAAATCTCGCAGGTCCAACAACTTTAATTAGTATATTTGTTTCTCTGGCCGAACTAACATTAACGTTATTAATCCTTCGGCCGCACTTTATTTAAAAACAGCCAATCAAATCCCTATCAATGGAAAATGAACCCGCCCATACCCATGCTGATTGGTCCTTGTGCAAGACTAGAAAGCGGGGATATTTGATTAAACACCTGCTATTAGAAGAATAGAGTAGACAGTCAGAAAAAAGGTTTTTACTTTTACTTTTTAGTACTTAAGTACATTTAAAGTAGAAACTTTTTTACATTTACTACATTTAGTCAGATACTCTGACTTTTACTCAAGTAAGATTTTGAGACGACACCCATACTTTCACTTCAGTATAATTTTGTTTTGTTCAGTGGTTCAATTATGAGTTGAGTCCTTGCTCATGAACACCAGTACTTTATTTTACTACCACAGCACAAGTTACATGTTATCTCCAGATGGTCGTTCTTACTTCCTGGATGTTCTACTTATCAGAGCCTATCATACTGACACCTAGTGGTGCAAAGTAATCATAACATCCTTAATCATCACATCCCCCTTTCTCTGTAAACGGTAGAAAAACTAAATTACAGGTGTCAGGTATCTTAACAATTTTTTCTTTAACACATCATTTTAACCAATTACCATATTAACATAATTAATACATACTACACTATATATATAAAATCTTTCTATCACACTTTTTCTATTTTTTTTCTTTTGCCTTCTTCATTTTTTTTTTTTTTTTTACAAATCCAGTCTTTCAGGCTTTCTGATTTCTCTTGCACTTCTTCTTAAGACAGGTTCACCTGGACTGTTGTCAGGGTTATAGTCTGTCAGAGGTGGAGAGACGGACTCAGACTCAGTGTGGGCTTCACTGAGCTCTCGAACAGTCCCTTGTGTTTTCAGAAGACTGCGACGTTTACGTCTGAAGATATGACCTTCCTCTGTTCTCACAGTGAAAGACCGTGGAGCTACTTCTTGAAGAACAGTGGCTTTTGTCTTCCATCCATCAGGATCTTCAATCCTAACTGTATCGTTGCTTGATAGCGGTGGAAGCTGCTTGGCTGTTCTGTCATAGAATGACTTCTGTTTCATCTTCTGTTGTTGTAGCTTTTGTTCCAACTTTGGATGTTTCTTCTTCTTTGAGTAACTCGGCAGTGTGGTACGCAGCTTTCGATTCATCAGCAGCTTAGCAGGTGACAGTCCGCAAGCGAGGGGTGATGCCCTGTAGCTCAGAAGAGCAAGGTAGGGATCTGAGTCACTGTCAGTAGCTTTCTTCAGGAGCTGCTTGAGGATGTGGACTCCTTTTTCAGCTTTTCCATTTGACTGTGCATACAGAGGACTAGATGTCGCATGCTTGAAGCCGTACCGTTTTGCAAATTCCTGCCACTCTCTGCTCTTAAAGCATGGCCCGTTGTCACTCACCACTGTGTTTGGTATGCCGTGTCTGGCGAATATCGATTTTGTATGTGTTATAACACAGGTTGATGATGTATTTGATAGCAATGCCATTTCAGGGAAGTTTGAGTGATAGTCAATGACCACTACATAGTCTTTACCCTTGAGATGAAACAAATCCATTCCTACTTTATCCCATGGTGCTGTTGGGACATCAGCTACCATCATAGGCTCTTTGGTTTGCTTGTTCCTATGTCTCTGGCATGTTTCACATCCACTTATCAGTCTCTCAATGTCTTTGTTGATCCCAGGCCAGAAGACTGCGTTTCTCGCTCTTCTCTTGCATTTCTCGACACCGAGATGACCTTCATGGATCCTCTGTAGTATGTCCCTTCTCAATTCTTGTGGAATGACAATTCTATTTGTCCTTAGCAACAGTCCATCAACAACACTCAGTTCACCTCTGATGTCAGTGGACAGGAACCTACAGGCCATCCATTTTGCATGTTTCCAATGATACATTGCAGCTCTGTCTTTTGCTGTTTCTTCAGCTATTTGTCTGGACTTTGTGTCTGATACAGGAAGCGCAGCAGCCACCATGTTGACATGGTTTTGAACATCTTCTTCAGTCGTGCTCACACCTTTCCCTGTGGGTGCCCGTGAGAGCGCATCGGCGAGTATCAGGTGTTTTCCTGGTGTGTAGATCAGCTCAAAGTCGTATCTCTGCATTTTCATCATCATGCGCTGAATCCTTGGCGACATTTCATTTAAGTTTTTTTTTATGATTGCAACCAAAGGACGATGATCTGTCTCTACAGTGAAGGAGGGTAGGCCATATATGTAGCTGTGAAACCTCTCTAGGCCAAACACTAACCCTAGGCATTCTTTTTCGATTTGTGCATATCTACACTCTGTCTCTGTCATGGACCTGGATGCATAGGCCACTGGTTTCCAATGCTCACCTTCAGCCTGTAGGAGTACTCCTCCAATTCCGTCCTTGGAGGCATCCGTCGACACTTTGATCCTCTTCGTCGAGTCATAGAATGCCAACACAGGTGCAGTTGTCAGTGTCTCTTTGAGCCTCTGCCACTCATGCTCATGTTTGGATGCCCATTTGAACTCATCCCCTTTATGCAGGAGCTCACGAATACAGGCTGTCTTTGCAGATAGGTTAGGAATGAATTTACCTATGAAGTTGACCATTCCCATGATGCGTAGCACACCTGTCTTGTCTGTGGGCCTTGGCATGTTGTGTATGGCATTGACTTTTTCCTGGTCAGCCTGGACACCTTGTGCAGAGAGCTTGTCTCCAAGGAAGACGATTTCTTGAGCTCCAAACTGACATTTGCTCTTGTTGAGCTTTAGTCCAAACTTTCGTATCCTCTCCAGCACGTTGGTCAGTCTCTTATTGTGTTCTTGGACTGTGGAGCCCCAGACGATGATGTCATCAACATAGGCTCGAACTCCATCCAGCCCTTCGATGATGTGTTCCACTGCTCTGTGAAATATTTCAGATGCTGAACAGATTCCAAAAGGCAGTCTGAGGAAGCAATATCTGCCGAAAGGTGTATTAAAGGTGCAGTACTTGGTGCTGCTTTCATCCAATTTCAGCTGCCAGAAGCCTTGTGTTGCGTCAAGCTTTGTGAAGTATCTGGCACCAGCCATCTCACTGGTGATTTCCTCACGCTTGGGTATCTGGTAGTGTTCCCGCTTTATGTTTTCATTCAGATCTTTTGGGTCCATACATATTCTCAGGTCACCATTTTTTCTCTTCACGCACACCATAGAATTGACCCATTCTGTTGGTTCCTCTACCTTCTGTATCACCCCCAGCACTGTCATCCTGTCCAGTTCTTTTTTAACACGGTCTCTCAGTGGTGCCGGAACTCTTCGTGCAGCATGCACCACTGGCTGTGCATTTGCTTTCAGCTGGATTTTATATGTGAATGGCAATACACCAAAACCCTTGAAGACATCTGCAAAGCTCTGTACTATTGAGTCAACAGAGTCACTTGGTGTACTCACAGTTGTGTTGATGCGATACACTCTTTTCACCAGCTCCAGGTCTTCACAGGCTTTATCACCCAGCAGTGAATCAAGTCCTTCAGCAACAACAGAAAAGAATAGGTGATGCACTTTTTCTTTCACTGTTACATTCAGCGTGCATGTGCCTAGACAGTCAATCCTCTGTCCATTGTAGTCTTTCAGTGCAAGTGTTTTCTTTCTTATATTTGGCTTATCTTTCATTTCTTTGATGTCAGACATGCTGATCAAGTTGGCTTTTGCTCCAGTGTCCAATTTCATTGTGACTAGAGTCCTGTTTATCCACAGTGGTGCCATCCATTTATCTTCTCCAATAGCATTCACTTCACTGTTCACTGTGGCAACAAAAAATTTCTCATTCTCTGAGTCACTCAGATCAGTGTCCTCCACTCTGTTTACACATCTTCCTGTCCCCCTCTCTTTTCCTTTTGCGAAGCACTGTGTAGCAAAGTGGTTGCTCCCCTGGCAATTAAAGCATTTCTTACCAAAGGCTGGACACTGCCTTGGCTTGTGCTGCGAGCCACAGCGCTTGCAGCTGAACACTCTGTCGTCCGTCCGCTGTGCAGGCCGTGTCTTTGTGTGTCTTTTTCCTGTGCTTGAAATGGCACCCACATCTGCACCATGACCCACATTTTCTGTGCCTGCTGCCATCTCACCGAATGTCCTCACATGCATATGGGACAGCTCACTCGCATGGCAGATCTTGATGGCCCCTTCTAGTGTCAGCTCTGTTTCCCTTAGTAGCCTTTCTCTGACCTTTTTATCCTCCACTCCAAAAACAATCTCGTCTCTGGTCAAGGAATCCCTCAGTGTTGAAAAGTTGCATGAATGTGCTTTAAGCTTCAGGTCAGTCAGAAAAACATCAAAAGGTTCCCCTTGTTGTTGCATCCGACAACGAAACACATATCTCTCATATGTTTCATTCTTTTTTGGAGAGCAATGAGCATCAAATTTCTCAAACACTTTATCCAAATTTATGCTATCCGCTTCCTCTTCATACACAAATGTATTGTACACTTCTATGGCCTGTGGGCCTGCTATTGTTAGAAGTAATGCTACCTTCCTGGAATCCAACTTGTTTTCCAGTCCCAAGGCCACAAGGTATAGCTGGAACTGCTGTTTGAAGGTACGCCAGTTGCTGTCGACATTTCCAGTTAGTTTCAAACTCTCCGGTGGCTTTAAGGAATCCATGCCACCTGTCACAATGTAGTTTTTACTCCTGGTACCATGTTTTGTTCAGTGGTTCAATTATGAGTTGAGTCCTTGCTCATGAACACCAGTACTTTATTTTACTACCACAGCACAAGTTACATGTTATCTCCAGATGGTCGTTCTTACTTCCTGGATGTTCTACTTATCAGAGCCTATCATACTGACACCTAGTGGTGCAAAGTAATCATAACATCCTTAATCATCACAAATTTCTGGGTACTTTTTACACCCATAGGTATATTCAGACAGATATGGATATATACGTATTAGGGCTGACCCTGATTAGTCTAAAAGTCGACTAATCAATCAAAAGGAGCCGTAGTTGCCAACCTCTTAGTCGAATGAAAAAAAGTATCATTCTTTCCAAAAGCAAAGAGGCCTAGAAGTGTGGCTAACGCTAATGGCACGCATACCAGAGCTAACTGCCTAAGAAAACGGGCACAGAGGCACTGAAAGAGGATTTCACCCATCTAATGAACACACTAGACTAGACAAATATCAAGATGTATCCATCAGTGGACCAATTGCATGCTTTCGCAGAGGACAAGAAGCCTTCAGTCGACTCATTCAGACATTAAGCACCCCCCACAGCCCAAATGGAATGAAACAAAAAATTTAAAATAAATTGTTTTTCTTTTCTTCCATAGTCGACTATCGGCAAAAAATGTTGGCCAATCAAAGTCGACTATACAAATCCTTAGTCGGGGACAGGCCTAATACGTATATATATGCTGTACATATAAATTAAAACGGACTATTGTATGTGCTATCATACAGAGTAGACTATATTGGAGGTAGGTAGTTGTGATTATTATGATTACAGTGTAGGGCAGTTGTAGACAGTGAAAGCAGTAGGTGGAGCCTAGGGTATAGACAACAGAGTTCAAAGTTCGTACAGTATGGGTAA
Organism: Notolepis coatsorum; assembly: GCF_963971535.1. Taxonomy (NCBI): domain Eukaryota; kingdom Metazoa; phylum Chordata; class Actinopteri; order Aulopiformes; family Paralepididae; genus Notolepis; species Notolepis coatsorum. The sequence goes on along the minus strand of NC_140179.1, from coordinate 25,295,651 downwards.
CTCTAGGCAACAGAGGTCAAAGTGTGTAAAGTATGGGTAACAGAGCCTAGGGTATAGACAGAGTTCAAAGTTCACACAGTATGGGTAACAGAGCCTAGGAGGGTATAGGCAACAGAGTTCAAAGTTTGTACAGTATGGGTAACAGAGCCTAGGGTATAGGGGGGTGTAGTCTGACATCACTTTGGACTGCCCGCGCGGCTATTGTAATAATTATACATCATGAACATTGGCAAGCTTTCAGTTTTTGCACAAAAATAGTTCCATTCTATCACTAACATTGTTTAAGCATTTTTGGTTGAAATGAAATTTGACGTCATTATTTTACGATTAATTGCAAATATTTTCATGTTGAGCTATAGATTGTGGATGAATATGCACAGAAAGGTACAGTACACCATGCAAATGTTCATGCTTTATTTGTTTTAAACGAGACGATTTAGAAATGGGCAAATACATTGCGAGCAGGGCCGCCTGGGAGAAATGCGAGGCCCTGTGCGAGATTTAAACGCGAGGCCAGAGAGAGAGAGACACATTGGAAAGAAACAACCCAAACCCAGAGCAAATTGAAATGCTATTTGGCCCTAAACAGAGAGTACAGTGGCAGAATACCTGAGCACTGTGACTGAAGATCCTTGACAGACTCAGCGAGCACAGCCTAGCCATCGAGAAAGGCAGACCTGGCTCCCAAGCGAAGACAGACCCACTGCACACAAGATGAGGTGGAAACCGAGCTCCACTTCTTAACAACCTGCCCACTATACCAAGACATACTTCCCACAAATTGCAAACACCCAAAGAGACTTTGAAAACATCGACAATAACTCAAAAACTCCCATACCTACTGAGAGAAATACAAGAATGTGAAATAAAGCCCATTTGAATTGAAGAGAGAGAGATAGATAGAGCATGTCTGTGTGTGTTAGAAATAGAGAGAGAGCATGTCTGTTTGTGTGTTTGTGTTAGAGAGAGAGCATGTATATGTGTGTTAGAAAGAGAGAGAAATATATAGAGAGAGAGCATGTCATTTTGTGTGTTAGAGAGAGATATAGAGCATGTCTGTGTGTGTTAGAAAGAGAGAGAGAGAGAGAAAGCATGTGTGTTTGTGTGTTAGAGAGAGAGAGCATGTCTGTGTGTGTGTGTGTGTGTTAGAGAGAGAGCATGTATGAGAGAGATAAGCAAAGATGAGCCCCTAAAGGATATTCAACTTTTAATGGAAGAACAAAACAGAAGGAAAAGATAACTTCACAAAGGCAACATGAATATACATAGATCCAAAAGGACAAAGATCAACACTTAAATCCAAAGAGAAGAGGGTCTATACCAGAGAAAACAAAGTAGCAAGGAGCCAATGGCCGACATCAGCTAAATAGGCTAACTGCAAATAGAGTAGCCAGGTACTGACACCAGGCCACACACAGCTTTGGCCAACGCTACCCAAGCTACACAAACGACCAAGACAATTCACACACAGCACATGTCGTATCTCCAAATGTTGTGAAGTAACATATGTTTTGCCTGGAAAAAAGCATCGTTATTAACAAAACATTCGGGAGGGGAAGGAAGGAAGAGTGGGGTAATGTCCAATGGACATCTTACCTGCACCAAGGAACGCAGGGCGAAAGGCCGCAACACAGGTCTCCACGTTGACGAAAGGCCTCTCGCTGGCGGGACAAAAAGAAGCTATGGCCGGAGCCTTGTCATGGTGCAGGCCCGACTACATCTTCTGTCAAAGATGATGTCGTAGTCAGAGTGCCAGGGCCTGCTATTCTCACGGCTAATGTCAATGGTCGTAGCACAAGCTAACAGCTAACTCTAGGCTAACTGATAGCATCAAGCTAACGTTCCCAGCCGAGCGAAAAACGAGCAGCTAACGTCGTAGCTAAACAGCTAACTGGCTAACAGTTAGCTCAACCCGGCTATCGCTAACCACTAGCTAACGCAGAAGCAAGCTATGCGGCTACCAGTGAAAAACTGTACAACGTGAGAAAAGCAATACAGGCCAACACTTCAGACAGCCGCTGTGTTTTCCTCTTCTCATCCGAAGAGAGAAGGGAAAAAGAAGGCAATACACGTCCCACTACAGAGTGGTGTTTACCATAGCGGTGCCGGCAACAAGTCCCTCGCGGACTATAGCCGACTTGAGCATGGAGATATTCTCATAATGAAACACCAAGCTCACCTCCCTCGCACCAGGTGCTGACACCAGGCCACACACCGTTAGCTACTGTAGTAAAATCCCACAGACTTCCTACAATAATTTGTGGTTATTGTAGCACAATACAATGAGATTGATTGTCTGAAAGGAGGAGGAAAGATTCATACTTGATAGAATGGTTGGTCTCCTCATCTGGCTTAATGCAGATGAAGAATAAAACGTGTACGCCAGACAAACCAGAATTGTAGTTCAACTCAGCTGATTTATTTGATCAGAGCCAGGAGTTCAAGGTGAATAGAAGGTTGACTTCTACATACAACAGATGATCAGAGAATATTTAACAGCTGTCTGTTGTACAGAAATATCACAATCAGGTTTGCATCCCAAACCTAAATACTGCACATCAAACAGTCACTTGGTTAACATAATTTGAACATACATGGTTTACTGTACACATTGTACATGAGTAAATCTGGTTTACAGATCAGGGATCTGTACAACATTACTCTAATCTATAAACAACCATTTGGTTGTTTCCCATGATTTTACTCACGTAAAATGCCATCAGCTCACAGTTGTTTCTGGGTGGTTTCGAAGCGGTGGGGGAGCCCCCAGACCCCTGGTTGGGTCCGAGAGCTCCAGAATAACCCTATGTCGGGCCCTATATACTATCATTTCTAGCCAATAATACATATGGCTGGTCCAATCCTAGCGTCTTCTTGTGGGGGGTGTCCGGTGGGCGCTGGCAGCCCCTCCCTCTGGGTTTCTCTGGGGGAGGCTGGCTGCCCCCCCCTTTGATCTCCCGTGTGGATCTTGACTCAATACCCAGAGGGGGACGCTAGTGGCCCCCGTCAGTGTCTTCCTGATTGGGTCTGTCCCTACAGAAATCTCCTCTTAAATGAATAATATATAACTTTAACATTCCTTCTATATGGCTATAGATGTCTAATATCATCCAGGTACAGTCAGTGCTTTCTAAGACTGATACCAGACATCATATGATACTTTTTGATACTAAACAGTTGATTAATCGATTACTTTGTTTGTGAGTTAGTGTCCATGCTTCAACAAGTCTAAACTGGTCTGCCCTGTGGCCAACCCAGCTCTCTCTGATCAGCATTTACATACAGTCAGTTCGAGAAGGTGTCGTTAGTTCTCTAATTTAGTCATTGCTTGAGTGGGGGTTGAAGTAACTGTTGCAGCTGTTATCTGATGCAGCTGTCTCAACTGACAGTTGAGACTGTTTAGCCACTAAGTCCACTCTGCTATTGAAAGGTACATCTGGCTTTACATTTATGGTTCTCTAATTTATTCACACATATTAATTATGAAATTCATCGTCAATATTTACCACATTTCCCCACTTTGACAATTCAATTGTCATATACTGTATATTGACTTGATTTTCTATACATACTAACCATACAATATAATAATAAAAATCATTTTTTCAAAATCTTCTCACATTTTTCTTTTTTCTCATAATTTTTCTTTTTCATTATTCTTTGGTACATATCATCAATTAGTTTCTTCTTGTCTTCTTCTTTTCTCCCCCACATTCCCCTGACTATGGCCCCCTCCCGGGGAATCCTGGTGACCCCTTCATCCAGATCCCCAATTAATCTATTCTGCCTTTGATGAAACAGTGTTTACCACCTACTATCATCAGGCTTTGTTCCTCTGGGCTCACAGCCAGAGGCTTATTTGTTGAAAACAATTAAAACAATGTAATCTAAACATTACACATTAAAGTAAAACACAATTTTTTAAAATTATGGTATCCGTTGACATGATCTGTGGAGACACAGAGATTATTCTTCATTCTTTCATACATTTTTTGCTTCTCCTCTCCTGTTAATTCCTTTTCCAAGTCAGCCCAATCACATTTTGCATAATCAACCCAGTTGGTCTTCTCACCTCTCCCCCCTTTTATGAACATCCCTATGGACATAAACCTTACCCGCTTTGCGCACAGACGGACAGGGAGGGAGGAGCATCACGCAAGGGGAAAAAAATGTCCACCACGTCGGCCATAACCTACACCTTACTCTTTACTCTAACTATGTGTATGTGTTTAGTTTAGTACTCTTGCGTTGTGTCATAATCTATACCAGTTGTTACCGTTCAGTCACTTCCCGTCCAACACACCAATCAATCATACAGAGGCCCTTGTTCAACGCTTTGGTTGCACAGTCTCCGACCGTTTTCGCCCCCCCCCCCCTCCACCCCATGTCGGCCAGCCTCAGCTGAAGCCACTGTTTTTAGGCCTGGACCTCGTCATATCCTGACCCATGACTGTATTTCCATGGATCTACAGACGAACGACTCCGTCAGTCTGGAGGTATGTCTCAACCTCCGGCCTTTGTATTCGGGGCTTATATTGAAGGAGGGGTAGAGTCCCAAGCGACCTCTCTTCATAATCCAACAATCTCCCACAGGAACTGACTGAACGGGTCACACCATCGTGTCATAATCTAATGAAATGTATTCCTACACATTTTCCCCATGATCCCCCCACTTGTGATGGTTCATCCTCCCTCTCCGCCTGAACTGCAAGGGAACAAAAACACAGAACAAATTTTCCTTATACAACATGTCAAATATTCCTCAAGAGAAACCAAATGTTTAATCATTATGCAAAACGTAATGGGACCACTTAACTGCCATTGATCTGATCCAATGTATCTCACGCTCCAACCGTCCTCTCCCCAGATCATAGAGAGAAACAACAAACAAAACGCAAATAATCAAAAAAACATTCCAACAGATGTCACATGTAGACCACCTCAATGGTTATTAAAAAAGAAAAGAAAAGAAATTTAAAACCTTTCAAGCCAGCACAGTCACCCTCTACAGGCTCCATTCACACCCATTCAGGCCACACAATCACAGATAAAAATAGAAAAGAAATCCAAAAATTTAAATTCAATCGCTCATCCCTACAAAACATTCAACAGAAATCAAATCAAATGCAGTAAAACAAATGATATGAAACAAATGATAATGGTATAACCCAAGTGGTTCGATACACTCCTTACCTAAACACATTTTGTTATTTTTAAGACTAGTCTCACCTTAAGTGAAAGCTTAGTTGCGTGTGTGCATGCATGTGTGACCAAATTGTGTGAATGTGTGTCTGTGTGTGTCTGTGTGTGTGTGTGTGTGTCTGTGTGTGTGTGTGTGTGTGTGCGTGTCTGTGTGTGTGTGTGTGTGTGTGTGTGTGAATGTGAATGGGTGTGTGTGTGTGTGCCTGTGTGTAAATGGGTAGACAAAGCCTCCTTGCCCCTACCCCCGCTCAATCATTCACTAAAGGACATCTCAATCTCACACATACATACAAAAATTAAATTTAAATAAAAAATACCATCTGTACCAGCTCAACCAAACTCCACTCTCACAGTGCCACAACACATTCTCACAATTCAACATCATCCACGCCTCATTCATTTTATAAACATATATCTCTCTCATACACTCGTTAATCAACCACAGACCGACAATGGGTTAGTTCCCCTGCGCTCATCTCTTCTACTCTCTCATCCGGCTACACTCATCCCTGGCTAATACAATTCACACTTAATTTCTACACTCCTACCTACTGCCAGAGAGAGTCTAGGAACTCTCCCTCAACGACAGAACCTCAAAGCAGTCCTAGTACCCTGAGAGTCCACCGCTATTCCCCCTAATCAAACAGGTAGCCCCCCAATGTAATTAACCTCATCTGAGCTGGCTATCCTAATTCAATTACTGTGCTCACTCCTCCATCAGCTGTGTCCTGTATTAGCACGCTTCCTGTCTCAACATTTCCCTCGTCATAAAAATAACTGTTCTCTCACTCTACAACTGTCTCCTTCATCTTCACCTCTGACCCTCCTCTCCTGTTGCATCTAATCTCACGTCATCCTGTCATAAAAGAACAAACAGCCATTGTAAACAACAGCTGTACATCCTGACCCCCCTTGGGCCTTCCTGTAAACACCAAACAGGGTAACACTCACACATTTCATTCCCCAGGGGCAGCTGTCCCCTAGAGTCTAAACGTAGTACACCATCATACAGTCATCAAAATAGCATATAAACCAAACGTAGTTACCATACAATATACAATACTGTGCAGTGTACTAATATACAATACTATATAGTGCAAGGCATAACAAGCATCAGTAAATTATCCTGCTTCACAACCGGGCTTGTATCAAATTCCACTATAAACACATTTAGCAAATAATATAAACATTATCCTACTTAAATCAACAGTGTCATCAAAGCTATAACAAGTATCAACTATAGAACATTTTACATGTAAGCATGTTTCATCTCAGCATAACATTTATAGTGGTTAGTCCTAAATTGATTTTACTGCAAGCAACATGTAACTTTAGTGTAGAGCATTTTCCCAAATTCAGCCTATAACTACTCTCAAACTACCGTTTATATCATGTATGCAATAAAAGTTTATGATGTATTTTAACACGGGTGACTGACTATCTGATGAATTGAAAATGGGGGACCCTGATGTAAACAAGACAAAAGTCTTCCTTGGGTCTGCATCCCCTTAACAATTGTGTGTATTGAGCTGTACTATCACCCCTAACCTAACCACTATACATGTTACATCCCTTCCCCTGCTTACACAAAAATACAATGCACACATACAAATACCGTCATATTACATAATGCAGAATTTCCTCTTACCCGTTCTGAGCGAACTATTCCGAATGCACGAGACCCCATCCACGTTGTACCGCGCATGCGCAGTGGCAACCGAAGCGGCTGTTAACGTTGCTATGACAACCAAGGTCTGCCACGACAACATAATAACATGCCCCGATATCCATAATCTGCCACGACATCTATCACGCTTCTCTACCCCTTCCCCAACATCATTCTCAAAACTCGAAACGTGAAATCTGCCGCCCCCCAAACGCCACAAAACAACGGCATACAAGCTAACTAGCTTTAGCCAGCTCTAATGCGACGTTCAAGGCCCTCACGGGAGCCGTTCCTTTCAAGATCCGTTCATCCACGCAATTCGCTCAGTACCATCCAAAGCACAAACAATTCACACAAGCTTCAAATAGCCAACCACTCTAATAGAAAATAATTTTTAAAACATTCACACCAACCAACGCCGCACATATAGTCAACACGAATCCTTTCTCCTACCCTTCTCTTCTTCCGGCTCCATGGGCGCTTTCACACTCTCCACGCAACACCATGACGTCATCAAGCAGCGACTTCTTAATATCGTACACAATCGTTACCGCATTAATAATAACCCTCAAAACGGCCACAATTTCGCCACCCTGCGTCTCAATCCGCCTCTTACTCGTAATCGCCGCCACAGTGTTTAATCAATCCTCTCATAACGCCATTGTAACGTCCCCAGTTTCACCGCGGACTTTTCCACAGAGCTAAGCTAGCTAGCCCCAGCCAACAGTAGGACTCGCCTCAAACATAATATGTCCGTTGGTCATCAAAATATCATAACAAAACCATTAAGTACTTATCAGTCAGTTCGACCGAATCGTTTTTGTATCACAGCGAACGTAATTAATCAACAGGCCGGTTTCGCTCAAGAGAACGTACTACGCACCCTGAACACGCCGGCACCCTACATCTCCATTAACTACTACGTTTTAATCCTGCAACCGCACAGACCCCTGCGCTGATCATGCCAGGGTCAACAACCTTTCACCATACTTGACTCGTATGTTCTGAAATAGTAACAGAACCCTTAGCCCGACGCAATTATGCCCATACTGACCCGTCACTCACGGTCCCCGTCCCGCTATCTGTGACTACAAGCAGGGACACAATGCACCTTGGACCCAGCTCCCCTTCCATTTCAGAACAGTCAAATCTCCTCGTCTTACCTGCGCCCTCTTCCTGAGAATAATTTTAGGGCAATTATATACTCAGAACGCGCCCCTGTCGCATACAACAGAATAACCGTGCTTCCTAGCAAGAAAAGCCTTTTACCTGCCGTCATGCGACGCTAGCTCCCACAACATGACCAGATAGTCTGTGCGCCACCACCCTTCCTGGTGCAACCCCCCCGTATAGTTCATAACGTACATTCCATACGAGTTAACTAACCCCCGTGGCCCGCTGGGCCGAGACCGGCCTCCTGTGTCTGAATGAACACACAAACACAAAAAGCCTACGTTTGCATGTTCACTGCACAACAAGCGCGATCGTCATACCTCCGGACACACAAGCTAAAATATTGTTGTTGTTGATATAGTCTGTTTTCAGTATAAAGCAGTTCTTTGTTGTCCTGGCTGACAAAACAAAGCAGTCTGTTTTTAATAATATTGCATTTACCGCTCCAGTTGTTCCCACCGCAACCCCCAACCCTGCATGCAGACGCCATATTCACCGCGGGCCCCAAACAGTGGCGTACACAACCAACCTCCATCCTTCTCCTCTCCCTCATCCATTCAGACAACAAGCCCATCGTTAATCACTTCAAACGCAGCAACACCCCAGCTCTTCGCCCCGTGTCCCCAACACACAGCAAGATCCAGATATGATACATATAACAAGACCCTACCGCACCTTTCCAGGGGGAGACACGAAGGGTAGGGCAAAACGGCACCATTTCTGTAGTAAAATCCCACAGACTTCCTACAATAATTTGTGGTTATTGTAGCACAATACAATGAGATTGATTGTCTGAAAGGAGGAGGAAAGATTCATACTTGATAGAATGGTTGGTCTCCTCATCTGGCTTAATGCAGATGAAGAATAAAACGTGTACGCCAGACAAACCAGAATTGTAGTTCAACTCAGCTGATTTATTTGATCAGAGCCAGGAGTTCAAGGTGAATAGAAGGTTGACTTCTACATACAACAGATGATCAGAGAATATTTAACAGCTGTCTGTTGTACAGAAATATCACAATCAGGTTTGCATCCCAAACCTAAATACTGCACATCAAACAGTCACTTGGTTAACATAATTTGAACATACATGGTTTACTGTACACATTGTACATGAGTAAATCTGGTTTACAGATCAGGGATCTGTACAACATTACTCTAATCTATAAACAACCATTTGGTTGTTTCCCATGATTTTACTCACGTAAAATGCCATCAGCTCACAGTTGTTTCTGGGTGGTTTCGAAGCGGTGGGGGAGCCCCCAGACCCCTGGTTGGGTCCGAGAGCTCCAGAATAACCCTATGTCGGGCCCTATATACTATCATTTCTAGCCAATAATACATATGGCTGGTCCAATCCTAGCGTCTTCTTGTGGGGGGTGTCCGGTGGGCGCTGGCAGCCCCTCCCTCTGGGTTTCTCTGGGGGGAGGCTGGCTGCCCCCCCCTTTGATCTCCCGTGTGGATCTTGACTCAATACCCAGAGGGGGACGCTAGTGGCCCCCGTCAGTGTCTTCCTGATTGGGTCTGTCCCTACAGAAATCTCCTCTTAAATGAATAATATATAACTTTAACATTCCTTCTATATGGCTATAGATGTCTAATATCATCCAGGTACAGTCAGTGCTTTCTAAGACTGATACCAGACATCATATGATACTTTTTGATACTAAACAGTTGATTAATCGATTACTTTGTTTGTGAGTTAGTGTCCATGCTTCAACAAGTCTAAACTGGTCTGCCCTGTGGCCAACCCAGCTCTCTCTGATCAGCATTTACATACAGTCAGTTCGAGAAGGTGTCGTTAGTTCTCTAATTTAGTCATTGCTTGAGTGGGGGTTGAAGTAACTGTTGCAGCTGTTATCTGATGCAGCTGTCTCAACTGACAGTTGAGACTGTTTAGCCACTAAGTCCACTCTGCTATTGAAAGGTACATCTGGCTTTACATTTATGGTTCTCTAATTTATTCACACATATTAATTATGAAATTCATCGTCAATATTTACCACACTACTACAACAGCTAGCCGGCCCGTTTGGCTCCAGAGAGAGAGAGAGAGAGAGAGAGAGAGAGAGAGAGATATCCACGGCGGGAATATAATAGAGTGCATTAAAAACTCACCAAACGTCCAAGAGGATGGAGACAACCGCGTGGAGTTGACGAAGTTCATCTGCCGAATGACCGTCCTCTTCATCTTGGCATAACAATGCTGCACGCGCTCTCTCTAGGTTAGCTAACGCTAGTTAGCCTTTAGCTAAGCTAGCTACTAGCCGACATCATCATGGCTATCCCGACTGAACCACACGTTAGCACTCAATATTATAACGTAGCTAAAGCTAACTAGCTGTCCCCCTCAATAGCTGTAGGTTTAGGGGGGGGGCTCTGGGGGACATGTCCCCCTCAATAGGCGTAGCTTTAGGGGGGTCTGCAGCAGACATGTCCCCCTCAATAGGCGTAGCTTTAGGGGGGTCTGCAGCAGACATGTCCCCCTCAATAGGTGTAGCTTTAGGGGGGGCTGCAGCAGACATGTCCCCCTCAATAGTGTAGCTTTAGGGGGGGCTGCGGGGATCATGTCCGCCTCAATAGGTGTAGCTTTAGGGGGGGCTGCAGGAAACATGTCCCCCTCAATAGGTGTAGCTTTAGGGGGGGCTGCGGGGGACATTTCCCCCTCAATAGGTGTAGCTTTAAGGGGGGCTGCAGGGGTCATGTCCCCCTCAATAGTGTAGCTTTAGGGGGGGCTGTGGGGGACATGTCCCCCTCAATAGGTGTAGCTTTAGGGGGGGTTGCAGGAGACATGTCCCCCTCAATAGGTGTAGCTTTAGGGGGGGCTGCGGGGGACATGTCCCCCTCAATAGGTGTAGCTTTAGGCGGGGCTGCGGGGGACATGTCCCCCTCAATAGGTGTAGCTTTAGGGGGGGCAGCAGGGGGGCATGTCCCCCTCCATAGTGTAGCTTTAGGGGGGGCTGCGGGGGACATGTCCCCCTCAATAGTGTAGCTTTAGGGGGGGCTGCAGGGGACATGTCCCCCTCAATAGGTGAATGTGATCCAGCCCCCGGGAGTTCGAGCCCCCTTCAAGGTAATGAACTATGATAATTACATTTGATTAGATACAATTAAAATGTATTGTCATCATGCAGCAAAAGTACAGTACAACGAAAAGAAGTTTGGCATTCAACCAGAGTGCAAATGTAACCGTAAAGTCCAATAGTAATATACAATGTGCAGGTGATTAAACTGGGTATATATAAATGGGTACTACTGAGTAATAGTGCTAATCAGATATGTACACTGTACAGAGTTGTAGTATAATATGTACAGTGATACAGGTATAAAGACAATATGGTAGTAGTAAGTCATACTGGACAGAAGTGTGACTAGTGTCGTGGCAATATTATCAGGTCATTATAGATCTGTGTTGAAATATATTCTATCATACATTTTCGACTGTCTCTTTCATGGCTCCAAGGTGTGGGGAGAAAGATGACTTTTGACCTATCTTTTCCCAATGTGTGAGCCGTGGCAAGGTTGTTTCCCACTCCAGTTAGAGACATAACAATAACACCGCCTAGCCAAGGCTGTTTATTCATTTCTCCCTTTGGGCATATTTTGGTTTTACCTTTCTGTCATATCTGGATGTCTAATGTACGTCATTTCAATTGTGTATTTAATCTGTGTCTGACCAGACCTCTTGGTCACTTTCTGGTCAGACGCTTGTGTGTACACATGTGTGTCTCTCTATAAACTGATCATTTTCACTGTGGCCACAATGAATAAATCTATGTTCTTTTTTTTATATAACTCGACTCAGAATGATTTACTGGGCTTATCAGATGTTCTCTTAGTAATTTCCACGACACTAGAAAGAAAGAAAGTCTGTTAGGTTTCATGTGACGGCCATTTGCTGTACCTCACCAGGGAACCAGGGTTCTTAGAGTTCGGTTTAGACTCTGTAGTGGTCATATAGGACTCCTCCTGAAATAGGAAATGAGTGATTGAGTCATTGGAATAATTTCCTAACAACTATTGTAACTGAGAATAACTACATACTCTGTATGATAGCATGTACAATAATGCTGTATATACAGCATATTTACATTTATATTTTTATATTTACAGCATATATATATATATATATATATATATATATATATATGTCTGGAATATACCTGCATATAACCCCTCTATATACTTGTACACCTGCATATAACCCATAGCTCTGTATTATAGCATGTACAATAATGCTGTATATACCATATATATTTATTCTCACCGTATATATCTATCCACACCTGTCTGTACTTACCTGCACATACTGTAATTACTAATTACTGGGCTGTATGTAGGTGTTATTGCTAACTTCTGGGCTTTCTATGTAGGTGTTGTTGCTAAATACTGGGCTTTCTATGTAGGTGTTGTTGCTAAATACTGGGCTTTCTACTGTATGTAGGTGTTATTGCTAACGTCTGGGCTTTCTATGTAGGTGTTGTTGCTAAATACTGGGCTTTCTATGTAGGTATTGTTGCTAAATACTGGGCTTTCTATGTAGGTGTTGTTGCCAACTACTGGGCTTTCTGTGTAGGTGTTGTTGCTAAATACTGGGCTTTCTATGTACAGTAGGTGTTGTTGCTAAATACTGAGCTTTCTATGTAGGTGTTGTTGCTAACTTCTGGGCTTCATGTCCAGCGAATGGATTCCTACCTGCTCATATGCTTATATTCAGAATTTATTATATTGTTTACGCTGCTTATTTTAAACTTTTTCTACTGTACTATAATTGTATTGCCTATATGTACTATGTCTTCTACTATTACCATGTCTGTACCTGTACCCCCCCCTCCTCCTCCCCCACGCTTCTATGATGCCTGAATCTCCCCAAGGGGATCAATAAAACAATAGCTTATCTTAAAAACAAACAATGAATCTTAATCTAAACACATACAGCATGTGTTAAACATTTAATTTAGACATAGAAGGTAGTAAAGGACACTATTGTTCTCTGAGTTTGTCCTGAGCAGTGCCAAGGACAAATCAGCCCAAAGTGAAGATGAAATTAAAAGAAAATTCTCTCCAATCCTGTCTTTGTCAGAGGACCACTGGTTAGGTCTGAAAATAGTCTTCTCACTAACTAAGAACAGAGGGAAGAGGTGGGCCATGAAGGTGGACCTTTGGGACCACGAAGGAGGTTCTGCACCATTACCAGGGTTGCCTCACGTCTCCTCCAGAAATTACTATTACTGAATTACTTCTGAGCAAGATGTACCTGACACCTTAAACAGGGCCTTAACAGACATTTATGAATGGATTGAGTGCAACAAGTTGGTGTTAAATATCTCTAAGACGGGCGGTCAGGTGGCGAAGCGGAGATTGCGCTCGTCACCAATGCAAGAGGCTGCGGTCTCAACTCCCGGAGTCAGCATTGCCTTGGCTTGGGCTGATCGCTATACTAACTCGTTTGGCTGGGTTAGGGGGAGGGAAGCCGTGGGTGGGGTCCTGGGCGTTGTGGACAGCGACGCCTACAGGTCAGGTCTGGGCGCTTGCTCAGCGGAGGCAGGACTTGAGGAAGGCAGCGTGACCTCCCACACGTTACACTTCACCAATGAGAGCCCTCGCTGCCAAGTGAGACTGGCTGTCGCCGCACGTGTCGGAGGAAGCGTGCAGATACTTTAGGGTTCCCTTGTACCGACCAGTAGGAGAACATGCGCACAACAACCAGGTAGGGGAGGGGGAGGGGGGGGGGGGGGATTGGCACAACGACTAAATTGGGACGGAGAGAAAAAATCGGAGAAAGAGAGATACAAAAAAATATATATATATCTCTAAGACAAAGGCCATTGTGCTTGGATCTAGACACATGTTGGGCATGCATCCTCAGTTAAAACTGTCAATTGGCACCACACAAATTGAACAAGTGAACACAATAAAACTTCTCGGAGTTACTATTGATAGCTCCTTATCTTGGTCTGAACATATAAATAATATTGTCATTAAAATGGGAAGAGGGATTTTTATGACTAAATGTTCTGCTTTTATCACTCCCTCCATAATGAAATCTGTTATTCATTCTTTGGTTGTCTCATTTAGAATACTGCCCTGTTATCTGGTCCTCAGCTACTAAATCGAATTTAAAAAAGTTGCAGGTTGCTCAGAATAAAGCGGCTCGCCTGGCACTAGGCTGTTCATACAGGACAAGTATTGGTTTTATGCATGAACATCTGGCACGGCTGATGGTTGAAAAGAAATGATCGATGAGTCTTCTAATGCTACTGCGGAACATTATTAGCACTGGTAAGCCATCTAGCTTGGCTCAGCAGTTAGAAATGACTTCTGAACATGGTTACAACACTAGAGGGGCCGCTTCTGGTAACATCAGAACAAAAACAGCACCAAAATCCGGTTTTCTCAAACTCACTGGCATATATAGGTCAATAGTACTCTGGAATGCTCTGCCGAAAAGCATCTCATCCACAATACATAATAAAATTACTTTAAAAAAAAATATTAAGAGATATCTTGCAAACATGTCAGGTATGTAACTGTTATGTGTATTTTATCTTCTTCTTTTTTTTGACTGGAATGTTAGATTTTATAATGCGAATTTGTATATTTGTATTGATTTTAAATGTATGTGTTTTGTTTAAATTTTTTATTCGTATTTTTTGTTGTACATTTGTATTGTATTTGTTTTGTCCAGGACCCCAGGAAGACTAGAGGCTCTTTCATGTGTCTCTAATGGGGATCCTTTAATAAACATAAACTATTCATAGTATTCCTATGCAGACACACTTCTTCAATAAAGAAAAACGAACCTTCTTACATGTCCTATACTACCATGCACTCCTCCTACTATACTAATACGTCTTATGCAGGGCTTGACGTTAACACCTGCCCACCTGCCCAGGGCTAGTGAAAATGCTGAGTGGCTAGTGACTTTGGAAAACCACTAGCCACAGTGGCTAGTGAGCCAAAAAGTTAACGTCAAGCCCTGCATAGGTGTGTCAATGATAATGTAACGTTTGGAGCAATAATATAATTGCTAGGTTCAACACAGCCAAGGCATAGGTGTGTCAATGATAATGTTCACAGCGTTTGGAGCAACAATGTAATTGCTAGGTTCAACACAACTCTTCCACATCTACACCCTCCATCTTGTCCCAGTCAGCCGTTGCCCCAACTGGAGCTCCTTTTGCGGCTGAGTCACTGGTCGCAGGCAGTAGTAAACAATGGAGTCAACAGTCAGAAGCACAGTTGTACAGTTGGCGTGTAGCAGTATGATTACAATGATACTGTCCCCAGCAGGGGTTAGTGAAGAAGAAATTACCTATATTTATTACTTTTTGGGTGGGGGCGCAAGTGCAGGGATTTTTGGCTAGTGAAAATGCTGAGTGGCTAGTGACTTTGGAAAACCACTAGCCACAGTGGCTAGTGAGCCAAAACGTTAACGTCAAGCCCTGGTCTTATGTCTATGCACTCAACACTGCAGCACCCAAGTTTAAGTACTGTTTGATGAACATTGTTACTCAGCTGATAGAGTTGTGCCCTTCCTGCTGACTTGTCGTACATAACTTGTAAGGCGATTTGGATAAAAGCGTTCAGCTAAATGACTAAATGTAAATGTGGTATTCCCGCATGATTTTTTTTCATAGCCATAGTTTGCGAATACCCTCTCTGATTGGCTAGCCCGCGTACAGCGAAGACCCTCTCTGATTGGTTTAGCTCCGAAGGGCTCTGGGATAGAAATGTCCGCCTTGTACATATATATTCTCTGCTTTGAAGTGGTTATGCTTTGGCCCTCTTTCAAAGTGGGTTATGCTTAGAGTTTGGAATCAGGGCTAGTGGTCCATCGCCCTGCTCTAAAGATAAACTCTAAGCATAACCCACTTCGAAAGAGGGCCAAAGCATAACCACTTCGAAGCAGAGAATATATATGTACAAGGCGGAAGAGCCCTTCGGAGCTAAACCAATCAGAGAGGGTCTTCGATGTACGCGGGCTAGCCAATCAGAGAGCGTCTTCGTAAACTGCGGTTACGAAAAGAAATCATGCTGTATTCCCATGCAGACATCTTGGTTGGCAAACAGGTGTTTGTAACCAACTAGCAGGTGATTATCATTAAATGACAACCGTGGACAATGAATAAGTCATGTGAATATTATTAAAGATGCTGTAAGTGGTATTTAAAACGAAAAAAATAAGTGTTAAATAGTTCTACATTCTGACAGCCATCACTGATAGTGTTGTCAGTAACACGGGTCTCCCAGTCCCTCCACTCTGCAGTAAACAGAAAATACATGTTCTGATATCCTGTTCTCACTTTATCCAATCAGGAGAAGTTAAAAGTTGTTTTTATTTCTTATTCTTGCAGTGTGGAGTTCACTCTCCTGATTGGATAAGATGGGAATGGGATACCAGCACATTTATTTTGTGTTTACTGCAGAGTGGAGGGACTGGGAGACCCATGTTACTACTGACCACACACTATATATACTATAATAGTAGATATGTGGAGGGACTGGGAGAACCATGTTACTGACCACACACTCTATATATACTATAATAGTAGATAAGTGGAGGGACTGGGAGACCCATGTTACTGACCACACAGTGCTCTTTCAGTAGTGAATCAGACTGCAGGTCAATGAGTTCAAGCTGAACAACTATCAACACTGCAGGTAAAGGGAGAGGAAACCAGATGCATTTCATCCTCAACCTTTTTGAAATCTTGAAAACGCCTTGAAAATTCATCATGCAGTGCTCCCAACATGGATGAGTACCTGTGCCGGTGATCAGCTGATGGTTTGACTTCTTTCAGGGTTTTCATGTGTTTGAGATTGTTGCTGCCTAGTTGCCTTGAAATGAATTGCAACTTTGTCATGAAGGCTTTCACATAGCTATGCATTTCATGAGCGTAAGCGTATATTGTGCGTGTGAACGTTGACATGAAAAGAAAAAAGTAAAAAAAAAAAATTATATTTTTTTTATTATCATGTAATCTTTCGCGGGCCAGTCAGAATCATCCCGCGGGCCGTACAATGCCCAGGTCTGATTTAGATGATGGTTGAATCAACCTAACGTTGATTCAACATGTAAGTCATAGACAACGATTTGTATAATTTCGATGTCAGGCTTCAACATAGATTCAATATTTCTGCCTAACCCTATTTCAACGTTGATTCACGAATTTTTTGCTATCTGGGACTCTATATACTATAATAGTAGATAAGTGGAGGGACTGGGAGACCCATGTTACTGACCACACACTCTATATACACTATAATAGTAGATAAGCATATTATGCTCTCCCATACAAATATTACATTTATTTGCATAAATAGTAACGTTTTTCAATGAAGAGAATGTGATGTTGCATTGCATAGATGTGATGTTATTAAAGATGCTGTAAGTGGTATTTAAAACGAAAAATAAGTGTTAAATAGCTCTACATTCAAACAGCCATCACTGATTATAGTGTTGTCAGTAACACAGGTCTCCCAGTCCCTCAGCTCTACAGTAAACACAAAATAAATGTTCTGGTATCCTGTTCCCATCCAATCAGGAGAGAGCCCTAGATAATGTTAGTCATTTCAAGAAATCTTGCCAAGTCAGATCTTCTTACTGCACTGGTAGATTATTTCACTCATTTCTAGGACACATTTGCTTAATTTTTATATCTTATTTTTGTCAGACCATTTTTGCAGTGTGGAGTTCTCTCTACTGTTTATGTATGGGATACCAGACAATGTATATGAAGACATAAATATAGGCAACCTTATGTCCACAAGATCTACCCAGAGAGGGGACTGTACTGTCCCGTTTAGGTCCAGCTCCTTCAGTCAATCCTGTTTTGCAGTCAGAGCCACTCAGTTTGGGAACATCCTACCAACTGAAATAAGATACTGCGCTACCTACCTACCACACCATACCAAACTCAAGACCTGGCTATTAACAAATCAAACATGTGACCACTTTTAATCAGTTCAATGTGTATTTTGTTTTTACTATTATCATGTTGGATTGTGTTGTAAATATTGTGTTTTACTTTTAATGCTTCCATTTTAGGTGTATTGTTTTATAACATCTTGCCAAAAGGACTACAGTTGTGAATTAGCCAGCTGGCTAAAACTGGCACATTTACAGTAATGTTGATTAATGTGTACTGTCCTTTTTAAATAAACTGAAACTGAATTAACAGTGTAAACAACGGTGCAGATGAGGGTCTATATGCCCCATCGGTTATATAAAACATTACAGTAAATATAGACAACAAATTATTTTAATCTTAATACTATGAGTAAGAGTAAAAGTACACAGTATACACAAGGTATCCTAACTGACATGATATACGTCATACGTTGTAGTCCGTCCAGGTTTAGGTGGTTAAGAGTCAGCCACACTTAGTGCAGACATTCCTAGTAGTTGAGCTGTGATGGACCTGTAAGCGCCTGGCAGAGGGCAGCAGGTCAAACAGGTGATGTGCTGGGTGGTGAGAGGAGGTCAGAGGTCATCGTGTCACATGGTAGCCTCTCCCTGCTAGCTGGCACACCTCCACCATGCCGTATAGACGAGATGGTCTGCCTTGTGCAGAGCAGACAGGTTTCAGATCACGTGCAGGCAGCTTAAAAAGCCTTAGACACCATTATTCTGTACTAGAGATTGAGTAATAGAGATTATGCTTGTAATACACAACGGAGTAATTTGGCCACATTGTTCGGGTGGGATATGGTGCAATATTGCCATACATTATTCTCCCATAATTGAACTACGCAGTTACATCATTAGGCCACAAGATGGCCACGTTGTATGACTGAAGTAACGGTTCAGTTTTGTCAGCATTTTGCTGTAGTGTATGTTTCAGTTACGGCATACTGCTACTGTCTTTCATGGATCAACAATCATTTTAACATTATCTTTAGTCTGTGTTACAACCCCAGTAAGTCAAGGGGAAGGGGTAACTAGCATAAAAGATGATTGTGTTGTAACCTGAGATGAATTAACCAAAGGACAAATAAACCAATGCCAACAACAAATGAGGTGAAAGAAAGTGATATTGTGCAATTGATATTTACAGTTTACAATAAACCAAAGACACAACAATGAAAATGGTGGATTCTGGAGACACATGACCAGGGGGGGGGGGGCTTAAATGATGCCAAAGGAAGGCGTAAAACAAAACTAACTCAGTAGGGAATATACTTTAACTGTACAATAACGCAAATGTTAAATAAAAACCTACTCCTGACTACCTACACTAACTACCCAAACATTCCCAAAACATACAAAGGGTGGCATCACTCCTGACCTGACCACAATATACTACTAGGTGTATCACAAAATGTATTGGGCCCCTTACCTGATCCAATTCCCAACACACACAATTACAGAGTTGGCTAGTGTCACAAACACATCAGACCAACAGCAAACCAGAAACAAAAAGGTTAGAAACAGGAAGTGCCACATGGCTTTAAACAAGAGGAGGGCTTCTGATTGGCCAACTGGTGGATTGAGAGAGAGAGAGAGAGATAGATTGATTTTTAAACACAACTTTATTTTCTCACTCAGCAATCAACAATACATCAGAATGTATAACGCAAAACACAGAACAGCAAATCAAATCAAGAAAAATAAAAGACAAACTTCACATCAGAACAAAGCCAAAAACCAACTCCACGCCCTCGCCCCAGTACACAACACCCACTTGTAACACCATATCATCTCAAACTCTGCTACATTGCTGGTCAACTGGTAAAAATGAAAATCTGTCCGCAACCTTGCCTGTACCATACATCTAAACAAGATAGTGGTATCTACCAGCACCGAATCCTCAATCTTTTTCCTCCTGCTTAGATAAATGGCCATGTTTGCCTGACCCAGCAGGAAGTTGAAAAGCTGACACTTTAACCTCCTCTTCCTGCTGTACCTGTACCCCAAAATAAACATCTCTGGAGTAAGATGTTCATCAAACATCACAAACATGCGGGTCAGGAACTGAAAAAAAAACAAGAGTCTGTCACACTTTAAAAAACAGTGAAAAACTGTTTCCCTCTCTGTGCAGAAAGGACAGGTGTCTTCAACATCAGAATTAATCACAGAGACAAAAGCGTTCACAGCAACTGCACCATGTAAAATGCTCCTCTGTAAATCCCCAACTCTTTTAGTTAACGGTGGTTTGTATAGTGCTCTCCACTCAAGCCTCCTGCAGGCCCAGATGAGCTCTCCATGGAGTGTCA
The DNA here is from genome assembly GCF_963971535.1 of Notolepis coatsorum. Classification (NCBI taxonomy): domain Eukaryota; kingdom Metazoa; phylum Chordata; class Actinopteri; order Aulopiformes; family Paralepididae; genus Notolepis; species Notolepis coatsorum. Next base: position 25,275,391 of record NC_140179.1, on the reverse strand, counting down.
ACCCTATCCTTCAGCCTGTTTTGGTTCAACACTTTAACACACAGGTAATACATAGCTTTGCCCACCATTGTGCTCAGCTCAGCCTGCAATCAGACAACCTCTAACAGACAACCATCACATTTAAAAATAGGGCTAAGTTTCACCTCAGGAAAATAATCATTTACAGCAGGCAATAACTGACCATTACAATAATCAACACACATTTCCAGTTCATTATCAGTCAGCTGCTGTTTCCAGCCTCCCAATGGGCGGCCCATCACCCTGACAGACCTTGTACCCAGCTGTGAGGCCAGAGAGAGAGAGGAGAGAGAGGAGAGAGAGGAGGAGAGAGAGGAGAGGAGGAGAGAGGAGAGAGGAGAGGAGAGAGAGAGAGAGAGAGAGAGAGAGAGAGAGAGAGAGAGAGAGAGAGAGAGAGAGGAGAGAGGAGAGAGAGAGAGAGTGAGAGAGAGAGAGAGAGAGAGAGGGAGAGGGAGAGAGAGGAGGAGAGAGAGAGAGAGAGAGAGAGAGAGAGAGAGAGGAGAGAGAGAGAGAGAGAGAGAGAGAGAGAGAGGAGAGAGAGAGAGGAGGGAGGGGAGAGAGAGAGAGAGAGAGAGAGAGAGAGAGAGAGAGAGAGAGAGAGAGAGAGAGAGAGAGAGAGAGAGAGAGAGAGAGAGAGAGAAAAGGACAAACAAAATACAACAGCTGGACCATAATGAATGAATGAAAACTTTATTTAACTACTGAGAAGAGAGGGATAATAAATGAAATAATAGGATACGAAATACCCCAGGGAGGCCAAGTGTTGTATCTGGGCAATCTATCACAAGGAGGAATCCAAGGGGAAGACAAATACTTGATTAAGATATTGATATGAGGATAACAAATCATGTTAAACCCAGATTCGGCTCAAACAAGGGACTAAACACGTTTCGCAATTATGCCACAACAATGTGGAACGCCCTACCCAAAGCTGTAAAGGAATGTGAATCCCTGCCCACATTCAAAACCGCCCTTAAAGAGCACCTACGGGAGGCTGCAATTCGAAACTGGCCACCGTAAATGCCCAAAACCCCCACCACCTCCTAATAGACAGTCTCCTCCCCACCGCATGTATATATTCCCTCCCCGCCGTATGTATATTTCCCTCCCACCCACCCACCCCCTCCTAATGTACAGTCCCCTCCCCATCATATGTATATACTCTGTCAGGATCTAGGGGTAACAGTACTGTATATTTGAATACCGCCTATGTCACAAATGTATCAGTACTAAATACCTATATGTCCCTATGCCATAAATGTCATGATGTCTTGTATGTCATAAATGTCACTATGAATTGAAAATGGGGGACTCTGATGTAAACAAGACAAACGACTTTCTCTGGTCTGCATCCCCTTATAAAATTGTGTGTATTGAGCCGTACTGTATTGTACCCATTCTGCAATCTGTTAAATAAATAAAAAATAAAGTTTGACTGGCCGCCGAGCCATACTGTAGTGTACATGGTGACTGCTAGACTTAAATATAAAAAAATAAAAGAAAATATTAATAAAAATATTTAATAAATCTTTTTTTAATTATTCTTTTTTGGCATCCTCTGTTATTTTACCCACGCGATGCCACTGCAGGTCAAGTTTGAGGTAGAACAGTCTGTGGTGCTCAGGTCCAGTTTGAGGTAGAACAGCCTGTGGTGCTCAGGTCCAGTTTGAGGTAGAACAGTCTGTGGTGCTCAGGTCCAGTTTGAGGTAGAACAGTCTGTGGTGCTCAGATCCAGTTTGAGGTAGAACAGTCTGTGGTGCTCAGGTCCAGTTTGAGGTAGAACAGTCTGTGGTGCTCAGATCCAGTTTGAGGTAGAACAGTCTGTGGTGCTCAGGTCCAGTTAGAACAGTCTGTGGTGCTCAGATCCAGTTTGAGGTAGAACAGTCTGTGGTGGTCAGGTCCAGTTTGAGGTAGAACAGTCTGTGGTGGTCAGGTCCAGTTTGAGGTAGAACAGTCTGTGGTGGTCAGGTCCAATTTGAGGTAGAACAGTCTGTGGTGGTCAGATCCAGTTAGAACATTCTAGAACCATAGTTATATGAGTATAGCGAGCGCTCTGCTCGTAGTGGAACTGTCTCTTTATCCAGTCTAATAATGAATCATTTTCTCCACATGCACACACCCATCCGCCTGGCCACACCCACATCCGCTCCTCTACATAAGCGGGGTCGTGGCCACACCATCAGCTCCTTCCCAAGTCTTTCACCACCGAAGGCGAAGACCACGGGCCCTCAGTGAGTCCGAGCAGAGCGCTCGCTATACTCATATAACTATGGTTATAGAATAACCGTATGTTATATATCGTAATAGCTTACGCTCTGCTCGTAGTGGAACACAGGAGCTGAGCAGAGCGGAAGCTCGACAGATGTACCCGCTGAGGCCCCCCACATTGCCAGCGTATCGGACAGGGCCCAAACCAAGAGCAGGCCCTTCCCCCCTTTGGCACGCCGCCCTGAAGCACTCCACAAGAGGCTACACCCCCACAACACTCTGGGGCCAGTCGGCGCGCCGGGGAGCCAACCCCCAAAGAGGTTGATCCCTCAATCCAGGCAACAGGCCCCAAGATCATAACTCGACCTGTGCCCGGAGCACTGCGAACTAGACAGGCGCCTAAGGGGTCTACTGTGAGAACAGTACCCCGGCGGAAGGGGCGTTCTGTATGCTGTCGCAACCTCCACAAACCCGACCCCTCCAGCGGGGTCGAGGTTCAAGAGAAGGCTGACACGATTGGCAGACGTCATGAAAGGTGCGGGGGATTGATTGATTGATTGAAAACTTTATTAACAGATTGCAGAATGGGTACAATACAGTACAGCTCAATACACACAATTGTTAAGGGGATGCAGACCAGAGAAAGACTTTCGTCTTGTTTACATCAGGGTCCCCCATTTTCAATTCATCAGGACATATATGACATACATGACATACAGATAGTCAGTACTGCTACATCTATACATTTATGACATACCAGATTTGCAAATACAGTACTGTTTGTGATACAGAAGGAGTCAAGAAAAGGGAGTATATACATTTGACGTAGAAACTGTACATTGGAGGAGGTTGGGTGGGGGCCCGGGGGGTTGGGTACATTGGGATATTGACAACCATACTGGGTAATTTCAAGTTCAAGTTCAAGTTCTTTAATAGTTGTCATACAGAAGTACAGAATACTTTCATACAAAATGCTTCTTACTGTTACGCTCCAGAGACTGTGCTAGACAAGATAGTATCAAATAACATAATAACATAATATAGCATGAATTTAGAAGAAGAATGAGGTCACAGTTGTTCGGTATAGACATATGTACAATGTTCTGAGTTACCATATAATATACAATACACAATACTATGCAGTGTACTAATGTACAGTACTATCTAGTGCAAAGCAGAAATGGGATGAGGTACAATTTTAGGTACAATTTACAGTAAGGTGTACGAGTTGTAGTGCAATCCTTCATCCATAAATATAAAGTGTGGGGAGTGGGTGCTACAGTGTGTTTGTTTAAAGTGGGTGTGTGCTATAAAGTGTGTGTAGTGGGTGCTACAGTGTGTTTGTTTAAAGTGAGTGTGTGCGTGTGGATGTGTGTGCTATGTGTGTTTGGTGGTTGTTGTTGTGTAGTGTTCATTCATTGTTCGTTTAGCAGCCTGATGGCCTGGGGATAGAAGCTACTTCTGAGTCTTTCTGTGCTCGCCTTGAGACTCCTGTGTCGCTTGCCTGACGGCAGCAGTTCAAAGAGGCAGTTGTTCGGGTGGCTCGAGTCCTTAATAATTCTCTTAGCCTTCCCCTTGCAACGCTTGTTGTAAATGTTCTGGAGAGTGGGGAGCCCCCCTCCAATTGTGCGTTCGGCTGAACGTGTCACTCTTTGTAGTCTGCTTTGGTCTTTTGCAGTGCTGTTCCCAAACCAGGAGGTGATGTTGCCGGTCAAGATGCTCTCTATTGTACATGAGTAGAAGTTCTTAAGGATCTTCTGGCTGACTTGGAACTTCCTTAGGCGCCTGAGGAAGTAGAGGCGTTGTCGTGCCTTCTTCACCACACTGTTAATGTGTATGGTCCATTTCAAGTCCTCGGATATGTGGGCTCCGAGGTACTTGAAGCTGTTGACTCTCTCAACCGGTGCCCCGTCGATGCTGAGGGGGCTGTAGTCCTTGACCCCCGACCTCCTGAAGTCCACAATCATCTCCTTTGTTTTGCTGACGTTCAGGGAGAGGCTGTTTTCCTGGCACCATCCCGCCAGGACCTTGACCTCTTCCAGGTAGGCCCTCTCGTCGTTGGCAGAGATCAGGCCCACCACCACTGTGTCGTCAGCAAATTTGACGATTGTATTGCTACTCCGCTGAGCCACACAGTCGTGTGTGTACAGGGAGTAGAGGAGGGGACTCAGAACACAGCCCTGGGGGGCCCCTATGTTGAGGGTGATGGATGAGGAGGTGCAGTTGCCTGCTCTCACCACCTGGGGTCTGCCAGTCAGGAAGTCCAAGACCCACTGGCAGAGGTCATAGCCCAAGCCCAGGTCCCTGAGCTTGGCTATGAGTATGGAGGGGACTATGGTATTGAATGCCGAGCGCTTTTACATTGGAGGTGGTTGGGGGGGGGGGGGGCACACTGTATAAACAAGTAAAACTGTACATTGAGGGGGGGGGGAAGACACTGTACAAACAAACAAAATTGTACATTGGACTATTGACAAAACCATACTAGGTAAATGACTGTACATTGGAGGGGGTTGGGTTAGGATATTTACAGGGGCCAGTGTTGAATTGCAGTCTCCCGTAGGTGTCCCTTGAGAGAGGTTTTGAAAGTGGGTAGTGATCCACATTCCTTTACAGCTTTGGGTAGGGCGTTCCACATTGATGTGGCATAATTGCGAAACGTGTTTAGTCCCTTATTTGAGCACACTCGCGGGCAGACGGGGTCAAGCCCGGCCTCAACCTGAGAGTCGACTCTGCTACCAACACACCGGGGAACCAACCACCCCCCTATGTTTAGTTTAACAGGAGGCGGTTGTTCCTTTAACCCAAGAAAAAACTCAGAAAACATAACTGTGCGTATACACCGGCTATACAGGCAGTACAAGTGTTTCAGTTTTTAAAGGGTTAACCCAGGCCAACAGGTCGACGAGAACGAGTTCGGACCTGGGCCCGGCGGACCGGGACCTACACAGGGATGCCGGAGGGGTTCAATAGAAAAAGCTCCTCGACAGCCCCCTCCCATCCCTGCCCAGCAGGGGGAGGGAGGGGTGAAAACAAATGGAGAAGGACCAGGCCCCTTAACACATCCTGCACCAAAAACGTCGTACAACGTGTTTCAAGGTCATGCTAATTCTGCCATTCCACGGCGTACGACGTTATTGAGATCATATTTCATTTTTTTGCCATGGTATTCAGAATGCCCTCACCCAGCCTCGGCTGATACAGTGGTAGCCTGCACAACTCTGCAACGCTTCAATACTGCCGCCTGGTGGTGATCGGGCGAGTTACAACCGGAAATGGATCTCTGGTGATCTCCGTGTACCGGGGAAATGCGTCCGGCACTCACATATTGTTGCGGGACTCTAGACACACATCGTACATATGGATCGCTGCCATAACTCAATAATTGATATGATTTGGGCGTTTATTATTATTATACAAACTGGAAATGGATCTAGGCGATCCACGTCAAATAAGTGGGATCTTTTTCCTCCAGTCTCATCGGCGAACGGTAAGAGGACGCTGACGGCATTTTCAGCGTGATTGTTTATTATTATTAATGCAAACTGCTCTGATCAATATATCACCCATACTACATAAAGCATTTACTGACGATCACGGAATTATAAACTACCTCCCCCCCGTTCATCCGCGCATGATCAGTCATAACGTTTAGGATCATGTACAGTTGAAATTTTTAATATAGCATGTATTGGCAACAAACGGAAGTTGATAATCTATGCGTTTATGTCTATAACTCACATTCTAGGAATTACTGCAGAAAACGATAAAAACATATTTATATTCTAGACGGTATTTTCGTATGAATCTATGAATGAAAAAGTATAACGTTCCTACATCCTGAACGATAGATAATTGATGTTGAATGGGCCATAGTAATGTCAATTTAGCAATACAATTTAAAAAGTTAGAGCCCTGCAAAGAAGGTAAACATCTCCATAGGCTTGGAGTGGTGACAGAGAGTGGTATGAGACGGGCAAACTCCGTGGCAGTTAATGTGTTAAAGGCCCACTTGCAAGTTGTATTTTTGTTCAATAAACAATGTGGACTAGGCCAACGGTGACTTTCATGAAGAGAGGAAAAAAATTATCGAAATTGACCCAGTTTTAGCGTTTTTATCAAAAATGTTGTCCGCCCAACCACAACCGCATATTTGAATCCATGTTTCATAGCGTGCGCGTGTCATCTTAATGATGACGTCACACCAGGTATCAGGGCAGCGAGGGGCGCTGAGAATCACACGCAGGTAGTGGCAGGAAGCAAAGAGCCTTCTTGTTACTACTAGCCGAGGATCTAGTATCTGTTTCACCTAACACTATTGCTCCGTGATCATAGCCATTTATCTCTAAAGCTAACCACTATTTGTAAAAGCCACAACCACGTTACCATATTTGTAAATACTAATGTAAATCATTGTGTCGTTGTACATATTGTGTATATAACGTTAGTAGCTAGCTTGCTAGCCGGCATTCTCAAAACTCCTAACTCCTGTATACCTTTGTCCTCACAAACAAAGTATTCTGCCAGGGAACTTATGGACACGACAGTAGTAGTAGTTATAAGGTGTTTGAGCTTGTAACGTTAACGTTAGTTAGCTATCGTGGTAGTCAAGTCAAGTCAAGTCAATTTTATTTGTATAGCACATTTCCAGGCAGCGGTAGCTGGCACCAAAGTGCTTCACAGGCAGGTTGATAAAAACAAAATAATATGATGCAAGATATAAGATTAAAACACAGTAAAGCAATGAAAGTAATAAAAACAGGTAGGACACAGTAAAACAAAGATGATAGAAGGGCCAGGGGTCTAGTGGTGATTAAGTGGGGGGGAAGGCCAAGGAGAACAGGTAGGTTTTTAAAAGTGATTTAAAAGCCTGCCCGGTCTGGGCGGCCCGTACGCTGAGGGGGAGGCTGTTCCACAATCTAGGCGCTGCGGTGGAGAAGGCTCTGTCTCCCCTAGTCTTGAGCCTAGTTCTAGGCACCACCAATAGCAGCTGGTCAGCTGATCTGAGGGATCGTGGGGGGTGTGGCGGTGCAAGAGCTCGGATAGATAGGGAGGGGCCGTGCCATTTAGTGATTTAAAAACATTTAGGGCTAGTTTAAAATCTATTCTAAAACAGGTAGCCAGTGGAGGGCGGCTACGTGGCGTAGTGGGCAAGGCACTCGCCACGAAATGCTGGAGACGCTGGGCTCGTCAGTTCGAGCCCAGCGCTCCACATTTGCTTTCAGTTTAGCTGGTCGTCCGTACTAATACACATTGGCCGTATTAGGGGGTGGGAAACTGATGGGTGGGGATCGGGCGTTGTGGACTCCTACAGGTCGGTTGGTGCGCCTGCGCAGTAGAATCAGGAAGTGTCGGGGGCAGCGTGAGCCTCCCACGCGTTACTCCTCGCCACTGAGAGATCGAGCTGCGCAGGTGAAAAGATGCGACTGCTGTTACCTCAAGTACCGGAGGGGACTTGTGCTATGTATGACTTAGTCCACATTGCAGCCGGCTTGTGGGAGGCAAGAAACAGCGTCCGTGACAGGGGAGGGTTGAATTGGATGATACGAAATTGGGATGGGAGAAAATATAGAAAATGGGAGAAAAAGTGGATAAAAAAAACAGGTAGCCAGTGGAGCGAGGCCAAAACTGGGCTGATGTTTTTTTGTTTTGGTGAGGAGGCTCGCGGCTGCGTTCTGCACCAGTTGTAGGCGGCGAAGCAGGGATTTGTCGATGCCTATGTAGAGGGCATTGCAGTAGTCGAGGCGAGTGGTGACAAAGGCATGTATCACCATCTCTAGGTTACTTTGGGAGAGGTATGTGGTAGCCCGTTTCGTGACTGTGATGCACCGAGTGCATCAGTCACGAAAGGGGCTACTATCGTATCAACATGCCGTGACGTGTAGCTTGCTAGCCGGCATGATGCGTGCAGTGCTTTGCCCCACAGGTCTGAGAAGAGGACCTGCACATTTGACTCGTTCCCAAAACTCTTCTACATGCCCCGATTTAAAATGGTTCACGACAGTAGACATAATGCTAACGTTAACGTTAGCTAGCTAGCTTGGTACTATGACCCGTGGCGGGGATAAGGCGACAGCCAATAGCGCTGCTGTAAATCAAATCAAATCAAATCAAATTTATTTATAGGGCCCGACAACACACGTTAATGTCCCCATGGGCCGTACAGATCTTCTTTAAACAAGTCAAGAAGAAAACATAACAATAAGTCAAGAACAGAACAAGAACACCATAAGGTGCAAACATTTTTAGATGGATGCAAATAAATGAAAGAATGCAAGCACTCCCAGACATACCCCACGCGAAGGTAAGGAAAAACTCACTAAAACCTAACAATAGGGAAAAAAGCTCCACAGGCAGTGTGGAGGAGAGAAACCTTAGAAGGGCCATTCAAGGGGGGATCTCCCTTCTTAGATGTTGGTGATAGTAGTGTTGCAGACGGACAGTTGGTAAGCATGCACTCATGTGTGTAGTGGAACACAGATGAGTGCATGCAATAGCAACTGTACATTTTGAAAAATTAAAGATAGAGCTAATAGCGATAGCAACTGAACATTTTGAAAGATTAAAGATAGAGCTGATAGCAATCTATTTGAGGCACAGGGTCAAAGAGGGTCACGTCCTCCCCGTCTTAGTCAAGGGACATTTAACACTCCGGTCGTTGCTCAGGGACAGCCGGAGACAGGGAGATAGGGGGCGGCGCAGAGAGGGTCACGAACTCCCTGACATCATCGCGGGACATCGGGCACTCCGGTCACCACTACGAGACCTCCGGAGACAGGGGGGCACGCAGAGGGGGTCGCAACCTCCCGGCCTTCGTCACGGGACGTCCAACACTCCGGTCAACACTCCAGGACAGCAAGTCATAGGGAGACAGGGAGACGGGACAGGCGTTAGACAGCTCATGAGATTGTAGTAGGCGGACATAGCAATAGATACAAGTGGTAGGCATATATGTGAATGGAGTAGATATATGAAGTAGGCGTATTATGTGAATAGAAATGGAAGTACTTAACCCAGCAATGAAACCGCATTGACTGTTAATCTGTTAACAGTCTGTTAATACTGTTAATCAGTTGACAGGACCACGGACAGACGGCGGTGAATAACTGATCCAAGGCCTCGGAGGTGCATGTAGAGCAGTCACTACAATCTTGGCCAAGACCCCGAGGCATCCATCACCTTAGTCAGCGCCAGGAGACGGGCACTCAGAGAGAAGGGGGGGGGGGGGAAGGGGGGGGGGAAGAGGGGGGGGGAAGAGTTAGAGAGTTCCCATGTTTGTGGTGCTGCAAAGGAGCAGACATGTAGTACCCTGTAGTGCCATGTAGTACCATGTAGTACCCCGTAGTGCAATGTAGTACCCTATAGTACCCTGTAGTGCCATGTAGTGCCATGTAGTACCCTGTAGTACCCTGTAGTACCCTGTAGTGTCATGTAGTACCCTGTAGTGCCCTGTGGTACCCTGTAGTGCCACGTAGAGCCATGTAGAACCCTGTAGTGCCATGTAGTACCATGTAGTACCATGTAGTACCATGTAGTACCCTGTACCCTAACTAAACTACCCTGTAGTAAACTACCCAGTGGTACCATGTAGTACCCTGTACCATAACTAAACTACACAGATTAATCTAAAGGTCAGTCCCCGACCAGGTGAGATCAGGGTAGGTTGAAGGAGAGAGAGAAAAGATGAGTCTTAAGCAGGGATTTAAAAGCTTCGACAGAGCAGGCGCCCCTGATGACGGCAGGTAATTTGTTCCACAGGTAGGGAGCGCGGTAGACAAAGGCTCTGTGGCCGGCGGATTTCTTTTTAACCCTAGGGGTCGATAGAAGCCCCGCATTTTGTGAGCGCAGAGCACGAGCGGGCGAGTATCGGGAGATGAGATCGGATAGATAGAGCGGTGCAAGCCCATTTAAAATTTTGTAGGTGAGGAGTAACACTTTAAAGTCAGAACGGGCTTGGATAGGAAGCCAGTGTAGGGCGGACAAAACTGGTGTGATGTGATCAAATTTTCTAGTTCTAGTTAGTATCCGTGCAGCCGCATTTTGCACGAGTTGAAGATTTTTGATGCTTGAATTAGGTAGGCCTGAAAAAAGTGCATTACAGTAGTCCAGACGTGATGAGACAAAAGCATGAATCAGGGTTTCAGCATCAGCCAGAGTTAAAATGGGGCGTATTTTTGCGATATTACGAAGATGGAAGAATGCAATTTTGGTGACATTTTTTATATGTGCATTAAATGAGAGGGAGGAATCAAAAATGACTCCGAGGTTTTTTATGGTGGAGCTCTGGGATACATAACAGGTATCAAAGTACTGAACAACAGGCTGCCTAGTGGTAAATGTAGTTATTTTTTAAGACATTAAAAACCTTATAACTACCTTTGTTTCAACTAAAAATGCAGTAGTACCTGGTCCATCAAAGTCTCTCCAACGATTAAACCCATTTTCGTCTTGTAAGGCGTCCATTTGGATCAAGGAAATGGCTTTCTGCACTCGTCAAACTCCATTGTAGTGGATGAGAAGTAGGGAAAAGTTACCTGCAGTGACGTCACGGCACTGATAGCGTCTGATAAGCTTTTTGATTGGCTCCATACATGTTATTCGTGCGTGGAATTTTTTTTAAAACTTTCTTTATTTCAGGAAGAAACATTAGTTGAACATTTCAGTTTTACATATTATACATTTTCCATCTTTTTTCTTTTTTCCCTTCTTTCCCCTTTCCCCTCCCTCATTCCCACCCCTTCCACACATGGAGGTTGACAACAAACATATCTGCATTACATTTAAATAGATATATAGACTAATTATTTAGCATAGAATAGAAACAATAAAAGAAAAGAAAAAATCATTTCACTTCTTATCCCTGCCCCTTCCTATAGTATAATTCATACATACCAGGACAGGGAGAGGGGGGGGGGGCAGTAAACAATAGGAATAAAATAATAATAAAAGATATGAAAATGTAGTTAGAGGTGTAAAGCTCTATTCTTTCTCAGTCTCTTCATTGATAGTCAGGGTATCGATGTGTTGCAGAAATGGTTGCCAGGTCGCATGGAATGTTTCAAGGGAGCCCTTTAGGGAGAATCTGATTTGTTCAAGCCTAATGCAATGTAGTATCTCATGTATCCATCTGTTGTGAGTGGGTGGGGAAGGGTGTATCCATTTAAGCTGTTGTTTTCATTAAAACAACAGAGAGTTCTGTTTTGAACCCGACGCGCTTGTCTCCGTCTCAGACTTATTTCCAAGGAGCCAATCAACTGAATGAACAACGTGTGTGCGGCGCAGAGTAAGCTATTCCACTATACATTGAGAAGAACGATCATATTGCTATAGGTACAATTGAAGGGATACACGTTAACGGTCAATGAGAATAGCATGGTCTATTGTATCGAAAGCTGCACTGAGGTCTAAGAGCATAAGGACAGCACAGTCCCGGTTGTCGGTAGTGAGGAGCAGGTCATTGGTGACCTTAAGCAAGGCAGATTCTGTGCTGTGGTTGGCTCTGAAACCTGACTGAAATGTGTCCAGGATGTTATTCAAGTGCAGGTAGGGAGACAGCTGAGAGAGAATAGCCTTTTCAAGGACCTTTGATAGGAATGGGAGCTTGGAGATTGGCCTGTAATTATTGAGCTGGGTGGAGTCTAGGTTGGGTTTTTTCAGAAGGGGCTGGACCACTGCATGTTTGAAGCAGGTTGGAACGGTACCAGTGACTAGGGAGGTGTTTATGATAGAGAGGATGCTGGGGCCAGTTGTGGGAAATACTTCTTTGAGAAGAACAGAGGGAACTATGTCAAGGGGGGAGGTGGTTGGTTTCATGGCTGAGACTATATCTGTGAGAGTAGAGAGGGTGATGGGTTGAAAACAGGCCAGGGTGGATGAACAGGGCGGCGAGACATCTAAGCTACGTGTAGGTGGTGTGATGTTGTTTCTGATTACCTCAACTTTGTTTATGAAGAATTTTAAGATTAATTTTAATTTGCGAGATGTGCCCAATATGTTCCAAACAGTGTGGAGGCGAGCGCCGAGAACGAGACAGCAGCAAAGTCGTACATTTATATTAAATGTGTGCTTCTCAGTGTTTTAGCCTGTATGAAACTATTATTAAGTGGTCATAATTTGTGAAATAGTTCAGCTTTTGCTCAATAATGCTTTTGAACAGTCAAGATGATATGCTGAGTGACCAGTTTGCTCCAATGTCTAACTGAGGATGAGAAACACTGTTTGCTCATCATTCAAAAACGTTTACATAAATTAACAGTTTATGAGTAATACAAATGTTTTGGATTGATTGTAAACAATTTATATACAGTTTCACAATGTAAAATCTTTTTTGCACTGTTGGTCGCTTATTTCACTCTGTATGTAATACCATGTGAAGGAAATCGATGATTTGCATTTGGTTTATAACCTATATAGATGAGTTTAAAGAGGATAATATCATCATCATCATGTGTGTCTCCAGCCAAAACTGTGCAGACATAGGGCCGTTATCAGCTGGGTGAAACAGAGAGTGTGTTTGCAGGCAGTGTGTCTCCACAGCGAACAGGGGGTGTGCTCCAAGGTCCTTCGTCATCTTGATAAGGAGTGAAAGTGCAGACAGGCAGGGAGATATCAATTGAACAAATGTTTAATGTGTGTTAAAGGGTGAATAGCAGTTGTCATGACAGCGCGTCACATAGCAACCAGAAAAGGGGCTGGGCCTGTCGTTGCTATGGCGAAGATAATATAACGAGAGTTTTCTTCCGGGGTAAGTGAGACTGATACGAACCACACAGAGAAGCGTTGATCAGAGACTTTGAAACGGCTCTCTCCTCTCCTCGCAAAAGGGGGGGGGGGAGCAATGGAGAAGTGACACATCATCATTAGCCTCAGCTAACAGAGAAGGGTTTTGGCTAACGACGAGGCCTCAGCCACCATTGGACTAACAGCAGAAGAGACGATAGAATAATGAATTTAGTGTTCCATAAAAGACTTTTCAAGGACAATACGAAATGGGTAACATCTGAGGCTTTTGTTTATGTAATAAACAACGTGTTCCAAGAAAGGTAACATGTCTGACGGTGGTGAATTATTATGATTACGGATTGCATTAAAGGGGAATGACCACGATGTACAACCAGTATGAGAAGACGTCGGAGAAATAAAACACAACGCAGAAACTACACAGGCCAACATATGAAGAAGTGATAAGGGGCTGATTGTGGTTTGCCAGAATCCAACACATTGATCCTAATTTATTTAATTTCAAACCTTTATTTTAACTAGAAAAAAAAGAAAGAAAAAGATTGCACTCATTCGCATCAATGTCAGGTATAACAACACATATTTTAAATGAGGATCTTCACACAGACATAGATATAGTCTCTTTCTGTGTCATGCCCTGCTCTACCTAGGAGCCACCCCTCTAAACCACATGCAGTATTTCCTACTGTGTCCTATTGCAAAGCTTACAGATGTCCAAGGATCCAAGATGGGGGCCGCCCATGGCTGCTTTGGCGTTACAGTGTGTTGTGTTTTGTTTGTTCTGTGCTGTATCTGTGTCCTGTCTAACTTCTTACACAAAAGAAGAGCTTCTGCACATCGTGTGTTCAACCCACCGGACACTTTCCCAACACTACTCACCCGTTCCACGGATTTATTGGATATATATTCTGGTTAAGGGGACCGCGTTCTTCGCCAGTGCTGTGCATGACAATATTATCACAAGGAAAGATGAAATTACATACCTAGGTTCCATCCTAGAGGCAAATCTTTCCTGTGACAAAATGGCATCCAATGTAATCAAAAAAGTCAACCAACAAACTAGATTCTTGTACCGGATCTCCTCTCTGGTAAACGTACGGTTATGTATATAACCATAGTTATATGAGTATAGTGACGCTCTGCGTCTACTGCAATACACTTCCATATCAGTATTAGCACTGAATACATTTTCACATGCACCTTTACATACCTCATCTGCCTGGCCACACCCCCATCCGCTCCTCTACATAAGCAGGGGTGTGGCCATACTAACAGCTCCTTCCCAAGTCTTTCACCACAAAGGCAAGACCACGGAGTCCTCAGTGAGTCCGACGCAGAGCGTCACTATACTCATATAACTATGGTTATATACATAACCGTACGTTATATATCGTATAGCTCCACTCTGCGTCTACTGCAATACAGGAGCTGAGCAGAGCGGAAGCTCGACAAATGTACCCGCTGAGGCCCCCCACAACCATCAGAACCGGGGAGGACCCGAGCCCCCGGACCCCCCTAGCGGAGGACGGGAGGGTATCGGATCCGACTGTGCGAAGAGGAGTTTAGCAACTCGAACGCACAGGGTGAGCAGACCGTGGGATTTACCCACGACTACACAAACGCGCAACCCACATGCCACTAGGGAACGAACGGAAAGGAACAAACCCCCGTTACAACCCCTAATATCACAGGGTCAAGAGCAAAAGTCCAACCCTGTGGCAAGGCCATAGCAGCGGAGCGCGAAGGAGGACCCAGACCCAGGAAGGGACTGGACACCCCCGGAAAAGGGGGCCTGGAGAGGCCAATGACGCCGCAGCATCGAGACCCCACCAGGCGGTCACTAGTGACACCACCCCCCACATCGCCAGCGTATTCGGACAGGGCCCATCCAAGAGCAGGCCCTTCCCCCCTACAGCACGCCGCCCCGAAGCACTCAAGAGGCTACACCCACAGCGGAGGCAGGCAGCGCACCGGGGAGACGACCCCCAAAAGAGGTCGATCCCTCAATCCAGGCAACAGGCCACTCAACCTGAGCCTGGAGCACTGCGGACTAGACAGGCGCCAAAGGGGTCTGCTGAAACACCACCCCGGCGGAAGGGGCGTATGCTGGCATGTTGTGCACCATGTTGCAGCCTCCACAAAAAAAACCTCAACTCTCTAGAGGGGCCGAGGCAGAGAAGGCTGACATGATTGGCAGATGTCATGAAAGGTGCGGGGGCACACTCACAGGTAGACAGGGCCAAACCCGGCCTACCCCGAGAGTTGACTCCGCTACCAACACACCAGGGAACCAACCACCCCCTTGGTTCTAACATGAGGCGGTTGTTCCTATAACCCCCCAAGAAAAAAACTCCAAAACACAACTGCGGGTATACACTGGCTATACCGCAGTACAAGTGTTTCAGTTTTCAAAAAGGGGTTAACCCAGGCCAACGGGTTGACGAAAACAATTTCGAACCCGGGCCCGGCGGACCGGGACGTACACAGGGATGCCAGAGGAGTTCTACAAGAACCACCTCAACAGCCCCCTCCCAGCCCTGCCTAAGCAGGAGAAGAGAGGGGCGAAAAAGAATGGAGAAGGACCAGGCACCCTCAGCACAGCGCAAGGTACAACACAACATGGACCAAGCAACAGTGAGGGGTAACATGTAGTAACATAACCACGAACATCTCCATAACGTCAAACCCTGCAACGCCCGGGCCGACCCGGCATTTTCCCCCCCGAAAAAAGCACAAGTCCCTCAGGGTACCAGAACAGCAGATCTGCGCCCCGGCGGGTTAACTGACCTGGTCCGGCGCGACCAGAATCAGTCCCGTGGCCTAATCACGCCGCCATCCCCAGTCCCAGGGGGGGGGTAGGTACACGTGTCGATCCAAAACATTATAGAGGGCGCCACCCAGACGGTCCCCTTCGTACCGCGCCCGGTGGCCCACCCCAAGGGCGTGAGACCCCTGTACCAATGCTTTGATCTATTCTGTTAACATCCCCCAGATATGAACGAGAATTCATCGAGACAAGCCTAGTACACTGGTAAACTCCATCCCAGTTTCAATGATGAGCAACCAAGGCGCGCAAGCCCATGCGTGGTTCCTATCAGAAGCACCCAGGGCCAGCACTATGTACACGTCGAGACCCAAAACATATCAATGGACATTCTAACAAGAACCCAGATACCGTTCCGCCAAGCCGCCTGGGAGAACGACAAGAAGACGCTTTTTTCACAGAAAAAAATACGGACATGGGTCCCATACGACGCGGCTGAGGGAAAAACAACACACCGTCAACCATGCTCCATAAAAGAGGGGACAGGGAGCGACGTACCATATGACGGGGGGAATCCCATGACTCAACAGACCATTACAGGCGAGGAGTCAGGGAACTCCCTAAATAATACCCTGTCAACCTGCTCCATAAAGGAGGGGACTGGGAACCCCCAGAGAGACTTCCCACGTGAGCAATAAATTGAAAAGACATATTGCAACATTGAGATATGTAACAATTGGACTAGGACTCTCCGAGGAGGAGGCTCTGAAACTCTGAGGAGGCTCCCTCACTGAGAGGGAGGCTCTGAACTCACAGAGGAGGCTCTGAAACTCCCTGAGGAGGAGGCTCTGAAACTCCCTGAGGAGGAGGCTCTGACCCAATATACACACTACTAGTAGGGAGCAGAGCAGAAGAACAAATCGTCTCTACTGCGTTGCATCACCCACCAAGCTCAATACACATACAACAGAGCAGAACTTCTTTTTAAGTTCTACTCACCTTGACAATCTGAGGAGGAGGCTCTGAAACTCTGAGGAGGCTCCCTCACTGAGAGGAAGGGTCTGAACTCACAGGAGGCTCTGAAACTCCCTGAGGAGGAGGCTCTGAAACTCCCTGAGGAGGAGGCTCTGAAACTCCCTGTAACAGAGGTCCACAACATGGAGCCTGAATAACTCACGGAAGTCTCACAACCAATAGAAACGCGCCCAGTGACGTACTCTATGGCGGGGGAATTCCGTGGCCCACCGCCCAATATGGTGCGGGAGCAGGAAACTCCCTCCCCCCCCCCTCCCTACCCTGTGACGTGCTGATCCAGCAACGTGACAGGAAGCCTGAAAGACAGGAGGTTTTGACCCCTGACCAATCAGAAAAAGGGGAGGAAGGTTTTACCAGTTCACCCCCTCATGACCCCTCACCCCTGATACGATGCAATGACAAAGCAGAGCCATGACACCAGTCATAGCGTGCTACATGAAGCGTTAACAGCTTCACATAGACTCATGTGCGAACCTGCCATCTGAATTTTTACACCTTTCCTAAAGGAAGAAAAACACAAACCAAGAGAGGGCCCCTTTAAGGGCCCTGGTACAAGAGCTTACACATGTGACTTCTGTAGGCCAACACCTAACCCAGTTGTGGATCTTAACGACACACACAACCCTCCATCACAACAAAAAAGGCAAAAGTACACTCTCACTACCGTAAGAGGAACGCTGTTTTTCATAACGAGAGAAGACACAAGTCCTCGATTAAGTACTGGCCACAGGCCTTGCTAAGTCCACATGACAGCGAACAAACAATCTTTTCTAGAAAGAAATTGCTTCTCTAAGCAGGAGCACAACCGCAGCAGAAGCTGAGGGGTTACACCGTATCCCCACAAACATAGTGAAACAATATATTGTAAACAAAATCATGTTTGAGGGGAGGGGGGGGGCCCAGGGGAAAACCGGGGGGAAAAACCACCCCTCACCACCTTACCCCTGATACGACTCGTTTGAACAGGTACAGCCCTGTTAATATGTGAACACGCCACCTGTTTATTGTCATCACAAGCTGAGAGAGGGACTCACCCCTCGATCACATGCCACTATGCATAGCTTTGCAGGGTTATTAACCCAGCCAGTTGTGAGCTCAACTACATTGCCTAACATTACATGAACACACAACTTCTCATCATACAACAAAACCTTCATTTTTACTCACATAAAAAACAACGCAGTTTTCTAGGTAGAGAGAAAGCTATACCAGCGATCAAGACAATTCACACACAACACATGTCGCATCCCCAAATGTAGTGAAGCAACATACGTTTTGGAAAAAACATCGTTATTACAAAACATTCAGAAGGGAAGGAAGGAAGAGGCGTTAAGTGTCCAAAGGACCTTTACCTGCACCAATGAACGCAGGCTGAGTGGAACGCAACACTGGTCTCCACGTTGATGAAGGTCCTCGCTGGCGGGGCAAACGGTGATTAACAGACACAGCGGTGCCGGCACAATTCCCTCATGGGCTGCAGCCAACTAGAGTGTGGAGGAATTCTTATAACGAAACACCAAACCCACTTCCCTCGTGCTGGGTAACTTTCATCTTGAAAGGTGGGGCCTCGCACGGTGACAGAGAGTATCCGTTCGTCCAGTGATCTGGGGGTTTGAACCGCAGATTCGGACACGGTCCCAGGCAAATAGAGCTCCCGATGAGGAGCTCATGTAGCGTGGGCGTCAAACCAGAACCCTCTCCACGCCACTAAGAGGCAGCAAAAAGGGTACCAGCCTGGAGCCGGCTTTCGTAAGTCGTGTAGCCATTCCCCCCATAGCAACACAACTGGTGCTCGCATATCAAAACCATCACTCACCCAGAGAGGCAGCTAGCTCTCACAACAGCCGAGCACCTCTCAAGCAAAGTCCAGCTGCAGTAGCAGAGGTAATACCTGTCCAACTGCAGCTTGGAGGAATGCAGGTGGGGATTAGGCCAGCGACGCGAGCCCCTAATACGAAAATGCCGGTGGAGGTCAGAATGATCATCATCTTCTAGACACCCCAGTGGTGAAGACATTATCGCTGTATTTCCTCGAAAATAGTGAGAGAGAAAACAAAGATATAATGTCAACGTAGATCCTGCATCGTAGCTCCTTTCTTCAATATTTCAGCAGTCTCAAAGTGGTGTATACAGGCACTTGCCGTGGTGAAAACTAAAGAAGGAGCTGTTAGTATGGCCACACCCCTGCTTATGTAGAGGAGTGGATGGGGGTGTAGCCAGGCAGATGAGGTGTGTAAAGGTGCATGTGAACATTTATTCAGTGCTAATACTGATATGGAAGTGTATTGCAGTAGACGCAGAGCGGAGCTATACGATATATAACAAGAATACCCTGAAGACTCTGGCAGGAGCACTCATTCAAGGGTACTATGGCTATGCTTGCACCTCATGGTACCAAAGCACCTCAAAGGCACTAAAAACAAAATGACAAACATCACAAAACAAACTGGTCAGACTACTGCTTGACCTTTCTCCTAGAACCCACCTCACCCCTGCCCACTTTGACAACCTAGGATGGCTTAGAGTAGACGACAGAGTACAGCAACTTGCAATGGGCCTGGTCTACAAGATACACTACACGACTAAGGTACCCATGTACATGTCAAAATACTTCCCAAAGGTCAGTGAATACCACCACCACAACACCAGAGGGAGCTCAACAAATCATGTTAAACCCAGATTCGGCACAAACAAGGGACTAAACACGTTTCGCAATTATGCCACATCAATGTGGAACGCCCTACCCACAGCTGTAAAGGAATGTGAATCACTACCCACTTTCAAAACCACTCTCAAAGAGCACCTACGGGAGACTGCAATTCGAAACTGGCCCCTGTAAATGTCCTAACCAAACCCCCTCCAATGTACAGTAAATGTCCTAACCCAACCCCCTCCAATGTACAGTTACCCCCCCCCCACCCCGCCTTCCAATGTACAGTCCCCCCCCCCACCTACCCACCCCACCTCCTCCAATGTAGTTTCTTCGTCAAATGTATATACTCTTTTTTAGACTCTTTTTGTATCACAAACAGTACTGTATTTGCAAATCTGGTATGTCATAAATGTATAGATGTAGCAGTACTGTCTATCTGTATGTCATGTATGTCATATATGTTATGATGAATTGAAAATGGGGGACCCTGATGTAAACAAGACGAAAGTCTTTCTCTGGTCTGCATCCCCTTAACAATTGTGTGTATTGAGCTGTACTGTATTGTACCCATTCTGCAATCTGTTAATACAATTTTCAATCAATCAATCAATCAATGGTCTTGCTGAGTTTGTTATTTGATCCAAAGAGAATGGACTCTGTTTTACCCAGGTGTAATGATAGTTTGTTATAAGCGAGCCAGGGGCAGATTCTGTCGAGTTCAGAGCTGAGGGTTTTTTCAACCTGCAACTTGTCCCTGTCAGAGACCAGCAGGGCTGAGTCGTCCGCGAACAGGAACATGTTGCAGTCACAGGCTGAAGACATTCCATTTGCATAAATTAGGAACAGTAACAGTCCTAAAATGCTTCCTTGTGGAACACCGCAGCTCACTGGGAGGGGGGGGGAATAGTGTACCGTTTACCTCCACCATCTGTTCTCTCCCCCCTGTTAATGTAGTGTGTGGGACTGGGTGTGTGCACGTGAGATGTGGCTGGACTAATGATGTGCAGGTGTGTTCTATCAGTACTAATCATCTACCTAATTGACTCTACTCCTTCCGTGATGGACGTATCTCCCATCCTTCACATATCCAAAGGAGGGGGGAGGAGATCTGTCACAATATACACACAGTCCTCATATCCCTCCTAGACAGTCCTCATATCCCTCCTAGTTACACATACACACAGTCCTCATATCCCTCCTAGTTACACATACACACAGTCCTCATATCCCTCCTAGTTACTATACACACAGTCCTCATATCCCTCCTAGTTACACATACACACAGTCCTCATATCCCTCCTAGTTACACACAGTCCTCATATCCCTCCTAGTTACACATACACACAGTCCTCATATCCCTCCTAGTTACATATACACAGTCCTCATATCCCTCCTAGTTACACATACACACAGTCCTCATATCCCTCCTAGTTACACATACACACAGTCCTCATATCCCTTCTAGTTACTATACACCAGTGGCGGCTGCTGACCAAATTTCTTGGTAAAGCACAAATTATTATATTATATTATATATTAAATTATATTTTTAAAACATCCCCAAGGCTGCAACACCCCCATTCCTCCCAGGTGTCAGGCTCCTCATTCGCTTCCATTCATTTTGGGGACCATGTTTAAATATCATACTTCTGAAGTATAAAAAAACTATACTGCTGTGACGATTTCAATAAAACAGACCATTCTGAGTCAATGGTACATGCTTGTACAACTGTACAAGCAAAACTGTACATTGGAATATCTAACATGTATTTACCACCTTCCTCTGCACGAGGCCACAGATGGGTTTTATGTAACACAAGGACAATTAGGTGGGTAATTCGAAAGTAAACGCATGCATTTCAGCCACACACACGTCACTGACACACTGGACGCAGCGGCCCAATATATATATATATTTTAAATCCACTCACCATTTGATGTACTTCTTACGAGGAAATAGTGTCCCTCCCATCTGATCACTTGTAAATTAAATCCATCCTTCGATATTTTCTGATGAAACGTTCAATGACCTCGTCTGCTTGCAAACAGGCAATGCAACAAACAGCAGTCTTTTGTGATCTAATCGATCCTTCATTTGCTTGAGGATACTGTCGAAATCCACTAAACATTGTTCTGTTGATGCGTGACACACGTTCCATTTTCGGGACTGTCCGACTCCGACAGGTGGTCACTCAGACAGTCACCCAACATCTTGGGCAGGTAACAAAACACTCCACCCTGGTAGCTGCGGTGGTAGCCCTCCGGTAAGCCCTCTTGGGCAGGTAACAAAACACTCCACCCTGGTAGCTGCGGTGGTAGCACTTTAGCTACGTTAGCTACAACAAGTTAGCTTACAGACAGTCCAAGCCGGCACGTTCACGTCAACTACACTACTTCAACTGAGATAGAAAAAAATATATATCATCAAATGATGCACAATAAGTTGATGAACAATTGAATATAGATCTTATTCTCGATGTCAGTCTCTTTCAAGGCAAATTGCACACAGTCAGTCTCAGTGGTGAGATGATGACAGAAAAATCTAGAACATTAGATTAGGGATTAGTCAATAGGGTCTAGCTGCAGGTCCGTAGGTTTAGCTGGGGCCAATCTCTGATTGGATTTCAAGGGTTGACAGACAATGTGGAACGCCAATCAATCAAGTGCGCTCCGTCTCACTACCCGGCTTTTTTAAACTCAAATAGCCTATTTTGATTGGATAATTATATTCTTAATCCCAACCTGTGCAACTTTTTTTGCAGTAAGTGATTGACAGCTGGCCATTACTGCAGTCAGGTCAGAGAGCTCAGAGCTGTCACTTGGACATTTTTGAAGAAAAATAAAATTCACTGGCATTGTTTTTGTTCAAATTCACTGGCATTGTGAACTGGGGACCAATCCAAGTGCTCCTGCCCGTCTTCGTCAGGGACGCGACAGCGTCAGCGATCTGTTTTTCCATTGGGTTTATCTTATCGAGGGGGAACCCTTGCGAGCACGGGGAGAACATGCAAACTCCACACAGAAAAGCCTGGGAGATACCCCACCTGGGTACCTGGCATCGCGGAAACCTGGTCCCCAAGCGGAAATCGAACACTGGACCTTCTTGCTGTGAGGCGACTCGAGACATCCACTCACAGAGAGACAGGGACAGGGGTTAGAAGAGACATCCTGACTATGTTCCCATCTGTCTTCTTGTCTGACTCTGGAGAAGAATGTAAGTGCATTTTCCATAATGTTGGTGTGTTCCTTTAACACTTTAACTGCCACACACGAGATATCTCGGGTTTCCGATAGTTATGTTGAAAGCCACTCACGAGATTTCTCGGATTTTTTTTTTCTTTTTTTTTTAGCAATCTGAAATCATATTGCATCACGCGAGCCTACCCGAGTATACCCGAGCACCGCCGGCGATCATATGTGGAAAAAAGCGCCCCTATCATCTCCCAGATGACATAAGGGATTTTGGAATGGACTCAATGAAAATGGATGGGGAAAAAAATCCGGTACTCCACATTTTCCAGTCCACTGATCCAGCCGGGGTTACCACAGTTCATTCTGGAGCCTCTCAGCCCCGCGGAATCATGTGTACTACTGTATCACGTTGGATCCATACACTTATCGATTTTTTCGAATGGTGATCAGGAATTGGAATACCATCTGATGTCAGGTAAGGAATCTATGTTATCAGTGTTAGGATAATCAGACTAATTTTGATGAAGATATAGGCTGTTTTGTGAAATGGGCTCTTTCGGTTTCACTGTAAAAGTCCAAGAGGAAATCAACACGGCGATTATCCGTGCGCAGCCCGAATGTGCTTGCGTGCACGTATAATATTGATCATCTAGCGTTTATTTGAAAACGATTCATAAATAGGCTGACGAATATCAACGTTGTGGAATATTCCAGTAAAAGACAATTTTCATAGAATGGTCCAGAATGAACTGTTTTTTATCTCAAAACGGGTGCTTTTCTAAATGCTCTGAAACGGAAATGAAGCGATAAAAAACCAATCTGCCTTGACAGCACTGACTGGAAAAGTAGTCTTTGATAAGCGACGGGCAGATTAGACACATAGCCATAATTTAAAACATAGATTAGGCGATATTAACGTTAACATTGAAGTGGACCGTGGCATCAAGGGGGTAAAAAGGAAAACCCGGCGTGGCACTCAAAGTGTTAAAGGTGACATGCATTATAAATGTCATTTTTCAGTCTCTAGCATTGTATTATAGTAATAGGAGTTAGTATCAATGTGTTTTAGTGTCTAAATACCATATTGGCGGATTGCTCTGATTCAGCTCAGACCCTTTCCTCCTCCGCCCCCATTCTACCTAGACTAGAGAAGTACCTCTACCTTCCTACATACCGGAGAACAGGAGTGCAGTAACTTGCCTATCTTCCACGATGAGCAAACCCTGCAGGACATGTTCTGTTCCTGGCTGTAAAGCTACTAATACGTCTTTGCACGCTTTTCCCATGGATGTCGTACTTCGCCAGCAATGGACCAAGTTCGTTTTTGGGGACCCTCCTAGTTCTGTTGCAACGTCTCATACTCGGGTCTGTACTGCACATTTTTGCACCGACAACGTTGCCAATCGAGGTATTTTTGATGCTGGGGTGGCATCCTGGATTGTTCTAAACAAAGGAGTTGTACCTACTATTCGGGACCCGACAGAAGTAGTAAGTAGATATGTCGTAATTAGTCAGCTAACTAACTAACTGTTGCTACGTTCACTGTGTGTGTGTGTGTGTGTGGGGGGGAACCATTGTTTGGGGGGGGGGGGTGAGGTATGTTATCATCAATACAATCTAACGTTACTGTGTGTGTTCGGCGGTGGGGTATATAATTAATAGTGCTGTCGCAACGTGTCATACTCGGGTCTGTACTGCACATTTGTGCACCGACGACGTTGCCAATCTATCTCTTTTTGATGCTGGGGTGTTTTCCTGGATTGTTCTAAAGAAAGGAGTTGTACCAACTATTCGGGACGCGACAGAAGTACTAAGTAGATATGTCGTAATTAGTCAGCTAACTAACTAACTGTTGCTACGTTCACTGTGTGTGTGTGGGGGGGGAACCATTGTTTGGGGGGGGGGGGGTGAGGTATGTTATCATCAATACAATCTAACGTTAGTGTGTGTGTTCGACGATGGGGTATATAATTTCTGTTTATTTATATTTGTGGCTTGGATTATATAATGTAATTGTTTTACTATTTGGCCTTACTTAGGCCACAAGCTCCAGCGCCCATGTTCGCCTGCCTCCAGCTTCCAGGGACATCAGTTGCCAGACCGACCCCCCAAATATGAGTTCTGTTGGTACACAGCTGTCTAAGAACACTCTACGGTCACATGTCAAGAGTCGAGGTTTGTAACATTTCTGATCAATTAGCAATTAATGTATTCCAACACACATGTAGTTTTGGCAGCTATATATAATAGCCTTTACATATATGATTCCACGTTCAACATTGACTCATTGATGAGCGAGCCCTCGATTGTAGCGTAAGTTGTTACAAAAATCTCCATGGCCGGTAAATAGAAAAGCTGTATAGATGTGCCAGTTGTGCTGTGCTGTGTTATTTATTTGTGTTTTTCTCCCTTGAGCGAGCAGGGAACCGTCAAAACTAATCTATGAGGTCCAGAAATACATAGTTTACGAAGACTGTCTACTAGACTTATTCCAACAGTGTCCGGTGTGCGATGCTGGATGTCATATCAAGAAGACTACGCGAGGGACCTTCTTGGCTATCAGCCAGCTCTGCCCGAGTTGTAAATATAGCAGAAAGTGGTCCAGTCAGCCACTGATAGGGAGCACACCAGCCGGAAATATACAGCTGTCGGCTGCTGTTTATTTCACTGGCTCATCTTTCACCCAAATGGAGAAGGTATTTGATTGCACAAGTCAGATATACATTATGTTTTTGTTTGTAATTCACACATGCATATTAACAAAGCGTTATTAATTTATTCTTTTAGGTTCTCAATGCGTTATGCGTCAAGACAATCAAGTACAGAGCGTTTCGGGGACACGCCAAGAAGTTCTTGGAACCGACTGTTCTAAGTATGTGGAAGACGGAGCAAGAGGTCACCCTCGCCAGATTAAGTCAGAAAACGAAGGTCATAATCGGAGGTGACATGCGCACAGACTCTCCAGGTTAGAAAACAGCTCCCCAATGTCAAATTTCGACTTTATGAATACATTTTTAATATTGCACTACATTGATTGAAATTGTTATTATTATTTTCAACAGGCCACAGTGCTAAGTACGGTAGTTACTCTGTGATGGAACTTGCCACCAATCATATCATAGACGTCCAACTAATTCAGGTAATTAACAAGTCTGAAGACACCGCACCCTTCATTGTGCTCAAACACATCTCACAAAGCTCTCGCTCTTGAATCTTGAATCGCTGTAGGTGTGAAGTGGTCTGGCTGTGTGTGTGGGCGGGGGTTAGGAAATGGAAATTGTGGGATGGGGGATGTAGTGTTTTTAACACGGGTGACTATTTTGAAAAGGCTATTTCATTACTCTGTCTCTCTTGCCTTGCTTGTTGTACCTCAACAGAGCAATGAGGTGGGCGGGAGTTACCATATGGAGAAGGAAGGATTGAAGAGAAGCCTCGCTCTTCTGAAGGACAGAAATGTGACCTTGGACTGTATTGTCACAGATCGTCACCCGCAGATTCAAAAGTACCTGAGAGATCTGGGCATCAAACACTTCTACGATGTGTGGCACGTGGCCAAAGGCACCACACATTCAATCTCTTAGGATGTTGTTATCCTGTTCTGTTTAGATTGACGACTGTTATGTTCTGCTTAATTCAAATTCAAGGCCTGTCTAAGAAGCTGGACAAGGTGGCACAAAATAAAGACTGCAAGGTGATAAAAAAAATGGCGGCAACACTTATCGAACCACCTCTACTGGACTGCTGCCACATCAAAGACGCCGGCTGAGAGGTTGGCCAAGTGGAAGTCATCCCTCAATCACCTGATGAATGTACATGAACACGACAAAGAACCACTCTATCTACGTTGTCTTCATGATGACCGTTTGTCGAGAGATAGTAGCAAGTGGGTTAAACCTGGTATGTCTGTCCGTCTTTCATCATGATTATATACTCAACATATTTATTTATGTTCTCATTCTAGATTGGTGTGATTTACAAATGTATACTTGCTTGAATAATTCTAATCTACTGTAATATACTCTAATGAAATATCTGAATGCAATTTCTTTTTTACTTTAGACTCAAAACCGGCCCACCAGCTCGAGAAGGTGCTGCTAAACACGAGGATCATCAAAGATGTCTCCAAACTAAGTCCACACCATCAAACGTCTTCACTGGAGTCCTATCACAGTGTCATTTTACGTTTTGCCCCGAAGAACGTTGTCTTTTCATACATTGGAATGCTTTGCAGGTATTTTATATTGTGTACAAATGACTAATTATGGACTCATGATGTGTCGAATCACTCATTATGTTGCATTAGATAACCTCAGATCAACTACAAATATATTGCTTATAGAAATTTTCCTTTCAGACTATACCTAGCTGCAATGCATTTCAATGAAAACGCCAGCAAGCTTCGGACGCTTCGGGAGCCCCTGCCTACCGAATGAGCTTTCCCAAGGCCAAAAAGGGTGGACACAGTATAAAACCAAGAAAAACCGCTCCCACAGTCAGTAAGTGAAAATATCAACATTTATTATTGCACACACATGACCTATATAAATAGAAAAATATTTCCACTTACAGTGGAACAGCATTAACAACAATAACAATAAATTGAATAAATAATAACTTTTTTAACATGACAAAACAAATAACAATTAGTCATTTACAGGCTATGTGAACCAGCTCATGGAGCTCCTGTTTGACTGCGTCATTCGTGACCCCCAACCATATCTCCAGGCGGTGCAGCAGATTCCCATCCCAGAACATCTGTGCGCACAGTTTGACAGGCCTTCCATGGAAGAAGCGGTTGCTGCATATGTGTCACGCTCAGTGATGGGAATAACGGCACTATAAGTAACTTCGTTACTAACGGCGTTCGTTTTTTCAGTAACGAGTAATCTAACGGATTACTCTTCCAATCTTAATAACGTCGTTACCATTACTACAAAAAAATGCGGCGCGTTACTATGAATGAACCTGTTTCTTTCATCAGACATATCTCTGCACCGAGAGGCAATAATATGTTCTTCCTTGTTTAGTGGACAGTGCGCGAGCCAAGCATACATGCTGACGATTGGCTGAGGTTGAATACAATGTCATGGTAAGCCAATCAGAGGTGGAGGTGGGCGGGTGTCTAAAGCATCCAGAGTCTGACACACAGCGCGACAAGACAAGCGATCACTGATCAGTCAGCATGAGACCGCGGTCCGTGTAGTGTACGTTTTGAGCTCAAAAACGAATCCAACGAACAACACAATGTCAACATGAGACCGCGGGTCCATGAGCGTTTTGTGTTCACTCTTTGCAGCGCAGGGCACTGAGTGGCTCTACTGCAGTGCTGACAGCCTTATCAACAGTGCTGCACTTCCTGGTTCAATAGCACAGGCTTCAGCTGCTCAGAGATATATATGTCATGCATGTCTTAAATGTAATGATTAGATCAGTTTAGATGATTCGATTAGATTCTTATATCTGTATGTTGTGTATGTCATTGATTGATTGATTGAAAAGTTTATTAACAGATTGCAGAATGGGTACAGTACAGTACAGCTCAATACATACAATTGTTAAGGGGATGCAGACCAGAGAAAGACTTTCGTCATAAATGTCATGAATTGAAAATGGGGGACCCTGATGTAAACAAGACGAAACTCTTTCTCTGGTCTGCATCCCCTTAACAATTGTGTGTATTGAGCCATACTGTATTGTACCCATTCTGAAATCTGTTAATTAAAATGTTCAATCAATCAGTATATATTTGTTATTTATTTTTGGTATAGTGCTTAACAAGCATAATTTAATGTTGCCCAGTTGTGGCCTGTTGAGGGGCAATACATATCAAAAGTTCCAAAACATCTATTCTGTTTGTATTTGTATGATCCACTATATAAACATAGTAATTATAATATCTACATAGCCTACATGGCATTTGATTGGAGGCTAGTCTCACTTTGTCCCACAGCAACATTAAAATAGTTTAGATTTGTGTATGTTGTTTATGTAAAAAAAAATCTTGAAAGTAACGCAATAGTTACTTTCTGAAGTAACTAGTTACTTTTATAATTTGTAACTGAGTAAGTAATTTAGTTACTTTTTGGAAGAAGTAACTAGTAACTGTAACACTGGTCACGCTTCAATCTTGTACCGGCCTGAAGCCAGTGTAGACACCATCAGCATCCGGAAATTCGGTGCGGATTCTTAGCACTACACAGGAAGGGATTACTACCCTCACTCTGCGTCCTAAGAACCCCCAACACCAGGCCACAAAACACCGGTATGAGATATATCTGAAACGGCTAAAGAAAAAGAAGGAAGTATTATATTTATGCACAAATTAAAAAAATAAACGCTGTGAAATTACTATTTGTCATGTCATGTCATTGGACAGTAGCAAGCATTGATTATGGGATGTGCAATAAGGATTAGATCGTGTTTGCAAGAAAGATTAGTATAGTCTGAGAGATGCAAGATGGAGAAACACCTGTAAAAAAATATATAAATCTGTAATAAATATTATTTACTTATTGATTCCGCGGGCTGGTATCTGGCCAAAATCTGCCTTGTAGATATTTGTTGTCATTTGGATAGTATATGGGTTGAAGCAGACTGGTTGCAATCCAGGATAAACAACCATGCACAGAAGTCCCTCGGGCTCCTGGTTTATTCTCCTCCTGACCTATATATAGAAAATAAAATAGTTAGCCATATGCATGGTTTTCAGTGCTACCCAGATGCAAGGTTGTGTGACATTACTACTGTACCTGAGGAACCTCCATGCAGCACACATTCTCCACCTCTGTCGGCATTCGTCCACAATTTCCACAGGTACACCTAGTAGATTGATTTGAGGGTGAAGGAAATCAATCTATCAATGATCAAAATGGCTACAATACAGTACTGCTCAATACGAACACAACTGCTTGAGGATGCTAGGATGGAGACCAGGGCTCCGTTCCCCGTACCTGGCTAACTGAGTTAGCCGGATAATTTTCAGCATAGCTTGACTTAAGCCAGACCTTTCCATTCCCCGACTCTCGATTGTCTAAATCACTATGACAACAGATCAAAAGGTTTGAACCTGGTCGAGGGCAGGGTTAAGTTCAGTTAGCTGGATGAACTATGGCCACGCCCTCGCAAAGAAATCCCAGCTCCCTTCCTGAAATATTTCTCACAGTCTAGATCCCATTATGCCATTCTGAATTATGTTTTTGTGCTTCGTTTGAAATGTAAAATAATAGGTCTGCAGTGATTGATTGATTGATTGATTGATTGATTGAAAACTTTATTAACAGATTGCAGAATGGGTACAGTACAGTACGCCTAAGGAAGTTCCAAGTCAGTCAGAAGATCTTTAAGAACTTCTACTCATGTACAATAGAGAGCATCCTGACTGGCAACATCACCTCCTGGTTTGGGAATAGCATTGCACAAGACCGAAGCAGACTACAAAGAGTGACACGTTCAGCCGAACGCACAATTGGAGGGGGGCTCCCCACCCTCCAGAACATTTACAACAAGCGTTGCAGGGGCAAGGCTAAGAGAATCATTAAAGACTCCAGTCACCCGAACAACTGCCTCTTTGAACTGCTGCGGTCAGGCAAGCGATACCGGAGTCTCAAGGCGAGCACAGAAAGACTCAGAAGAAGCTTCTATCCCCAGGCCATCAGGCTGCTAAACGAACAATGAACACTACACAACAACAACCATCAAACGCACATCGCACACACATCCACACGCACACACTCACTTTAAACAAACACACTGTAGCACCCACTCCACACACTTTATAGCACACACCCACTTTAAACAAACACACTGTAGCACCCACTCCCCACACTTTATATTTATTGATGAAGGATTGCACTACAACTCGTACACCTTACTGTAAATTGTACCTAAATTGTACCTCATCCCATTTCTGCTTTGCACTATATAGTACTGTACATTAGTACACTGCATAGTATTGTATATTATATGGTAACTCAGTTACGTCTATTCTGCATCGAACAATGTACATATGTCTATACTGAACACTGTGACCTCATTTTCTACTTCTAAATTACATGCTATACTATGTTATTTGATACTATCTTGTCTAGCACAGTCTCTGGAGCGTAACAGTAAGAAGCATTTTGTATGAAAGTATTCTGTACTTCTGTATGACAACTATTAAAGAAACTTGAAACTTGAAACTTGAGCTCAATACATACAATTGTTAAGGGGATGCAGACCAGAGAAAGACTTTCGTCTTGTTTACATCAGGGTCCCCCATTTTCAATTCATCGTAACATATCGCTGCTGTCGGGACAAAACCTCATAACTCCAAAAACCCAACTTTTCAGCAGATGAAAAAAACTAACACAGATTTGAGGGTGAATAGAGTTAGGAGGTTTAGACAGATGGTCGGTTTAATGCTTTCCCATTGTTTAAACTTTGTAAAACCCACACACACATATGGAGGATGATCTACGGAGTTGATTTATATAATAAAAAAAAATTCAAAAAATGGAGTTATGAGGTTTTGTCCCGACAGCAGCGATATGACATACATGACATACAGTACAGTAACGCTGATAATAAATCATATTCAGCCTATGAATTTACTTTGTCCTATATAATGCACGTCATATTTATACGGATACGGCGCTCGCGAGTCGCGACACACACAGTTATTTTAATAACGGACTAAACGGATCATTGCAAATGTGAATCCCGCTGGGATATTTTTTATGAATGAAACCTATCGGGTGTTTGGCTCTGATTAGTTTAATATTCTTCGCTGTGTATTTGCTTAACGGAGCACCCGGATGCGTTTCATTCAAGCTGAAGCGTCTATGCACGGATTGTGGATATGAATTATGAGGAATCTGAATCTGTGGAGTATTTAATTGTATCACTGTCACTGTGACAGTGTCACACGTTATTGTGATATTGTAACTGGGATTAAAATATATGAGGAGATGCGCTGTTTGATGGATTTGATGACGTGACGTGACTTGATAAATTGAATGAGCCTTTGACGTTTTTGATGAATGAATTTGAGAAAATGCATTTATCTTTTCAAGCACTGTTATCTGATGATGAACATGAGGTGTCACTGGTATAAACCAAAGGGTAATCAATTCAATGCATGTATGGATTAGGTCCGAAACAGATTAAAATCTGATTAATAGTGTAACTGCAAGCCTCCCTCCAAGCCTCTCTTTGGAAACCATGTATTTATATAGTACATAATACCTAAGCACATACAGATATCCTCATAATATAATTCGTATCAATTAGATATACTATTTGGGCTTGTTTTTATCGTTATTCTGAAAGAGCTGAACTAATTATTTTCGCTAGCAAGATCTCATTTGATTATTCATTCCATAAGCCTACTGCCAGCAGGCACGTTTAAAGAAATATAATCTGATTGATTGGGGTAATGAGGGATTTAAAATTAGCCTATAGATTATGCATTTAACTTGTCGGCGAGGCTATTGAGCCGTACTGCATTGTACCCATTCTGCAATCTGTTAATAAAGTTTTAAATCAATCAATCAATCAATGCCGTTAGAAAATCAGGATTTCTGCTATCGACACTTGCTGTCTTTTCAGCTGAGGCGGCCGCGCGCAATTATCCTGAGTCTCAAGTCTGGTTCAAATGAACGAGACTGAATCCACCTTCGAGGAACAGGAAAATCCCGGATTCAAACATCGGGTAAATTGAATCTGGATAATGGGACTCTTGATCGACTTAGTTGAACCAGGTACGGGGAATAGGGCCCAGGAAAATAGTTTCGTCTTGTTTACATCAGGGTCCCCCATTTTCAATTCATTATTACAATTGACATACAGTTAGGGTGACATGACGTCCCACTTTTGATTATACTGCACAGCCAATTGACCTAGGATGCATGTTCCCAAATAACTTTCCTTTATAATAACGTTACTATATAAATTTGCGGGGGGACATTAGGTCAAATGGCTGTCCAGTACAACCAAAAGTATGGGACACCTGGTCGAGTATACAGAACTGTTGCATATAACGGTATGCTGCTCTTTATAAAGTAACGTTATAGCAAACTATTGAAGCAAGCTAGTCATAACAAGTAAGTACTGCTCAATACGAACACAACTGCTTGAGGATGCTAGGATGGAGACCAGGAAAATACTTTCGTCTTGTTTACATCAGGGTCCCCCATTTTCAATTCATTATTACAATTGAATTGACATACAGTTAGGGTGACATGACGTCCCACTTTTGATTATACTGCACAGCCAATTGACCTAGGATGCATGTTCCCAAATAACTTTCCTTTATAATAACGTTACTATATAAATTTGCGGGGGGACATTAGGTCAAATGGCTGTCCAGTACAACCAAAAGTATGGGACACCTGGTCGCGTATACAGAACTGTTGCATATAACGGTATGCTGCTCTTTATAAAGTAACGTTATAGCAAACTATTGAAGCAAGCTAGTCATAAGTAAAAACTGCTCAATACAAACACAACTAGTCAGAGGTAAACAAGGTAACGTTACTTATAGCAAGCTATCGAAGCAAGCTGGTCAGAAGTAAGTACTAACGTTACTGGCTCTTTTCGGCAAGCCATTAGACTAACGTTACAATATAAACGTACCACTCGGAAACTATTTGCAAGCCTCGCTGTTGCAACTCAACTTCTTCTTCCGAAACATAGTCTGGGCCTCTCTCTGGATCCCAAATATACGGTACCGGTACAGCCATGTTGTATAGTATAAAGTGTTTCCTATTCACCTGGAAGGACGGGGAGATGGGCGGAGCTATTTGGTGGGTGGCTGTCACTCAAAGCATTCTGCTAGTATGGGTGGAGCCAAGCCAATAACAGCCTGAAATCCAGAGGCAGAAAAATGCTGGTTTTGAGTACTTGATTAGAAATATAAAACAATGATTATTTTTGGAATAAACCTTACAGATGACTTACATAGACTCACAGGAATTGTGTAAAGTTGCCCAAATAGTGCTAGGAATAGCAGTGCATGTCCCCTTTAAATGACTCCACCTTCAGTCTCAACCATTGTACATAGTTTATATTGTATTATGTTATTTTTGTTTTGTAGTCTAATGTCTGTCTGTGTTCTGTGTGAATACCCTGTGTGTTCTCCTATTGGAATACCCTCTGCAAGAAAGGAGAGACTCAGACTCAGCTTCTTCCCCCAGGCCATCAGAACACTGATCTCTCCACACACACACACACACACACACACACACACACACACACACACACACACACACACACACACACACACACACACACACACACACACACACACACACACACACACACACTCTTAGCTGTCCATCGTGTTCGATGATGACGCTTGCTCCAGGGATGGGGTGAGGGGGGGGGGACTAGCGATTCTGCCGCTGGTGCCACTTCTCGTGGGCGTTGAGTCCGATCCTTGAGCCGCACACCCGTCCACAGATGGCGCAAGGGAAGCCAGATACCTGTGAGGAGGGGGGTTTGCGGAACCCAATAGCAAACACAGGAGGAGAGAGAATGGAGCGGTTTAGGGTGTTTTAATAGTTCTCCTGTGGTAACATTGACTGTGTATTTCATAATCCATATGTCTATAACTAGAAATATATGCAAAGAGCCTGGTGTGCCGTTTGGAACAAACTGAGTTTCAGTTGTCAGTGCTAAATGAGGAACCATGCTAGAAACAGCTGCACCAGCAGACCAGCCCAACAGTCACTCAACCCCCACTCAAGCAATGGCTAATCTATAGAACAAACAACACCTTCTCGAGTTGACTGTATGTAAATGTAGGTGATTACACCCCACTTGCAGAGGGCAGCTGGTCTAAACAGAGAACAGACTTGCTAAAAGAAGAATGTACTTACAGAATGTTAGACTCAAACTAACTAAACCATATAAATTTAAAAGGTAACTGACTCATTGGATTTGAATATCATTTAGAATGTCAATCTGGTTATGAAGGTAATAGAGTGTCATTTCACTCTTGTTGTAAACCATATAAGCTTTAAATCATAGTTGTAATACAAAGTGTCAGTCTGGTAAATAAGGGTTGGTGCTGGCTCTTGTGGACTATTTGGTATTAGCCTAGAAGCAATGACTGTACTGGGTTCATGCTAGATAGTCCATAGATTCATTACACAAACCATGTATATGGGGAAATCAAATAATATAAAGGGAATGTTAAAATGTCTGATTCATCCCAGAGGGGAGAAAAGGGGCCTCTCCCTCCTTAGCAAAGGATGGGGCCACCAGCAGACCTCCTCGCTGTTGATACTGGAAGAAGACACCCCGAGGAGAGACAGGGGGGCGGGACGCCCCCCCAGAAGATCATCTGATTGGGACCAAAGGAACAGAGGAGACTCCATATATAGAATCAACAAATCTAATTGGACCAAACGTATTATTAGAATGTGCTAGGATTGGTAGATATCAGAGTATAAATAAGGATGTATTGATGAGAGAGGGAGGCCAGACAGATATTCCCCACCCCAGGTGGTCTTCTGGTCTCCAACCCCTCCACAGACTGCCCTATTGCCGTGACGTGAGTAAACTGTATGGAATAACCACTGTTTGTTGTGATATAAAGTAAGATGCCTATCTTAGACCAGGTTTAACCATGTGGTGGCAAAAGTAGTAGTCTATTCCATTGATAAACATGACTACTTTTATGTGCAAACTTGTTTTGATGTGAGAGCCACCGTGAATGGGCTATAATTATGTAAACCTCATCAACCCTTTTGTACATCATGTCTTATGAAAAATGATGAATAATCCCTGTATGTAACTGATGCATTCTCACCTTTGGGCCTCTCGGCAATAAATACATGAGTTTTGAATTAGAACTCTGTGGTCTTGGCTGCACGTTTATTCCTTGCTGGCTATATTTGAAGTCAGATGAGGAGACCATTCTATCACTTATGATCTTTCCCTCCTTCCAGATAACAACCTCATTGTGCTGTAAATAACCTTAGGTATGTGCTTAGAATATACCACACTCCCCAAGCAGATAGAATTACATTCAGAAATGTACAACACACAGGAAGGGAATGTTCTTGGGGTTAGTACAGGTGCACTCCTTGTGCAGTATGGGAGAACGTTCTTCAGGACAGGCGCACTCCTTGTGCAGTACTGGAGAAGGTAGACACAGGCTTTGTCGGAGGGTTAGAGCAGGAACTCCTAGTCAAGCTCCAGGGGTCCAGACGGGATAGCTGGAATGGAGGTCCTGGGCACAAGAGAGGGAATGTTAGAACAGGAATAATTACACGAGAGTGTCTAGCAGGTCTTCTGACTCAGGCGTCGTACCTAGGTAGGCAGTTTAACACTGCGACGAGGGACGACAGGATCCATCAGGTGATATAGGGCCTGCTGATGAGGGAATCCCTCACAGCCGCGCTGATTGATGCTCGTCTGGCAGCGTGGGAATGCTGCCGCAGGAAGCTGCCCATATATGGGCGCGGCAGGATGGGGGCAGAGGAAGGCTCAGGCCCGATCGTGACAGCGCCATAGTTCGGTCTTGGTTCGTTTGGTGTATTTGGGAAACTGCAGTGGCACAAGTGACTTGCCAGGCTGATCTGTCGAGTGCCAGAGTTTCAAGCTGCGTGATGTTTGCATACTTTAGGAGGTCCCTGGTGTAGTCCTTAAAGTGTCTCTTTTGGCCTCCAGCAGCCCGCTTTGCTCCTCTCAGTTGGCCATAGGGGACTTGGCGGGGCAGGCGGTGGTCAGGCATATGTATGGTGTGCCCTATCCAACGAAGATGTTTTTTGGCCACAGCTGCGGCCATACAGATTGAGTTGGTGTTGTTGAGGATGTCTGTGTTGGGGACTCGATCTTCCCAGGTCAGGCCGAGGATCCTTTGGAGGCAACGGATGTGGAAAGCATCCAGGTTGGTGATGTGCCGGCGGTATGGGGTCCAGGATTCTGCTCCATAGAGCAGAGTGGAGAGACATACTGCGTTGTAAACGGCAACCTTGGTGCTGATCTTCAGGTTTCGGTTTTCAAAAACCCTGCTGCGTAGGCGTCCAAAGGATGATGCCGCTTTATTGATACGTGTGTGTATCTCCGCATCAAGGGAGCAGCATGAGGACAGAGTGTAGCCGAGGTATGACTATGTTTTTGTATAGTATAGTTAGGCTGTTAGGATAGTTAGTATAGTATAGTTACATTTATACAACGGCATGCAAATTTCTCGATTCTGATTGGCTGAAACAGTCAACTTACACGTGGGTATTTTTCATAACCCAACGCTCTTGTTCCCAGGACCCACCCACAACCGCATTACTATCAATGCGCGTTTGTGGTTTTAGGAATGAAAGCAAGATGGCGGACAAGCCAAACAGGAAACATTACGAAAGGATAATGGTGATAGGGTCAGAAAGACTAAATGAAAAACGATTCTGTCACAGCGAATGTCTTAGTTGCTTAAACAATGTTGGATCTTGACTGGAAACATCACTGCCTGGTATGGAAACAGCACGGCACAGGACAAGAAGGCCCTACAGAGAGTGGTGCGCTCAGCCGAGCATACCACGGGTATTGCACTACCACCCCTGCAGGTCTTATACAACAAGAGGTGCAAATCCAGAGCCTGCAGAATAATGAAAGACCCTCACCACCCCAACAACAGCCTGTTCAAGCTGCTGCAGTCAGGCAAGCGCCTGCGAACACCAGCAACTAGGACAGAGAGACTTCGGCTCAGCTTCTTCCCCCAGGCAATCAGAGCCTTGAACACTGAACTCTCCACACACAAGCATTGATTGATTGATTGATTGATTGAATTGAAAACAGATTGCAGAATGGGTACAATACAGTACAGCTCAATACACACAATTGTTAAGGGGATGCAGACCAGAGAAAGACTTTCATCTGGTTTACATCAGGGTCCCCCATTTTAAATTCATCTGGACATATATGACATACATGACATACAGATATACAGTACTGCTACATCTATACATTTATGACATACCAGATTTGCAAATACAGTACTGTTTGTGATACAAAAAGAGTCCAGAAAAGAGTATATACATTTGACGTAAAAACTGTACATTGGGGAGGTTGGGTAGGTGGGGTGGGGGGGGGGGGGGGGCTGTACATTGGAGGTGGTTCGGTGGGTGGGGGGGGGGGGGGTTGGGCAGGAGGGGTGGGGGGGGGGAACACTGTACAACTGTACAAGCAAAACTGTACATTGGAATATTGACAACCATACTGTACATTGGAGGGGGTTGGGTTAGGACATTTACATGGGCCAGTTTCGAATTGCAGTCTCCCGTAGGTGTTCTTTGAGAGTGTTTTTGAAAGTGGGTAGTGATTCACATTCCTTTACAGCTTTGGGTAGGGCGTTAATTAATTAGTTAATTGCGTTTACACATTGATGTGGCATAATTGCTAAACGTGTTTAGTCCCTTGTTTGGGCCGAATCTGGGTTTAACATGATTTGTGGAGCTCCCTCTGGTGTTGTGATCGTGGTATTCACTGACCTTTGGGAAGTATTTTGACATGTACATGGGTACCTTGGTCGTGTAGTGTATCTTGTAGACCAGGCCCATTGCAAGTTGCTGTACTCTGTCATCTACTCTAAGCCATCCTAGGTTGTCAAAGTGGGCAGGGGTGAGGTGGGTTCTAGGAGTAAGGTCAAGCAGTAATCTGACCAGTTTGTTTTGAGATGTTTGTAATTTTGTTTTTAGCGCCATTGAGGTGCTTTGGTACCATGAGGGGCAAGCATAGTCGTAGTACCCTTGTATGAGTGCTCCTGCCAGAGTCTTCAGGGTGTTCTTGTTTACCAGAGAGGAGATCCGGTACAAGAATCGAGTTCGTTGGTTGACTTTTTTTATTACATTGGATGCCATTTTGTCACAGGAAAGATTAGCCTCTAGGATGGAGCCCAGGTAGGTAATTTCATCTTTCCTTGTGACAATATTGTCACCCACTGTAACTGAGAAGCTGTCGGTCTTGCTGAGTTTGTTATTTGAACCGAAGAGAATGGACTCTGTTTTGCCCATGTGTAATGATAGTTTGTTATCAGCAAGCCATATGCAGATTTTGCCTAGTTCCGAGCTGAGGTTTTTTTCAACCTGTAACTTGTTCTTGTCAGAGACCAGCAGGGCTGAGTCGTCTGCGAACAAGAACAAGTTGCAGTCACAAGCTGACGACATGTCATTTGCATAAATTAGGAACAGTAGCGGTCCTAGTATGCTTCCTTGTGGAACACCACAGCTCACTTTGAGGGGGGGGATAGGGTACCGTTTACCTCCACCATCTGTTCTCTCCCCTCTAGGTAGGATTGCATCCATCTCACTGATAGACTATCAAAACCCATTGCTTTTAGCTTGTCAATCAGAATGGAGTGATTGACCGTGTCGAAGGCTTTTTGTAGGTCCAGCATGACCATGCCGCAGTATTTGCCCCCGCGTCCACCTCTTGTTTGATGTGGTCATTCAAATAGAGAAGGCATGTGTCAGTGGAGTGGGATGTTCTGAAGCCAGATTGGAATTCGTAGATTAGATTTTTTTCCGCTAGGTACTTTTCAATCTGTTCGTAGACCATTTTTTCCATGACTTTCGAGATGGAGGTAAGAATAGATAGAAACAGGGCGGTAGTTGCCTGGGTCTAATTTACTGCCCTTTTTGTGCAGAGGGGTCACTCTCGCAATTTTGAAGTCCTTGGGGACGTGTCCCTGTTTTATGGAGAGGTTTATTATGTGTGTGATGACTGGGGTGATGGCGGCTGCTGAGTCTCTGAGGAATTTGAAGGCCAGTGGCCTTGTTCGGTTGGAGGGCGCTCAGTTTTTTGAGTACCTCATCGTTACCATTTCCAGTTTGAAGTCGTCTTTGTGGACGCCTAGGTTCTTGTAGTATGCTACTATGCGTTCTACCCCATAATGCCCTGAGTGGGAGGGTAGTTTGTTTACCAGTGTTGTGGCTATGTTTGTGAAGAAAGTGTTTAAGTAATTGGCTACATCCAGCTTGTCTTTATGTTTATGTTTATGTTTGAGAACCTGGTTTTAAGTTTTTTACTGCAGCCTAGTTGATTATTAAGTCATTTCCAAAGTTCACATGGTTTATTTTTGTTTTCCTCAGTTTTGTCATTGATGAAATTTTTTTTAGCAGTTTTGATCATGGAGTTTATGTCATTTCTTAGTCTGTTTCTTTCTAGTTTGAGTTCAGTCACGTGGGCTTGGAGTTCACTGCTCGTGCTTTTGTTAAGCTTTGACTGACTTTTACGAAACTCAGAGCATTTTTTGTCTCTGGCTTTCATAGCGGTCAGTATTTCAGTGTGCATCCACGGCTCAGCGCGATTTTTTACCCTGGTGGTTCTTAGGGGGGCCATGTTGTTTAGTATTGTTGAAAATTTGGTTTTGAAGCCAAGCCAGGTTTCTTCAACCAGTGTACCATTGAGCTCATCTGACCAGTCCAGGCTCTCCAGTTCAAGGTTAAAGGCCTCGCTATAGGTTTTGAGGTCTCTAGATTTGACTGTTTTGTGACAGTTGGATGCCTAGTTGAAAGACAGTTGGATATCTTAGTTTGTTGGATGTCTTAGGCCCCGTTTAGACGAGCGTTTTGTGAACAGAAACCGCAAAAGTCATCTTGCGGTTTCACTTTTAATTTTATGTTTAGACGAGCGTTTTGGAGTGGAATTCTCCGTGCAGACGACGCTGTAACGACGGAGACCCGCTGTCACACGATTGGCGCATATGTCACATGACGTGCTGTGAAGACCCGCCCTACTCTGCCTCTGATTCACAGACTGTGGATGGGGAATGTGATTGCACCAAAGCAGAGTCACTCACAGACAGTGGGTCCACTCACGCCGCGGGACAGATTCTTGTGTATTTAACCCTTTCACTGCCACACGACAGCCGGTTGTGTGATAGTAAAGGGGTAACCTTTTGTCGTGTGGCAGTGAAAGGGTTAAAAGTACTGCCAATGTAGCCTTCAGGTGATCTCCGTTGATATAAGTCAGACATACTTGCTTTGTTTACGTCTCGGCTACTGGCGCATACCTGCTACCTGTGACGTAAGCAGTACGCGCGACCAGAGCCGTGACAAACCTTTCGTCATCGTTTTATCAGATTTATACGTTTTAACAGTTTAGACGAGAGCGCAAAGCTTTTGCGTTTCTAGGAATTCCACCCTGGAAGGTAGTCTCACTTTTTTGCGGTTTCACCCCGTAAAAACGCCGTTTCCGTATAAACGAAAGGCACATCCGAAAAAATATTTTTGCGGATTCACCTGCTAGCGTTTCCGTCTAAACGGGGCCTTAGTTGAGAGACAGTTGGATGTGTTAGTTTGTTGGATGTCCTACTGAGAACAGTTGGATGCACTTCCGAGCTGCTTCCACATGGAGGCAACTTCTCTTTTTATTTTTTTGGGAACTACTTTTTCTGGCGGATGGTTTTTTCAATAAATCTTCAATTAATGTGTGTTTATTGTATAGCAATAAGGTTGGATGAATGTGCCAGTTGTATAAAAGCCATTACACCACGCGCAGTCGTGGGTTGTGACAATTAGACCATGCCTAGGGGGGTCTAACGACCACCCCTAGGCATGGTCTAATTGTCACAACCCACTCCTGCGCGTGATGTAATGCTTAAATAGCATAACTGTATAGTAGTGTATATAGGACTCATTACCTTTAATTCATAAGCTTAGCATTGTATTG
Source organism: Notolepis coatsorum (assembly GCF_963971535.1). Lineage (NCBI taxonomy): Eukaryota > Metazoa > Chordata > Actinopteri > Aulopiformes > Paralepididae > Notolepis > Notolepis coatsorum. The sequence goes on along the minus strand of NC_140179.1, from coordinate 25,234,130 downwards.
TATTCTATCTTAGTACCTTTTATCATGTCTATTTTATTATCTATTCTATTTTATTCTATTATTATTTGTATTCTTGCACAATCAAGGTGGGCATGGCCACCTGCATTTCACGTGTTTGTATGTGACAAATAAATATCTTGAATCTTGAATACCCTGTGTGTGGTCCTATTGGAATACCCTGTGGTAAATGGCTGTTTTTTTATATAACAGCTTTTATCCAAAGCACTTTACAATTTTGTTCCTCACATTTTACCCATTCACTCACACTTTCACACACCGACGGCGGAGGCAACCATGCAAGGTGCCAACCTGCTCATCGGGAGCAATTAGGGGTTAAGTATCTTGCTCAAGAGGACACATCAACACACTGCCCGGGAGGAGTGGGAATCGAACCAGGAACCTCCGGATTGCCAGACGACTGCTCTACCTCCCAAGCCACTGTCACCCTATGTTTTGTCCTATTGTAATACCCTGTGTGTTGTCCTATTGGAATAGTACAGATGTTCTTGCGCCGATAACCAAGTCAAATGCCTGTGTATCCCTACATTGGCAAACATGATTTACTGTATTATATATATTATGTACTACATTATATAACATACTACATATTACATTAAAATATGATGTAATGTTTTATATTATGCCCGATATGGGTATACAGACCCTTATCTGTACCTTTGTGTATACTGTTTACTTTTAGTCATACTTTATATTCAGATAAATATTTTGTATTGCCTATATTTATGTCATTCTCCTATTACCCTGCCCTGACCTGTATCTCCCCTCCCCCATGCTGGTATGACGCCTGAATTTCAATAAAGGAATATCTTAACGTATCTTATCTTAACACTTTAATCGCCATGGGTTAAATTCATAATTTACCATCCCTCGCCAGCTCTATTTGCAGGGCTATAACTTTTTAAATTCTATTGCTAAATTGCCATTATTATGGCCCATTCAATGTCCTATATGTATTGTTCAGGGTGTAGCAACGTTAAACTTTTTCATTCACATATTCATACTAAAATATGGTCTAAAGTGTATGTTTTTATCGTTTTCTGCAGCTTTCTTCAGAACGTGATTTATAGCCCCAAATGCATTGATGATCAAATACAGTTTGGTAGGAATCTGTGCGAGATAAAAAATGTCAACTGCACGTACTTCTAGAAGTTTCTACGCATCATCTGATGATGACCGGATGGGCGGGGGATCGTTTATAATTCCGTGGGCAGCGTTAGATGATTCATCCAGAGTGGGTCATATGTTCATCAGATCAGTTAGTATATAAAACGTTTGAAAATAACGCTGAATCTTACCGTGGCTTCCTCGCGCCGCTGGCAGATGAGCGTGGAACAGATTTTTTTCTATTATGGGATGTAGAACTGCCCGATCCATTTCCAGGTTGTATAATAGTATATACGTCCAAATAACGTTGTTTATTGAGTTAGGGCGAGCGATCTATTATCCAGTGTTTCAAGATGGAGTCGCGGGAGCTATAGTGAGTGGCCGGACCACATATGGATGAGCACTACCGGTTCAAAGGTTAATATCCGGTTGGCGATCTGCCGATCGGCCACCAGATTGCGCTCTTGAACCGCTAGAGAGTTGAGAGGAGATCAGCAGTGTGTCTCAGGGCTCCGGAAAGGAAATATGATTTCGATGACAGATTTTTGAAATATTGACATCAAAGACGAGTAACGGCGTCTTCGGCAGAATGAGCATGGCTCGGAATGACGTGAAAACTCGTCCGCGGCGATCATAGTGTTAATGTTTTATGTATGTATTATATCATACTGATCATGGTCAAAGACCTGCCTTAAAGGGGCAGTTCACCCCCAAAAAAAGAAATAATAATAAAGAAAAATATGTTTTTCCTCCTACCCGGAGGGCTATCTTTTCCATCCAGATAGTTTTGTGTGATTTGCCTAGTTTTCGAGATACCTGCTGTAGAGATACCTGCTGTAGAGATATCTGATGAAGAGATACCTGCCATAGAGATATCTGCTGTAGAGATACCTGCTGTAGAGATATCTGCTGTAGATACCTGCTGTAGCTATCTGATGTAGATACCTGCTGCTGCTGTAGAGATATCTGATGTAGAGATACCTGCTGTAGAGATACCTGCTGTAGAGATATCTGATGTAGAGATGTCTGCTGTAGAGATACCTGCTGTAGAGATATCTGCTGTAGAAATATCTGCTGTAGATACCTGCTGTAGAGATACCTGCTGTAGAGATATCTGCTGTAGTGATATCTGCCGTCACTCCAATACAATGGAGGTGACTGGCACCCAGTTTGTGGCGCTTAAAGCACCAATCACATTTTAAAAGCTGAAAAACAATGTATTTTTACAGATATCATGATGACACAATTACTCAAGATAATTTTGTGGTGAGCAGTTTCTTTTAGGAATATAACTACCTACCTCATACTATAGTCTAGCATAACTCGTGTCTGAATGTCTGAATATACATGCATATAATCCTATAATCCTAATATATATATATATATATATATATATATACACATCTGTCTGTACATACCGGCATATAATCCTTTTTACATATCTGTAGATACTATATCTATATATGTACATATCCCTTACCTACTCTTACTATACGCTGCTGGCCAGTATGACTTACTACCACAGTGTCTTTATACCTGTATCACTGTACATATTAATACTACAACTCTGTACATACATCAGATTAGCACTATTACTCAGTAGTACTCATTTATATTTTTTTCGTTGTACTGATTGATTGATTGAATTGATTGAAAACTTTATTAACAGATTGCAGAATGGGTACAGTACAGTACAGCTCAATACATACAATTGTTAAGGGGATGCAGACAAGAGAAAGACTTTCGTCTTGTTTACATCAGGGTCCCCCATTTTCAATTCATTATATGACATACACGACATACAGAATGAATGAATGATGAATGAATGAATGAATGAATGAATGAATGAATGAATGAATGAATGAAAACTTTATTTAACAGATTGCAGAATGGGTACAATACAGTACGGCTCAATACATACAATTGTTAAGGGGATGCAGACCTGAGAAAGACGTTTGTCTTGTTTCCATCAGGGTCCCCCATTTTCAATTCATATAGACATTTATGACATACACAACATACATGACATTTATGGCATAGGGACATATAGGTATTTAGTACTGATACATTTGTGACATAACGGTATTCAAATATACAGTACTGTTACCCCTAGATCCTGACAGAGTATATACATATGATGGGGAGGGGACTGTACATTGGGGGGTGGGTGGGTGGGGGGGAAATATACATACGGCGGGGAGGGAATATATACATGCGGTGGTGAGGAGACTGTCTATTAGGAGGTGGTGGGGGTTTTGGGCATTTACGGTGGCCAGTTTCGAATTGCAGCCTCCCGTAGGTGCTCTTTAAGAGCGGTTTTGAATGTGGGCAGGGATTCACATTCCTTTACAGCTTTGGGTAGGGCGTTCCACATTGTTGTGGCATAATTGCGAAACGTGTTTAGTCCCTTGTTTGAGCCGAATCTGGGTTTAACATGATTTGTTGAGCTTCCTCTGGTGTAGTGGTTGTGGTATTCACTGACCTTTGGGAAGTATTTTGACATGTACATGGGCACCCCGGTCGTATAGTGTATCTTGTAGACCAGGCCCATTGCAAGTTGCTGTACTCTGTCGTCTACTCTAAGCCATCCTAGGTTGGCAAAGTGGGCAGGGGTGAGGTGGGTTCTGGGGTTCAGGTCAAGTAGTAGTCTGACCAGTTTGTTTTGTGATGTTTGTAATTTTGTTTTAAGCGCCTTTGAGGTGCTTTGGTACCATGAGGTGCACGCATAGTCATAGTACCCTTGAATGAGTGCTCCTGCCAGAGTCTTCAGGGTATTCTTGTTTACCAGAGAGGAGATCCGGTACAAGAATCTAGTTCGTTGGTTGACTTTTTTTATTACATTGGATGCCATTTTGTCACAGGAAAGATTTGCCTCTAGGATGGAACCCAGGTAGGTAATTTCGTCTTTCCTTGTGACAATATTGTCACCCACTGTAACTGAGAATCCGTCGGTCTTGCTGAGTTTGTTATTTGAACCGAAGAGAATGGACTCTGTTTTGCCCATGTGTAATGATAGTTTGTTATCAGCGAGCCATATGCAGATTTTGCCTAGTTCCGTGCTGAGGGTTTTTTCAACCTGCAATTTGTTCTTGTCAGAGACCAGCAGGGCTGAGTCGTCCGCAAACAGGAACAAGTTGCAGTCACAGGCTGACGACATGTCATTTGCATAAATTAGGAAGAGTAGCGGTCCTAGTATGCTTCCTTGTGGAACACCACAGCTCACTGTGAGGGGGGGGGGATAGAGTACCGTTTACCTCTACCATCTGTTCTCTCCCCTCCAGGTAGGATTGCATCCAGCTCACTGATAAGCTATCAAAACCAATTGCTTTTAGCTTGTCCATTAGAATGGAGTGATTGACAGTGTCGAAGGCCTTTTGTAGGTCCAGCATGACCATGCCGCAGTATTTGCCCGCGTCCACCTCTTGTTTGATGTAGATAGACAGTACTGCTACATCTATACATTTAAGACTGCACTTGTATAATGGCAATACATTTGAATCTAATCGAATCAAGGGTAAACAAGTTTCAAATCTATAAATGGCTTATTTGTGACTATAAACTTTATAGTCACAATATATAATGTAATATAGTATAAAGCATCACGCCAGGCCTCGGCTGCCTGTGGGACGAGGGCTCCGCCTAGTGGTAGGAAAGCTGCAGCGCACCCGGTTGTCCGGGTCTTGCTCAGCCAACCAGGAAAGAAGGCTTCCCGTGATCTGGACCAAGGCGGATTAGACTAGAATCTTTGTTCCCGACCTCCTCCTCCAACGCCTAGAATTAAAAATAACACGTATTTCGCCCAAATGAGCTGCCAATGTATTTGCCGCAAAATGTCGCTTGAATAATTGCGTCGCTTGTTTTGGACAATCTCGATTATTTGCTCTTTTTTTTTTAGGAAATATCAAAACAGAGACCTCCGATCGTGGAGAAAACCAGAGGCACACGTTCGGCCTTGTTTTCAGTCGGACTGTCGGGATTCAATGGGAACTGAAAGTGAGAGGACTCGAGGTGCGTTTTTTGAGGGATTTTCATAAATTTATGAGCGGAGATGTTCAGTTGTACACAGACTAACGCATTACTACGTCCCCACCACGCTGTAGTTGAGGCGAGGTCAAATCACTATGAATTGAAAATGGGGGGGGGGCCTGATGTAAACAAGACAAACGTCTTTCTCTGGTCTGCATACCCTTAACAATTGTGTGTATTGAGCCGTACTGTATATTGTACCCATCCTGCAATCTGTTAAATAAAGTTTTCATTCATTCATTCAGGTAATTGACCAGATGTTACGTCATTATTAATTCACTAAAGCAACTCGCCAGTGAGCGTCACTCTTTTTTTTCATTGTGTCGGAACGACACCACGGCTAATATCGGGCTACGGTGACGATCCTTATTAAGTGGCCTGGGCGTATTAACTTTAATTTTATACCATCTTACGAGGAATGTATTGGCTATAAAGATTACAATTGGCAAATAAACTGCTATAGGGTACTACTACAGCACTGCCATTCTTCACCCCCGTTGGAACAACCAACGGTCTGTTGTGTTTCCTGATCTTAATATATTCCACACACAATCCCACTAACTGAATGAATTAATGAAACTAACCGCGCCGTCTACCTTACTCAAGGCACACTGGGACGAAGCATGTCTATGGACACACAGAAGAAGCCCCCAAGTGTGGGATTCATTGCAGCTACAGCCAGTCTATCATTGATTGATTGATTGAAAACTTTATTAACAGATTGCAGAATGGGTACAGTACAGTACAGCTCAATACATACAATTGTTAAGGGGATGCAGACCAGAGAAAGACTTTCGTCTTGTTTACATCAGGGTCCCCCATTTTCAATTCATCGTAACATATGTGACATACATGACATACCGATAGACCGTACTGCTACATCTATACATTTATGACATACCAGATTTGCAATTACAGTACTGTTTGTGATACAAAAAGAGTCCAGAAAGAAAAGAGTATATACATTAGACGTAGAAACTGTACATTGGATTGGGTAGGTGGGGGGGACTGTACATTGGAGGTGGTTGGGTGGGTGGGGGGGGGGGGGGGGGGGTTGGGTAGGAGTGGGGGGGGGGGGGTTGGGTAGGAGGAGTGGGTGGGGGACACTGTACAACTGTACAAACAACACTGTACATTGGATTATTGACGAGACCATACTTGGTAATTTACTGTACATTGGAGGGGGTTGTGTTCATTTACAGGGGCCAGTTTCGAGTTGCAGTCTCCCTTAGGTGTTTTTTTAGAGTGTTTTTGAAAGTGGGTAGTGATTCACATTCCTTTACAGCTTTGGGTAGGGCGTTCCACATTGATGTGGCATAATTGCGAAACGTGTTTAGTCCCTTGTTTGAGCCGAATCTGGGTTTAACATGATTTGTGGAGCTCCCTCTGGTGTTGTGATCGTGGTATTCACTGACCTTTGGGAAGTATTTTGTCATGTACATGGGTACCTTGGTCGTGTAGTGTATCTTGTAGACCAGGCCCATTGCAAGTTGCTGTACTCTGTCGTCTACTCTAAGCCATCCTAGGTTGTCAAAGTGGGCAGGGGTGAGGTGGGTTCTAGGAGTAAGGTCAAGCAGTAGTCTGACCAGTTTGTTTTGAGATGTTTGTAATTTTGTTTTTAGCGCCTTTGAGGTGCTTTGGTACCATGAGGTGCAAGCATAGTCGTAGTACCCTTGAATGAGTGCTCCTGCTAGAGTCTTCAGGGTATTCTTGTTTACCAGTGAGGAGATCCGGTACAAGAATCGAGTTCGTTGGTTGACTTTTTTTATTACATTGGATGCCATTTTGTCACAGGAAAGATTTGCCTCTAGGATGGAACCCAGGTAGTAATATCTTCTTTCCTTGTGACAATATTGTCACCCACTGTAACTGAGAAGCCGTCGGTCTTGCTGAGTTTGTTATTTGAACCGAAGAGAATGGACTCTGTTTTGCCCATGTGTAATGATAGTTTGTTATCAGCGAGCCATATGCAGATTTTGCCTAGTTCTGAGCTGAGGGTCATGTGTTGGTCACTAATTCCACTGTGTCTCTCTCTCTCTCTCTCTCTCTCTCTCTCTCTCTCTCTCTCTCTCTCTCATTACAGGTAATGATCTTCCGGTTTCATATCTGCGCCTCTTGGCACCACCCTTGCAGCTCTTCTCGGCTGCAATGTGGCAAGTTGTGCAGCAGCGTCTCGTGGATCACTATGGGATGCTGGAGGAGTTCGTCACCACGGTGACCGACCTGGTTCCGGAACTGATGAGCTACAGACAGAGGGCCCAGCTCGTCATGGGACTCAGAGCGAGGGTTAGTGGGGGCTGAACCAGCTCTGTTTTTCATGTTTAACCCTTTCACTTACCACACTACCAAAGGGTTATAACCCCTTTCACTGCGACACTACAGAAGGTTAACCCCTGGGTTAACTTTCCTGTAGTGTGGTAGTGAAAGGGTTAAGCCGCGGTCTCCTTCCGTGTGGGAGATGGTCGTCGGGTCACTCCCCGCGCTTCTTTCTTTTCGTTTGTTTTGGACGTTGCACAGTGTAGCTAACTAGGAGGAAACAGGGCAGAATGGGACAGTGACACACTTAAAGTTCAGGAGGCCCGTTTCGAGATCAAATATGGGGCCCATATCGTATATGAATCACCCCGATGTACACTTACAGGAGAATGTAACGCGGGCCTTGGACGTGAACTGAAACATGCCTCTCTGACACGCAAATTCACTCTCTGACTTAAATGTGTAACTGCTCTCAGGAAATTCTCTATCTCTCAAACACACACACAGACACACACAGACACACACACACACATACCAGCTAAACCAGAGAAAGATATTTTCTGCTTACTTTTCAACCCTAAAATTAATTCTTACCGAATGAAACGGCAAATTCTGAGGTTTCTGAAGCATTGTATTCTAGTGACCCAGAGTCACAATAGGAAGCCAATGAAAATAGAATGTTTTAGGCAAATTTGCGCATAAGGCGGGAAGCTACTGTGCCAAACTCACCACGACGCGGACGCAGCTCAACTAGACCCTGGAGAGGAAGCTACTGCAGCCACTGAGCCAAACTCACCACGACGCAGCTCAACTAGACCCTGGAGAGGAAGCTACTGCAGCCACTGTGCCAAACTCACCACGACGCAGCTCAACTAGACCCTGGAGAGGAAGCTACTGCAGCCACTGTGCCAAACTCACCACGACGCAGCTCAACTAGACCCTGGAGAGGAAGCTACTGCAGCCACTGAGCCAAACTCACCACGACGCAGCTCAACTAGACCCTGGAGAGGAAGCTACTGCAGCCACTGTGCCAAACTCACCACGACGCAGCTCAACTAGACCCTGGAGAGGAAGCTACTGCAGCCACTGTGCCAAACTCACCACGACGCAGCTCAACTAGACCCTGGAGAGGAAGCTACTGCAGCCACTGTGCCAAACTCACCACGACGCAGCTCAACTAGACCCTGGAGAGGAAGCTACTGCAGCCACTGTGCCAAACTCACCACGACGCAGCTCAACTAGACCCTGGAGAGGAAGCTACTGCAGCCACTGTGCCAAACTCACCACGACGCAGCTCAACTAGACCCTGGAGAGGAAGCTACTGCAGCCACTGTGCCAAACTCACCACGACGCAGCTCAACTAGACCCTGGAGAGGAAGCTACTGCAGCCACTGTGCCAAACTCACCACGACGCAGCTCAACTAGACCCTGGAGAGGAAGCTACTGCAGCCACTGAGCCAAACTCACCACGACGCAGCTCAACTAGACCCTGGAGAGGAAGCTACTGCAGCCACTGAGCCAAACTCACCACGACGCAGCTCAACTAGACCCTGGAGAGGAAGCTACTGCAGCCACTGTGCCAAACTCACCACGACGCAGCTCAACTAGACCCTGGAGAGGAAGCTACTGCAGCCACTGAGCCAAACTCACCACGACGCAGCTCAACTAGACCCTGGAGAGGAAGCTACTGCAGCCACTGAGCCAAACTCACCACGACGCAGCTCAACCAGACCCTGGAGATTCACATGACTTGGTTCATGTCAGGAGCTAGGTTTATTCTACAAGGTTTGAAAGACTTTGTCAGTAAACATCTTTCTGTGTTGGTGATGGTTCCTTTTCAAGCGTTTCCACCGCATCAGTTATCCACATTGGCACAGTGTGGCGCATTTGCTTCATCAATCCAGGGTGCGTTTGCTTCATTAATCCGGGGCCCTGCCAGCGAGTGGGGCCCGTTTCTGTTGAAAATGGTGAAACATAGCTCACTGATTCTTGAGAGTCGGGACAAAACACTTTTTAAATATAATATTTTGAGAATGCACACTATATTGATTAGAGTTATATATTCATGTAGAGAAAGGTCTGAGCTATTTAACCGTGTAAAGGTGCGGTCTCTACATAGAAAAACATTTTCAACAAATTCACATGTTTCCCTTTGAAACTTGACTTGTGTTAACACACAAAAAAGTATATAATTCTAATTATTCCAGTCCAACAAGAATCTAAAGTTCTGAAGTATGTTGTAATAGTGTTTAGTTACTCTGGTATGCAATCAAATATAATATATAAACCTCAGGTGTAATTTCACACTATTCTGAAAACCCAGATTTAGAAATATTTGCATTTTCAAACTTTGTTTTTAATTTTGATATGATACAAAAAAGATCATTAAGTAAATAAGACACAAGGATGAAGATCTAATGCTCCTTTATTACTTAAACAACATAAACTGAAGAAGGAATTTGTATTTTCCCCAAAATTAACAAAAATAAACATCTGACGGTGTTGACAAAGATCTGACGGTGTTGACGAGAAACTGACGGAGTTGATTAAATTGGATTTGCATCTCTGATAAATGAACACATGCATCTTTTAAACAGATGGAAGTGACAATAATAAGAATAATAAAAATTTCTGATTTGTTTCAGTATGATGTCTTGAACTGGGCAGAAACAGACATCCTTCTTGCCACATTTGGGCTGAACCTTTTCTGTTGGACCATGGGGATGCAGAAATTCCACTTTCACATCTTGTTGCTCATTATCCACATCAATGGTCTTGTCTAGCCACCAGTGGTCATCATATACTACTGCTAACCAGTCTCCATTACTAAGGCTGCTAACAGTCGTTACTGTCACTGTACCCTCAGGACCTTTCAAAGGTTCTTCGTCCAACTCCTCCATTACATCTTCCATCTCCCTCCCATCTCATTTTCCATCTCCTCCCACAACATGGCCAAAGGTCTCTTCTTCCTTGCCCTCTGTGTATCACTCTGCTGTTCTCCTCGGTTGCCATGGTAATAGGAGGTAGCTGACTGAATCCAACATCTCGCAGCAAAAGCAGGATAGTTGTCTGTGGTGGATCCTGTCCTTATGTGCGATGATCTGGTGTATTTGTCTTGTTGAGGGAACCGGTTTGAGAGGATTCATGAGAAGTGTGTTGTATCTTTGCATGTCTTCTTCCACAATGTGATACAGCTGAACACCATTCAGACTGTTTGAGACCTTTTTGAAGAATGTGTCCATCCGTCACATCATTTCCTCTCAGGACCAGGTTGTCAGCTGTTCTTTTTACAGTTCCGCCAATACCGTCTGGTGCGCCCTTACCATGGGATGTGGGGAAGAATTTCCAAGTTGTCCTTTCAAACCCCAGTGTAGGTGAGATACCAGACGGAAGAAAAAAGTTCTTCTTGTTCTCATTTGTTCTTGTTTACTTGGACCATCAGACCAAAAGTGCACGGTGGTAACCTGTGGATATTTTGTCTTGATATCTTTTAGGACTGGATCCATTTGTGTGCAAAACCCTGCCTTTCCACCCTTAGTGTAATACATTCCGGTATGGAGTGTTATCTGTGGCAGATTTTGTCCGAAATGGCAGGCCTGAACTTCAGCTTTATATTTGAATTTCCAGGTTTCTGAAAAGTCAACATGGACAATTGCTGTACTTTCATCACAGGACTCAATTGTGTTGTTGTATTCTTTTGACTGGTTTCGCACTGAACACACGTGTTGTGGTTTCCTTTCTGAGTTTTTGCTCATAGAGTTTGATGAGCTCTGAAAGGCTGCCTCGGTGTTCAACGAGCTTAGTGTTGATGTGGATTCCATTGCGTGTGTCTTCTTGAACTCTCCCACTGCCTCCATTGAACATCGATTTTGTCTTGCTCTTGGGTTGTAACTGTACCTTTGTTTAGACATTGTGAGCAGGCGCGAAGAAGGCAGGCCTCACTTGCTGGAGAGCAACAAACTAATTGAAAACTGTCATCCAGTTTGTTTGACTTCACAACACCAGACATTTTAAGGACCTCGAGCATTAAGCATGCATTTTCATGTATTTGACACAGACATGTCTTCCGATCAGATGCTTTTGGTGCTGTGACATAGAAGGGCCTCAGAGCACAGAATGAAGAATATCTCAGCTTTACAGTGGGGTTCATAATCTGGAATTCAGTGTGGAGGTTGAGCATGGAGTCTGGCAGGATCATTCTCTGCTGCTTGATCTTGTTCCTGGTGATTGTGTCAGTCTTATCCATCGTCACACATGCAGAGTTCAGGAAGAAATCCTGAACAGTCTGTGTTATACCCTGTATGAATGTTGGATTTTTCTGAGGCTGCTCCTTTTCTCTCATTAACTTGTAGGTTAACCCAAGCTTCATTTGTTGAAGAAGACAATACTTTTTAAGAATCGTGCCTGATGACACACTCAGTGCTGGTTTTTGGCGCCGTGGGCCAGGAGTTTGTTTGTTTGTCTTCAGCTCTCTTCTGAGGATGTTGTGGAATAGAAGGGCCTTTTGGATTTTCAGATTCCTTACTTTGCTTCCTGATAGCATCTTCTTTGTTTCCGTGCCTGGAGAGTCCAGTGGTGATGTATTTGTAGCCTTTTTTCTGCGCATTATTGTTTTTATCAGGTTGTTTCGTTGCTTTGTTACATTTGTAATCTTATCTTTCATAGTTTTTATTTCTCTTGAATGCCTTTTTCACGTTTTACTTCGCTGCTTTTCCTGTCTGAGAGACTCCCTGCGCTGTCTGGCATTGTTATCTAGAATATCCTGATCTTGCAGACTATCTGGGGGGGTGTCTGCCTCCAGCACCGCACCTTCACAGGACCTTTTCTGTCTGCACCTTTTCTCGACCTCTCTCCAATATTTTCTCCGATACCTCTGTGCACTGTCTCCCATCTTGTCTATTTCTATAACTTTTTTTTTACTTGAACCCTCTTCTTTCACCTTTGTCTTTCCTGCTCTTGCATGGCATGTTTGCTCTCTTTGTCACTGTATAATTTGTCTCTTTTGTTGATACTCTCTATTTCTTCTCTTTCGCTCCTCAACTGACAATTTTTGTCTAGCCATGCTTTCCTATAATACAAAAGTCATGAAAATGTATTAGAATAAAACTATAAAATCAGGTGTCTATTTACTAAACATGATTGATTGATTGATTGATTGATTGACATCTACAACTAGATGTTGCAAACATCTTCACACTGGCTTGTGCAGACAACATCCATGTTCAGTGGAAGCAGTGGGAGCAAATTCAAGAAGAGTCATTCCAATATTTCTGGGGTATATTACAAAATGTCCAGGATTATTTTTCTTGAACTCTACACTTGTGACAACTGATAAGATTGTGACAACTGACTAGCAAAATATTATCCTGTTGATCACTCCATACCATAATGTATTACACTGTGGATGGAAAGAGTCAGATAAAGGATGATGCAGCAATCTACAGTAGACGCACATGGACCAGTCCTATATTAAGAATTATTATAAAGATATTAAGATGAAATATCCACAGTTTACCACCATGCACCTTTGCTCTGATGATCTAAGTAAACAGTACAAGAACAAGAATAACTGTTTTCTTCTGTCTTGTATCCCTACTGGGATATGAAAGGGCAACATGGAACTCCTTCCCTGCTCTATAAGAGGCAAGAGTGTAGATGTTTGGTAGTGAAAACTACACACTGCACCAATATGATTTTACATCAATCAATCAATCAAGCAATCAATCAACCACATAGACAAGTGATATATTTATATTTATGTATTAACACATGTGCTGGGAAAGTAAGACAATTATTCAATAAGCAGACCACAGCCTGCCCATGCTCTAAAAGTCAGAAGTGTATTGTAATGCATGCTATTATGTGCACACTTCTGTGCAGATACAACTCTGAAATAACATTTAAATCCTTTACCATGTTCAAAAATAGTATAATAATAGCATATTATGAGGTTATTGATGGATTTGTCAACTCCGTCAGCTTACACGTCAACTCCGTCAGACACAAAATCTGACGGAGTTGATGTCTGACGGAGTTGATAAAAGGGCACACATTTTCCCTCCAAGCCTGTATTGTGTACTGCAGCTAGCTAGTTTTTTGGCAGTTGCTAGCTGTTTTAATAATCTCACTGAAACACTTGAATTCAATCCACTATTGTTTTTTAAAAGTATAATAACGGAGAGACGGTGTTGACATGTTCCAGCTGTGACCATAGGAATATTGACATTGTTTGTCTAAAATATCAAAAAGTGTAAAATTGACCAGACCATGTGTGGTAGTGTTGCATTCACCACAGGCAGGGAAGCGTGTTGCTTTTTAACAGCGGAGCAGTGCAAGAATGTAACAATGTGACCGCGGGAGAGCGGCAGTGCGGAAATAGGCTGTCTCTAAGACAAACTCTAACCTTAACCAGCTCCTTAACAGCGCCTAAACTTAACCGTTCTAACCTTAACCAACTCCGAAAACAATGCCTAACCTTAACCTTAACCTTAACCATGCCTAACCTTAACCTTAACCATAGAAAGAATATTGCCATTCTCTAAGACAAACTCTAACCTTAACCAGCTCCTTAACAGCGCCTAAACTTAACCGTTCTAACCTTAACCAACTCCGAAACAATGCCTAACCTTAACCTTAACCATGCCTAACCTTAACCGGCGAAAGAATACACGTTAAAAAAAAAATCACGTTAAAAAAAAAATGTCATGGGATTCGAACTCGTCAACAACGGACCGCAGGACCGCTGCGCTGCCAGGTGAGCTGTAGCGCCGAATGAAAATCATGGCGGATTAGGGCGGTTACATAATTCCGCAAGCTCTGCCGCTCCGCTCTGCGGTTGCCGCGCCTGCCGCGGGGCGTGTCGCAGCCAATCAGGGAAAACGCGGAAGCAACGGCAGCACTGCTCCGCTGTTATTAAGCAATAGGCGGCAGGGAAAGGAAAAGGGGTCCTCAGGGATAGAGCTGGCCATGCTATTGCCTGATTTAATTAGGTTTATGAAAAAGTCTATTAAGTCTAATATTATTTGAGCATGCATTGTTTTATACATTTATAACCCTTATCCTTGATTTGATATGTATGTTTTTACAAGTGGAGAGGTTTTTCAAGCTTTTTTGGGCTGGTCAATAATGTGACCCTTGCTGAGGACAAGCAAATTAACATGGGAGCTTCTAACCACAGATTATACATTTAAACAAATATCCCCCCAAAAACAAATATATGTGCTAAAACATAACATCAGTATACACAATACCTTTAGATTGAACTTTGTGAGCATTTCAATCATTATAAATTTATTTATTTTTGATATAAATTAGACTTTTCTATGTAGGACATGTTTTGTCCCGACTCTCAAGAATCAGTGAGCTAAGGCCTTCTATGACGGAGACCTTTGGTTTTAATTTCTCTGCACGTGTTGTTCACTCCTCTCCAGAATAGACTAAATCAAATCAAATCACATTTATTTGTAACACACGTTAATGTCCCCATGGGCCAGACACGTCTTCTTTAAACAAGTCAAGAAATATCACAATAAATCAAGTACAAAACAAAAACACCATGAAGTCCAAAATAAAATAAAAGATTTATTAATTAATAAATGAATGCAGGGTGCTCCAGTAGCACACCATGTTACCGCGCTCGCGCGGGACTCCGTGCTGCGTCACGGATCTGGTTGACTCCGAGTTCGATTCCCGGACCCGCCGTCATTTGCCGAATGTCTCCCCCTGCTCTCTCTCCCGTTTCACCCTGCAACTGTCGGTCATGCTTGACCAGGAAAGCGATAAACGCTAAAAAATAAAGTAAAAAAAAAAAAAAAAATGAATGCAACACTCCCAGACATACGAAGGTAAGGTAAGGAAAAACTCACTAAAAACCTAGCAAACTAGTGCAAGTGATGACCGCAGACATCACATCTAGCATAGGATGCCTACCGGGAAAATCTGAGTGTAAATGGCTGCATTTATATAGCGCTTTTATCCAAAGCGCTTTACAATTTGTTCCTCACACTTTACCCATTCACTCACATTCACACACCGATGGCAGAGGCAACCATGCAAGGTGCCAACCTGCACATCGGGAGCAATTAGGGGTTAAGTGTCTTGCTCAAGGACACTTCGACGCGCTGCCCGGGAGGAGTGAGAATGCTGTTCATCGACTACAGCTCAGCATTCAATACCATAGTCCCCTCCAAACTCATAGCCAAGCTCAGGGACCTGGGCTTGAACTATGACCTCTGCCAGTGGGTCTTGGACTTCCTGACGGGCAGACCCCAGGTGGTAAGAGCCGGCAACTGCACCTCCTCATCCATCACGCTCAACATAGGGGCCCCCCAGGGCTGTGTTCTGAGCCCCCTCCTCTACTCCCTGTACACACATGACTGCATAGCACAGCGGAACAACAACACCATCATCAAATTTGCTGATGACACAGTAGTGGTGGGCCTGATCTCTGCCAACGACGAAAGGGCCTACCTGGAAGAGGTAGAGAACCTGTCACAGTGGTGTCAGGAGAACTGCCTCTCCCTGAACGTCAGCAAAACAAAAGAGATGATTGTGGACTTCAGGAGGTCGGGGGTCAAGGACTACAGCCCCCTCAGCATCGACGGGGCACCGGTTGAGAGAGTGAACAGTTTCAAGTACCTCGGAGCCCACATATCCGAGGACTTGACATGGACCACACACATCGACAGTGTTGTGAAGAAGGCACGACAACGCCTCTACTTCCTCAGGCGCCTAAGGAAGTTCCAAGTCAGTCAGAAGATCCTTAGGAACTTCTACTCATGTACAATAGAGAGCATCCTGACCGGCAACATCACCTCCTGGTTTGGGAATAGCACTGCACAAGACCGTAGCAGACTACAAAGAGTGACACGTTCAGCCGAACGCACAATTGGAGGGGGGCTTCCCACCCTCCAGAACATTTACAACAAGCGGTGCAAGGGGAAGGCTAAGAGAATTATTAAGGACTCGAGCCACCCGAACAACTGCCTCTTTGAACTGCTGCGGTCAGGCAAGCGATACCGGAGTCTTAAGGCGAGCACAGAAAGACTCAGAAGAAGCTTCTATCCCCAGGCCATCAGGCTGCTAAACGAACAATAAACACTATGCAACAACCATCAAATGCACACAGCACACACACCCACACGCACACACTCACTCAAACAAACAACACACTGCAGCACCCACTCTCCACACTTTAGATCACACAAACACACTTTACACTTTATATTTATTGATAAAGGATTTGCACTACAACTCGTACACCTACTGTGAATTGTACCTAAATTGCACCTCGTCCCATTTTTGCCTTGCACTATATAGTATTGTATATTAGTACACTGCACAGTATTGTATATTGTATGGTAACTCAGTTACGTCTATTCTGCATCGAACATTGTACATATGTCTAAACTGAACACTGTGACCTAATTTTTTTTACTTCTAATTTTACTATGTTATTTTATTTCATACTTATCTTGTCTTGCACAGTCTCTGGAGCGAAACAGTAAGAAGCATTTTGTATAAAAGTATTCTGTACTTCTGTATGACAACTATTAAAGAAACTTGAACTTGGGAATCGAACCGGGAACCTCTGGATTACCAAACGACTGCTAGCCTAGTTGAGATGCTGTTGCCATAACAATCTGGGATGTTTTATCTACAAGGCGGCCCAAATCTACTTCAACACGATGTGAACACGCTTGACAGAAATACATTTGTGAATGGGACGGCTTTTGCTGTTCGATCGTTTCACGTGACATTGTTTGTTTTTTTGCCCCAAAACAGCTGGTCCTGGAGCTGTGTCGAGGCGAGCACCCCGCTGCCCTGCAGACCATCCAGTCACACCTGGACCGGATCAAAGCTCCCGTCAGCACCGCCAAGGACCACCACGTGAGTGTTCTACTGGTCACCAGGAAGAGGGAAATAAACACATGTTACGCATGCCCATGTGTCTATGTGCATGTCTATGTGCATGTGTCTATGTGCATATGTCTATGTGCACATGTGCATATGTCTATGTGCATATGTCTATGTGCACATGTGCATATGTCTATGTGCATATGTGTGTGCATAATGTGTATGTGCATATGTCTGTGCATAATGTCTGTGCATATGTGCATGTGCATATGTCTAGGTGCAAATGTCTATGTGTCTATGTGCATACAGGCCTGGGCCCTCATTTATCAACAATTCTTAGAAAGTGTTCTATTTTTGTTCTTAAGCACAGAATTTAGAATGTGTGTACGCACAGAAAAATCGGGATTTATCACACGTGCGTACACAGGTCCTCGTGCACGATTTTAAGTATTTGCATATAGCACCGCCCGTAATGAACCATATACGGTAATGGAACACCCCCATGAAATGTGGGAAAATGGACTAAGCCGAGCAAAGCGTGTTATCCATAAGTTGATATCTATTAACTTAAAGACCATATTAACTAATAAAGACTAGGGATGCACCGAAAATTCGGCTACCGAAAATTATCGGCCGAAAATGGTTAAAAAGGCTCTTTCGGCTTTCGGCCGAAAGGGTTTTAGCACCGAAAATATATGACCGAAAGTCAAATAACGTGTTCGGACGTAACGGACTCGAGCCACCCGAACAACTGCCTCTTTGAACTGCTGCGGTCAGGCAAGCGATACCGGAGTCTTAAGGCGAGCACAGAAAGACTCAGAAGAAGCTTCTATCCCCAGGCCATCAGGCTGCTAAACGAACAATAAACACTATGCAACAACCATCAAATGCACACAGCACACACACCCACACGCACACACTCACTTAAACAAACAACACACTGCAGCACCCACTCTCCACACTTTAGATCACACAAACACACTTTATATTTATTGATAAAGGATTTGCACTACAACTCGTACGGTACACCTACTGTAAATTGTACCTAAATTGCACCTCATCCCATTTCTGCCTTGCACTATAATAATAATAATAATAGATTGGATTTGTAATGCACTTTTTGTTCGCTGGGATCCCAAAGTGCTACACTACATGGTTAAAACAGTTAAACAAAATAGAATAAAATAGTTATTAGTAAAACAAATAAAATAAAATACAGAATAAAAATAGAACATAGTTAATTAAAAACATAGTATAAACAGACAATTTAAAAACAGAGCGCAATAAAATTTAAATAAAAAGCTAACAGTCAAAGGCCTTTTTGAACAGATAGGTTTTCAGGCCTGCTTTGAAAGAGTCCAGGCTCTGTGGTGCCCTCAGCTGGATGGGGAGGCTGTTCCACAGGCGTGGTGCAGCCGTGCAGAAGGCTCGGTCACCCATGGTGCAGAGCCGGGTATTGGGGACCTGAAGGAGCAGGCTACCTGCAGATCTGAGGGTGCGGGTGAAGGATTGTGGAGTGATGAGTTCCTGAAGGTAGAGGGGTGCGTGTCCGTTTATGCAGTTATGGGTGATTGTAAGGATTTTGTAGTTGATCCGGGATGAGACGGGGAGCCAGTGTAGTGAGTGAAGGATGGGGGTTATGTGATCGTGTTTACGGACTCTCATCAGGATCCTGGCAGCGCTGTTCTGGATGTATTGCAGCTTTTGGATGCTCTTGCCAGGAATCCCGATGAAGAGTCCGTTACAGTAGTCCAGTCTTGAGGAGATAAAGGCATGGACAAGCTTCTCTGCATCTGACAGGGTTAGAATGGGACGGAGTTTTGATATGTTTTTTAGGTGATAGAATGAGGTCTTGCAGAGGTGTTTTATGTGGGTGTTGAAGGTCAGGTGGGGGTCAAATCGAACCCCCAGATTTGTGACTGAGGGGGAGAGGGGGATTACCTGGCCGTCAAAGGTGAGATGGGATATGGATGAAGACTGAACCTGGTGGGGGGTGCCAATTAGGAGTGCCTCGGTTTTCTTGCTGTTTAGTTGGAGGAAGTTGCTGTTCATCCATGCCTTTATCTCCCCAAGACAGGTGGTGAGGCATGACAGAGCTGCAGAGGGGTTTGGGGCCGTTTTTATGTAGAGTTGTGTGTCATCGGCATAACAGTGGAAAGACATTCCATGTCTGCCGATGACACGACCGAGGGGGAGCATGTAGGTGATGAATAGAATGGGACCAAGAACCGACCCCTGCGGAACACCACAGGTGACCTCGAGCAGCCTGGACTTGTGTCCTCCCAGTGAGACATATTCTGTCCTGCCTAAGAGGTAGGACTGGAACCACTGTAGTGCATGGCTCGACAGTCCAACAGTGTTGTGGAGGCGCTCCAGGAGGATGGTGTGGTCCACAGTGTCAAACGCCGCTGTCAGATCGAGGAGGATGAGGAGTGATGGTGATCCTGCGTCAGCGGTCATTAGGAGGTCATTCGTCACCCTGAGCAGAGCTGTTTCCGTGCTGTGGGATGAGCGAAAGCCTGACTGGAACTTCTCGAACAGGGTGTTATTTTTAAGGTGGTCCTGGAGCTGGGAGGCAACTACCTTTACCAAAACCTTGGATAGAAAGGAAAGGTTCGAAATAGGCCTGTAGTTGGCAAGAACCTCCGGGTCCAGGGTGGGCTTCTTTAGGAGGGGGCTGATGATGGCAACTTTGAGGGTGGATGGGATATGGCCAGTTTGAAGGGAGAGGTTAACAGCCTGGGTGATGATTGGGCTGATGCTGGGGATGTTTGATTTGAGCAGGGCAGTTGGAATGGGATCCAGGGTGCAGGTGGATGGTTTCATTCCTCTGAGTGTTTTTTCAATGTGGCTCTGCTGAACCTCAGTGAAACATGGGAGAGATGGCAAGCTCTCAGGTGGTGGGTTAGAGGCAGGGGGAAACAGAGAGGAAGAGCTGGGCATCAGAGAGCGGATGTTGTTTACTTTAGATCTGAAAAAGTCCATAAAGTTATTGCATCGCTCTTCTGTAGCTTCAGTGGATGAGGATGGTTGTGGCTTCAGTAGGTGATTTATGGTGGAAAAAAGCTGCTTAGAGTTGCCAGTGTTTTTATTGATGAGGTTGGAGTAGAAATTTGACCGTGCATCTTTCAGTACTATATAGTATTGTATATTAGTACACTGCATAGTATTGTATATTATATGGTAACTCAGTTACGTCTATTCTGCATTGAACATTGTACATATGTCTATACTGAACACTGTGACCTCATTTTTTTTACTTCTAATTTACATACTATACTATGTTATTTTATTTCATACTTATCTTATCTTGTCTTGCACAGTCTCTGGAGCGTAACAGTAAGAAGCATTTTGTATAAAAGTATTCTGTACTTCTGTATGACAACTATTAAAGAAACTTGAAACTTGACGTCATTAAAACGCGACTACAGACATACCGGTAGCATGCACAACATGTAACGTGAGCAGCTTGGCAGCTCTTCCTGCATTCTACAGCCTGTGATAACTAACTCCTCTTGGGAGTAGGGATGCCCCCCGAAAACCCGGTTCTAAACTAAATTAGAAAAAACCAGAGTATTGATCAGCTCCGACGTTAACGGTACTGCTATCAGTAGTCTAGGAGCGGATTAGCTACGGAGCTAACAGTGTACCATCCATCTGCGACGCAACGGTGGCAGCAACAGTGGACACTGAGTAATGTTAACGTTATGACGAGTTCATACTACACTACACGTATGAACTCGACATAACGTTAACGTTACTCCGTTTAAATGAAGTGTTTAATTAGCAGCAATCTGTTGTTGAAAATGTATTATCGTTAAACCGGAAATGGAAATGCGAGGACAGGAAGTCGTCATCAATCGTTGTAGTCTTTTAGTCTTAACAGTCTGGAATTAATGTATGCATTCAAAAGTGCTGAATAAATGTTTTATGGGCCCATAATAGTGATTATTAATATTATTTAAGTTAAGTTTAGCCATAATCATGTCTTTTGCCATAATCAGGTAGCTAAAAAAATATATATATATATATTTATATTAATCATATTCTGCCTTTCGGCATTCGGTTTTCGGCCAACTGTTTCCTATTTTCGGTATCTGTTTCGGCCAAGAATTTCCCATTCGGTGCATCCCTAATAAAGACTGTGCTGGAATATGACTGCCTTTTTCCGTTTCGTTCGATTAATACCCAGGGATTAAAGCTCTCCTCAATTTTATTCCAAATTGCGACGGATTTTCCGTAAATTTTCTACCTGCTGCATATGATTTGTAAAGGCATACAATCTATTTTGATGTCGGTATTGGGTAGCCTATATAAACAATAATACGAGAGCATATACAAGAACAATGAATCTCACTGCCATGTATGATGTAGC
The DNA here is from genome assembly GCF_963971535.1 of Notolepis coatsorum. Lineage (NCBI taxonomy): Eukaryota > Metazoa > Chordata > Actinopteri > Aulopiformes > Paralepididae > Notolepis > Notolepis coatsorum. The sequence continues at coordinate 25,212,493 of NC_140179.1, read as the reverse complement.
CCAGGGATCGGCAATAGGCGGCCCGCGGGCCGACATTGGCCCGCCAGCAATCATTTCTGGCCCGTCGGATTATTTTGAGAATATGATATTTATTTTACGCGTGGGAAATATTCACTCGGGACGCCAAGGTGTCTTTTATTGTGAAGCTGTATCTATCTACCGGTAGTCATCAAAAGCATGTCTGTCACTATAGCCAATTGAAATGCTAGAAATGGTCACATGGACTGGGAGAACCGCGTGTATATTTCCCTAACGCACTTTCACTTCCGCGTTCGAGATGGAGCGAGTAACAAAATGTGTTAAAAAAAACAAAACAAACATCTTTGGATAGCTTCTTTGCAACGGGGAAATATAACGCTTCTTTTAATAAACGGGAGCCATACTTAAAATACGAGTTTATCGCAACAGGTCGGTGATTCTTGCGTGCCGAGCCGACGTCCTCTGCATAATATGTGGCGACAACAACAACAACGAGGAAATGATGACAACTGTGTTCAAGTTGGCAGATAAAGTAGCTGCATTCAACGCCAATCTGGAATTGGAGGGCGGCGAGTGGATATGTGACATGTTTCAAACATTAGCAGGGATTTTGGAGGACTTAACAACAAACAAGGTATGGTGAGTCGTGTTTTCATGCATTCTGATCTGTTCATCACTCGCCGCGGTGATCTGCAACAGCTGATCTGCTGTTCATGAATGAATGAATGAATGAAAACGTTATTTAACAGATTGCAGAATGGGTACAATACAGTACGGCGCAATACACACAATTGTTAAGGGGATGCAGACCAGAGAAAAACGTTTGTCTTTTTTCACTATATTAAATTAGCCATTGTTTTTGATCCTGGCCCGCCAAGCAATGGCTTGGGGAAAATCTGGCCCGTGGCCAGATCTAATTGCCGACCCCTGATGTAGCCTATACGCCATGTGTAGCCTGCCTATATGTGATCAATACAAACTTGAACTTGAATTCCATCATGTCTGTGTGCGGGTCTGCGGGAGCTCACAAGGCTGTTGTCACAATGTAAATAAGAACGTGCACTGAAAAGTTACAGTATGTAGTTGGTTGATTATTTGTATGACAGTCGGTAAACCCTTGCAAAAAGTATCAGTTTTATTTAATGAATTGAAAACATGCAGCATTGCCTTCCTCCCGGCATGCAGCAACGACATGTATCAGGCAAATGCGCATCACTATGCGCATCAATATTCACATAACTGCATTTCTGATGGAGCTTTGACAGCTACAGTAACAGTCTATTGCTCGATCCATCTCCAATATCACGATGGACCGTGCCGGTGGCAAAGACCCGAGGGTGGAGAGGACTTGAATGAATTCCATCATCATATTTATATGTTGTGTCTGTCCACTATGTTTGTTACTTTGTTATTTCTCACCCCTATCTATGTAAAGCGACCTTGGGTCTCTTGAAAGGCGCTATATAAAATGAAGCTATTATTATTATTGTTATTATTATTATTATCACGTCTGTGCGGGAGCTCACAAAAAAAACTGTCTTTTAGTCTCAGTGAAGTTTCAACAGAGGTAATCTATTCTAACCAACAAATTGAAGTAGAAAGCATTTCGTTGTGACCAATCTTATTTGGAAACATGACACAAAATAATAGTATTTCGCTTTTTATTTGAAACAATATTTAATCGCGTTTGGAGGTGGGTGTTCTGCGTCTGCCCCCCCATGCCAAACAAGCAGGCCAACCTCTTGTTCGCGCGTGAGCACGTTATAATTACACTACTGTCACTATTTTACAATGAACTATAATGAATTACGGGTCATACAGAAGTTGAACACGGCAGTGTTGAAACTAATGCACGGAAGCTTATTTCCGCGTTGTAGACTGCAGTCTTCATATTCTACCACCGGGCGCCAGGTACGCACGGCCGGAGCTGTGCGTAAATATACGCACAAAGTCAAGCACACGTTGATTGATTGATTGATTGAAAACTTTATTAACAGATTGCAGAATGGGTACAATACAGTACAGCTCAATACACACAATTGTTAAGGGGATGCAGACCAGAGAAAGACTTTAGTCTTGTTTACATCAGGGTCCCCCATTTTCAATTCATCAGGACATATATGACATACATGACATACAGATAGACAGTACTGCTACATCTATACATTTATGACATACCAGATTTGCAAATACAGTACTGTTTGTAATACAAAAAGAGTCCAGAAAAGGGAGTATATACATTTGACGTAAAAACTGTACATTGGAGGAGGTTGGGTGGGGTGGGGTTGGGGGGGGAAAACACTGTACAACTGTACAAGCAAGACTGTACATTGGAATATTGACAACCATACTAGGTAATTTACTGTACATTGGAGCGGGTTGGGGGGGGGGGGGACACTGTACAAACAAGCAAAACTGTTCAAATTGATAAGTCCCACACTTTGCCTAGAAACGATCGTACGCACGGGTTACGCACATATCTGTGCGTACGCAACGTTGATAAATGAGGGCCCTGGACTGGCCATCTGGCATACCGGGCATTTTTGGGCCGTTATGATTTGATAATATATATATATTTTTTTTTTAACCTTTTTTTAAATAAAAAAAAAAAAAAATGTGTTCAACGACTGGCCCACTACTAGGCTGGGACAGTGGCCCATTGGTACTGACTGACACTGGGCTGGCCCAATCACATATCTTACTAAGCACCCCCCCGCCAGTCGTGCAGGTACATGACTGAGAGAGGGGCTGGTACATGACTGAGATGGGGCTGTGGTACATGACTGAGATGGGGCTGTGGTACATGACAGAGGGGGCTGTGGTACATGACTGAGAGGGGGCTGGTACATGACTGAGAGGGGGCTGGTATACAGGACTGAGAGGGGGGCTGGTATACATGACTGAGAGGGGGCTGGCTGGTACATGACTGAGAGGGGGCTGGCTGGTACATGACTGAGAGGGGGCTGGCTGGTACATGATTGAGAGGGGGCTGGTAGGTACCATGTATTGGTACTGACTAACACTGGGCTGGCCCAATCACATATCTTACTAAGAACCCCCCGCCAGTCGTGTGGTACATGACTGAGAGGGGGGCTGGTACATGACTGAGATGGTGCTGTGGTACATGACTGAGAGGGGGCTGTGGTACATGACTGAGATGGGGCTGTGGTACATGACTGAGAGGAGGCTGGTACAGGACTGAGAGGGGGCTGGTATACAGGACTGAGAGGGGGCTGGTACATGACTGAGAGGGGGCTGGTATATAGGACTGAGAGGGGGCTGGTACATGACTGAGAGGGGACTGGTATACAGGACTGAGAGGGGGTTGGTATACATGGCTTGAGAGGAGGCTGGTACATGACTGAGAGGGGGCTGGCTGGTACAGGACTGAGAGGGCTGGCTGGTACATGACTGTGAGGGGGCCCAGCTAGTACATGACTGAGAGGGGGCTGGTCCATGTATTTGTGCATCATTGTAGGTCAAACCATTAAAAAGTTAATTTCCACAGCAGCCATTTTGGATTTTGGTCTCTCACAAATTTCCCCCGCCTTTTAAAAAAAATACACCCCGGCTAAATTTGTTTATTAACCCTCCTAGATGACAAATCCATTGAGAAACGAAGTGCCACAGGTCCATATCGTATCATCATAATATTATTTAAAAAATCATTAGGATAAGGGTTCCCTTGATAAAGATGCATGAAAAGGCTGTATAATATACAACACCTGTACCTCAACTGCAAAAACTGCTTTTTTGATTTGATTAGATTTGTATTTGGAAATTAAAAACTCATCATAAAAACTAGGGATGTCCGATATTATCGGCCTACCAATATTATCGACCGATATCGGCATTAAAATGTGATATCGGAAAATATCGGTATCTGTTTTAAAAAAAAACTTTATTTACCCAGGCAAGCAAGTAAGAACAAATTCTGATTTTATTTATTGTCAAAAGTATGCATAATGTTGTGTTAATTCCACAACAAGAGATATGTAATGTTAATTACCTGAAATAATAAAAAAAATTGGGGGGGGGGGGAAACCCTGCATATATCTATCGGTTGATATCGGTATCGGAAATTAAGAGTTGGACAATATCGGTATATCGTATAGGTAAAAAAGCCAATATCGAGCATCCCTAATAAAAACGAATTATCTTCCTGAGGATATCACCTAAAAGCATTCATTAAAACACTTATTTCCAAGGTGGTCCTCGATGGAAGACATAAAAACACAGCACATATAGCCTACTCAACTGCAAATTTTTGCTCAACTGCAAAAATGTATGCCTACTTATGTATTATCCTACAGAGAAAAACACATTCACAACAGGCAGCAAAGTTTATTTTCAGCCAAGTATGGTAATAAGGTAACTATTAGGATATATATGTGGTATGGATTACTTACTCTTATAACTTATTACTATCTGTCTCCACCTACACAAATTGTTTTTGTACTGTCCATTTGGCATGCACCTTCACATGGTAGGCACATTAACTGTAGGTCAAACTCCCCAAACAAACAAGCACACCATTGATTTAATTGCCATATAAATCACATACAAAGATCTAACTATTACTCCTCTCTGAACATGAATATAAAACAAGAAGGTGATCTATTAAGGCGAGACACTACAGGTGAATAGGGTAACAAATTTAACTATTAGATATCACAATGAAACTTCCCCAGTTGATTACTTATATTAAGACAAGACTTTTTTGTATTACAAGTTTTCTGAAATTGTATGTTTAAATATGCAAATGAGGCATGATCTACTTAAATATGCACTAATTTGCATATAATTCCAGGACAGAAATCTGAACATTGGATAAAGCCATTTTCAAAATTATAGTTTAATTTTGTTGACATATTAGAGCCAAAGGTTATTACAGAGGGGATTTTGGATATCTCTTTTTATCACTCTATAAATCAGAAAATACTCCATTCAGTAAATCTTTATGGTAAAATTCCATATTTCGCCATGTTTTTAGGAATAAAATGTGATATAAATCAGGGTATGAATGCGATATCAACAAACCCTTCTGTAAATACCTTCAGAACATAGATATGAATAGAACTGGAAGGTTTGGTGTATGTGAGTGCTACTGAAGTGGAGATTTCTGGCTCAGAGTATGAGGAAAAACTCTCATTTGACGCCGGAAATGCCACTCAGAAAGGGTTAAAAAGGTCCACGCACGAATAACATGCACGCGCGAATAAAAAAAGCTTATCGGATGCTAGCACGGCCGTGACGTCACTCGGTGCAACATATGCCTTATGCCCCTCCGGGTCATAGTACTACTGGGCTGGCTATATGGCTCCTGCTAACGTTAGCATTATGTCTACTGTCGTGAATCATTTTAAATCGGGCCATGCAAAAGAGTTTGGGGAACGAGCAAAACGTGCAGGTCCTCCTCTCAGACCCGCGGGGCACACACCACACCGGCCAGCAAGCCACACATCCCGGCATGTTGATACGATTAGTAGCTAGCTAAGTTAGCCAACGTAGCCCAGCTCAGCCCGGCAGCCAGAACTCTCGAAACTCACAACAATGCCCGATCCAAAATGGTTATCTCCTCTTTGTATACCTTTGTCCTCACACGTATTCTGCCAGGGAACTTATGGACACGACAATAGTAGTAGTTATAAGGTGTTTGAGATTGTAACGTTAGTTAGCTCATAGCTATCGTGATTGACGCACCGAGTGGGGCTAAAATCGTATCAACATGCCAGGATGTGTAGCTTGCCAGCCGGCACGACGTGCGCCCCACAGGTCAGAGAAGAGGACCCGCACACCCCACTCGTTCCCCAAACTCCTCTGCATGGCCCGATTCAAAATGATTTTAGCCCCACTCGGTGCATCAGTCACGATAGCTATGAGCTAACCAACGTATACAAGGAGGAGAGAACCACCTCAAATCGGGCATTGCTATGAGCCTCGAGAACTCCGGCCACCAAGCCACGCCAGCCAACCTAGCCAGCTACTAACACAATATGTACACATATGTAACACAATGATTTACATTATTACAAATAGTGGTTCACTTTAGAGATGAATGGCTATGATCACGGAGCAATAGTGTTAGGTGAAACAGAGACTAGCTCCTCGGCTAGTAGTAACAAGAAGGCTCTCTGCTTCCTGCCGTCTGCCTGTGAGTCTCAGAGCCCCTGCTGCCCTGTACTCAGTGTGACGTCATCATTAAGATGACACACGCACGCTATGAAACCATGGATTAAAATATGCATGTGCGTGGAGGTTGTGGTTTGGTCAACAAAATGTTTGATAAAAACGCTAAAACTGGGTCAATTTCGATAATTTTTTCCCCTCTCTTCATGAAAGTCACCGTTGCCCTAGTCACATTGTTTATTGAACAAAAATACAACCTGCAAGTTGGCCTTTAAAACTCATTTTTGGGAAAACGCCTTCAAAGTTCTGTATTGTAAAATACCATACTTTTTTTTTTAAACAGATATTTACAAACACAATACCTAATCAAACCATTAGTAATAGACAACCTAAACACATGCCTGATAACTGAATAATAATAATGATGTTATTGAACTGAACAGAACTACACACAGTGTAGTACCCCCTAATAGGCAAAAAATATTTGAATAGATATCACTATGAAACTTAACCAGTTTGTTATGTACATATAAACTAAGAAAAAATATATTGCAAGTTTTCTGAATTTTATGTTTATATATGCAAATGAGGCACTTCCCCATTAACACTTTAACTGCCGGAAGACGCTTTTAGGCGTCCTTCCCCGCCATGCTCAAGTTGCCGAAGACGCCGTAACTCGTCTTTGATATCAATATTTCAAAAATCTGTGATCGGAATAATATTTCCTTTCCGGGGGCCCTGAGACACAAGTGTGATCTCCTCTCAATCCTCTAGCGGTTCAAGACCGCCATCTGGTGGCCGATCGGCAGATCGAAAAAACGGATGTTACCTTTAACCCGGTAGGACTCACTCCATATGGGGTCCGGGCACTCGCTAGTGTTAGAGAGACTCAGTCTTCACACAGTGAACATCGATCGCTGCAAATAACTCGAAAAAACAACATGATTTGGACGTATATATTACTATACAATCTGGAAATGGACCGGATATTTCTATATCCCATAATAGGAAAATGTCTGTTCCACGCTCATCGCCCAACGGCGCGAGGAAGATACGGTAATATTCAGCGTTATTTTTCAATGTCTCCTATACTAACTGATCTGATGAACATTTGACCCACATTAGATGAATGGTATAACGCTGCCCACGGAATTATAAACGCCCCCTCGGCCATCCGGTAAACATCAGATTACGTGTAGTAACTTCCAGAAGTCCGTCCAGTTGGATTTTTTTATATCGCGCCGATTGCTATCAAACTGTATTTGATCATCAATATAATGCATTTGGGGCTATAAATCACGTTCTGGAGAAATCTGCAGAAAGAGATGAAAACATACTTATACTTTAGATCATATTTTAGTATGAATATGTGAATGAAAAAGTTTAACGTTGCAATATACCGGGCTATAATGACCAGCAAGGGACACACGACCGATTATATAAGGGAGAAATGGGAGAGAGAACTAGAGATAGGAATAACAGGGAAGGAATGGGGGAACATATGCGAGGTACAACATTCAACAACAGGATCGAGAATATGGAAAGAATTTGGATGGAAAAACATAATCAGATTCTTTATAACCCCAGAGCTGAAGGGAAAATATGCACCAACACAAAAAGCATGCTGGAGGATGTGTGGGAAGGAGGGGGCAAATCACACGCACATATTCTGGGGATGTCAGAAGCTGAAGGGGTATTGGGAGGAGATAGGGGAAGCGATGATCAGAATATTAGGATACGGGCTACCACAAACAGGACTGGTGCTTTACCTGACACACGAGGGAATACAAGGGGGGGACAAATATTTAATAAAGATAATGTTGATAGCGGCCAGAAAAGCAATAACGAGACTGTGGTACAAGGAAGACCCACCGACAATAGCAAAATGGGTAGGAATAGTGGAAGAAATACAGGATATGGAAAGGATAACACACATGCTGAGGTTACAGGAAGAGAAATTTGGGGAAAGATGGGGAAAGTGGGAGGATTATAAAAGGAACGAGAACGACATCACAGAGGAAGAACCAAATGCAACACAAGAGGGCGAAGGGTAAAGGAGGAAAGATGTTCAAGGAGGGTCTATGAACCCATGTCACACACCTGTGCTTTAGTTAGTATTTTCTATTTTGTTTTTGGGATATTACAATTGCTGAATGCTTTTATACCTTATTATTTATGTCTGTTTAATGGTGTGATATTAAATATTCAGGGATGATGTGGTTTGTGTATGGGTGAACCAAAAGGCAAAGTGAAAGTTAATAAACAAGAGAAAAAAAAAGAAAGGACGAAGGATAAGGGAAGAAAGAAGCTCAAGGAGGGTCTCTGGACCCAGATCACACATACAAGCCTTAGTCAGCATTTATCATCTTTGAGTAGGAATTACCTGTTTATGCCTGTTTAAGGGAGATACACAATCAGCCTTTGTATCAAATACCTAGAAAACAACAGTAGGGGAACCAGACAACTAACCATGATACCCATGTAAATATTTATGTGCACTGTTTTTTCTTTTTGTTTTTATTGTGATGCTAGTTTCTTTATTTTTTATTATTTATTTTTTGTAAGTGCTGTCTGTCTAAAAACTGTTAATAAAAAATTTAAGTTTAAAAAAAAAAAAAAAAAAGTTTAACATTGCTTCACCCTGAACAATACATATAGGACATTGAATGGGCCCTAATAATGGCAATTTAGCAATAGAATTTAAAAAGTTATAGCCCTGCAAAGAAGGGGAATTTCTCCATAGACAAATAGAGCCGGCAACCTATGGTATATCATGAATTTAGCCTTAGGCAATCAAAGTGTTAAATATGTGCACATTTATGGATGCAATAAGGCAAAATGAAGTAAAATAAACAACTAAATGTGTGTTATTGATGTTTTATTGTCACTAGTTTCATAGAAGACATGTTTAGGAAGCAAAATATAACAATCTCAAAATCAACAAAAAAAGTATAGTTGCCTATTCACCTGGGGTGTCTCGCCTTAACTGTGTAAACCTTATGCAATATTCATCATTGATATTTGAATACTTGAAATCTGTACGAACTGAGTAGTTGGTATCAAATGAAATAAGATGGAACAGCTCCATGCATTCATTGAATAAACAACTATTTGCTCATTATTTGATTATATGCCGTTTTTATTTTTCTAAGCTCCTGCCCCTTGCCAGAATAACATCTTTTAAATTTAGGTGTCAAATGTTTTATGTTTTTATGTACTAACGATTACTGTCGAATCAATATATAATAAGAAATTAAACCATTTGCCCAAAATCTGCGGTAGACTATTGATCCTTTAATAGACAAATCTGTAGAATCTGTGTTTCCCACATTATGACATGTGGCTGTCATTACTCACAGAGCGTCTGGCATTACTCACAGAGCACCTGCCTGCCTGTTTTATTCACATGAGAAGTGTAGGGATGGATCCAGTCAGGTTTGTGGGTGGAGTGTCGCTTACCATCTGTGAAGACGTTTAAAGAGGGGCCCTAATTGCTATGTATTACAGGTGATGATTAACCAGGTGGAGGAATCTGAAGTCAACTTCGTAGAGCTGGTCCACACCCTGCTGGAGGACCCTTCTGAGAGGGAACACTTCTTCCAGGTGGGATAACGCGCCGGCTCTATCCACGAGTTCAACTCCTTCAGTCTAACAGTAGTAGTAGTGAACAGTAGTGAGTGGCAGGATCCAATCAGACAGTAGTAATAGTGATGATGGTGTACATGGTCCAAACCGTAGTAACACACTGCACCAGAGTCCATGCAGTGTTTTTTATTAAGAGTCAGATAGTCCTAACAGTGTTTATTATTAAGAGTCGGATAGTCCTAACAGTGTTTATTATTAAGAGTCAGATAGTCCTAACAGTGTTTATTATTAAGAGTCAGATAGTCCTAACAGTGTTTATTATTAAGAGTCGGATAGTCCTAACTGTGTTTATTATTAAGAGTCAGATAGTCCTAACAGTGTTTATTATTAAGAGTCAGATAGTCCTAACAGTGTTTAATATTAAGAGTCAGATAGTCCTAACAGTGTCTATTATTAAGTCAGATAGTCCTAACAGTGTTTATCATTATTAAGAGTCAGATAGTCCTAACTGTGTTTATTATTAAGAGTCAGATAGTCCTAACCGTGTTTATTATTATTAAGAGTCAGATAGTCCTAACTGTTTATTATTAAGCGTCAGATAGTCCTAACAGTGTTTATCATTATTAAGAGTCAGATAGTCCTAACTGTGTTTATTATTAAGAGTCAGATAGTCCTAACAGTGTTTATTATTAAGAGTCAGATAGTCCTAACAGTGTTTATTATTAAGAGTCAGATAGTCCTAACTGTTTATTATTAAGCGTCAGATAGTCCTAACAGTGTTTATCATTATTAAGAGTCAGATGGTCCTAACAGTGTTTATTATTAAGAGTCAGATAGTCCTAACAGTGTTTATTATTATTAAGAGTTAGATAGTCCTAACAGTGTTTATTATTAAGAGTCAGATAGTCCTAACAGTGTTTATTATTAAGAGTCAGACGGTCCTAACAGTGTTTATTATTATTTTATTAAGAGTTAGATAGTCATAAACAGTGTTTATTATTAAGAGTCAGATAGTCATAACAGTGTTTATTATTAAGAGTTATTAACAGTTCTCAAGTTCACCAGCCGATATCTCTCATCAGAGTCTTGACTTGTACCTGTCACAGACAGGTAGTGGAATAAATGTGTGGTCGGTCGATTCACACTTTAATTTAACACTCTAGTGTTGTTAATTTAACACTAGATGCTCGCTCTTTCCCTCTCTCTCTCTGACTAAAAGGAGATCTTCCCAGTTCACTTTGGCTCCAGGTACGAAACAGCACTTGAGATGCTGGTGTGGGAGTTTATCACCAGACTAGAGGAACTGCTTCCTGTTCCAGACTTCACTCAGGTACTGTGTTGTTAACATAAACTAAATCAAATGCACTCCTATCATAGCAAATGTTAAAAAGGCTTTTATTTTATTGGCTTAGAATTGTGCATTTAGTGCATAGCATAGGATCAAAATATATATGCTAATATATATGCTAACATATTGTAGTGCAGACAGGTTTTCCTGTCAAAAAACGAGAGCAGAGAAAAACGAAACACCCCGAGGAAGACCTGTCCTTGTCGCTACACGTTGGTTTTTTAGTCACTACAGTGTTTCCCCTGAAAAAAATCAGCAGCGGTGCTGTGCCTCTAGGGGGGTCCGGGGACATTTTAAAGTTAAATGCATCAATCTGGTGCACTTTGAGAGCAAAATAAAGAGGCTATCTATGATGAACTTTGTGCTCAAAACACAAAATCGACTAGACTGCAGTGCTTTCTCCCTGCAGCCTTTTCCTCAGGTCAGTCTTTTACATTAACACTTTCAGTGCCCATGACGTCCTTTGACGTTTTATCAGCCCAATGCCTGAATGCCCAAGACATGTATTAGCGTTTTTATTTTTTTATTAGCAATCTGATTTCATATTTCATCAACCGAGTCTCCCGTTGGTACAGCAGCTCCTCCAGCAGCTCAGAATGGAAAAAAGCGCCCCCTATCGTCTATCCCTGTGTAACTGCAGGTCAGTCGCTTAGATCAGTCGATATGTAGAGGCGGAGCCAGCTGGCTCCTTGAGCTGGCAAGCTGTCTGCTCAACATGGAAGTCATCGCGGGACGGGAATCAGCCTGGAATATATATTCACAGTAGCCAATCGATAGTAGACAGTAGTGATCGATATTTGGAATGACGATCAGGAATTGGAAGGATCTTTTTGGAGAACATCTGATCTGAGGTAAGGAATCTATTTTACCAGTCTTGGGATAATCAGAGTTGTATTCACTGAGATGTCAGCGTTTGCCCTATTTGTGTGTGTGTGTGCGCGATCGCTGATGAGGAAATCAGATAATCGATTTTTCAGCTTGCGTCTCCAGCGTGCATACGTACACATATACTATCGATAATCTAGCTTTTATTTGAAAACGATTCATAAATAGGCCGAAAAATGACAAAGTTTTTGTGTATTCTAGAATATTCCAGTAAACGTCTTTTATCATGGAATCTTTTTATTTTCCTTGAAAACGAGGGCTTTTCAAAATGCTATAAAACGAAAATGAACCGATAAAAAAACAATCCGCTTCGACAATGTTGACTGGAAAACGAGTCATTGATAAGCGACGGGCAGATTAGACACATAGCCATAATTTAAAACATAGATTAGGCGTTATTAACGCTAACATTGAAGTGGATGGTGGGCATTCAACCGGTAAATCAAGGTTAAGCTTGAGCTCTGAAAGTGTTAAGCACCCCCCACAGCCCAAATAAAATGATTAATTTTTTTTTATAAAATTATAATATATATATATATATATTTTTTTTTTATATACTTTTTTTTAAATAGTCTAGTTCATAGCAGTGGCGGCCGCTGCTGAATGCATATAGGGGAAACACTGCACTAAAACACATAGATCTTCTCCAGAGCAAGAGAGGTCTGGAGAAATTCACAGTATAATAAATGACTAAACTCCAATCCACACATCTCTAAGGTGCAATATCTTCTGCTGATATTTATTTTCTCTACTGTATGATGTTTTGCAATGTTTTTTTTAATGTTCTTGTGAATAAGTGCATGTGTAGCTGTAGCAGAGGGTATGGGTACATGAATGTGTGGTGTGATAGTGAGTATGGGCAGTGTGCGAACCATACCATGGTCTTCGGGGGAGCTCATTATTTTTCTTTCGGGGGGGGGGGGGGGGTCAGCAGCGCTGCGCGTGCCTCACAGGGAGGACTTTACTGTGACGCTTGCTGCTATAGGAGTAACATTACAGAACCACACATAGTCCACACCACACAGGTCTGCATGCATGATGAAGACGCACATATTGACATACACATGCTCAGATGAACCCCTCTGATCCAACACTAAAATTCACACACAACAGTCCTATTTACACATAAACACACGGATGAACCAATACCGAACAACAAGTCCACGACCAAACACATAGAGTCTAACATTATTATAGTAGGCATATGCAACGTTATCGCCACCCACCTGATGGTGACACACAACAGTCCTATTTACACATAAACACACGGATGAACCAATACCGAACAACAAGTCCACGACCAAACACATCGAGTCTAATATTATTATAGTAGGCATATGCAACATTATCGCCACGCACCTGATGGTGAAGATCTGCCCAATTCTCAAAATCGGCATGTCACAGAAGTAGTCCCCGCAGCAGGCTGCTTCGCCTTCTTTGTAAAACCAAAATTGGTTAGGAGGCTCTTTGGTTAGGAGGCTCTTGGTTCTTTGATATTTCGTTTAACTTTTGACATTATCTGACCTGAATACCTGTATTTTCTTTTTTTTAAACGGCGGGTGAAGTTTTATTTGTGCCTGCAGGCTGCAGCGCCGCCACGCTCCGAATGGTAAACGCAAGAATAGCCATCTATTACGAGTAGGGTATATCTGCAGTGCCGCAACCCCATAGAGTTATGCTATTGTCTATTATGGTGAATTAGTGCGCAAATCATTAATCATACATCAAAATAGCCTAATTTTATTATTATACACGACGATGACGATACCGAAAATTACAGAAAAATTTGAAATGCATGGCAAAAATAGCATTTATTGTCGGTATTTTAGAGACCCCCCAAAAATTCACAAATCATGTTTTCAGGGGGGCTGATGTCTCATATAGGGCAGCCATGGCTCCCCCAGCTCCCCCATGATTCGCACCCTGAGTATGGGTACACTAATGTATGTATGGTAGTGTGTGTATGGAATGTATGTCTCTGGTAGTGTGTGTGTAGTAGGGCTGAGCCCGAACGTTCGGACCTTCGTTCGTTATGTTGGCATTCGAATTCTAAATCAACATTCAAATTAATTTTTTTTTATAAATTATTATAATTTTCTTTATTTTTATTTTTTAATATATATTTTTTATGTGTCTATTCATTCTGTTTAAACCAATGGGGGTTTTCTTCACAGTTGCAGATAAAGATTAGGCTACACTAATATTATAGTATTAAAACTGATGAGTTATATTCATTAAATAAAGTTGATTTAATCAAATAAAAAGACTCATTTAATGAGATTAATCACTTTATTCAAATTGAGGATTTAGTTTGAAGATATTTATTTAAAAAAAATAATAATGATAAAAAAAAATTATTGTTATTTTTTTATTATTAAAAACGAAGGTTCGAACGTCTGTACGAAAAACCCTGACGAAGTTTAGTGTTTCTAGGTGCTGCACAAACTAATTCTGTTGTACTGTATTGTGCTTAATGACAATAAAGCTTTCTACTTCTACTTCAGATGGTGGCCTGGCTTGGAGAAACGCCGACACTGCTGGATGCCTGTTTACAATCCTTTTCTCCTCCAGAAGATATAAAGGCTGTACTTGAACACCACAGGAATATGGGTCACGTTCAGGAGAAAGGTAGTTCATAATGTCGCACCGTAATTATCATCTTTTTAGGCTTAAAACAAGCGCTGATGAATTAAGGCATGAAGCATCAATACAGTGTCCTTATTATCTCTCAATTATATATGTTGCCTTTCCTGAAATATGCTCTTGTCCCATTATGCAGTACAGATTGTCAAAGTGCAGAACATAAATACACCAGTCCAGTTACAGCATGTACAATAATGCTGTATATATATATATATTTATTCTTACCGTATGTATATATATATATATATATCCACATCTGTCTGTACATACCTGCATATAATCCTTGTTACATATCTGTAGATACTATTATCTATATATGTACATATCTTACTTGTTACGCTGCTGGCCTGCTACGACTTACTACTATAGTGTCTTTATACCTGTATCACTGTACATATTAATACTACAACTCTGTACATACATCTGATAAGCACTATTACTCAGTAGTACTCATTTTATATTTTATACCCAGTTTAATCACCTGTACATTGTATATTACTATTGCACTTTAGAGTTACATTTGCACTCTGGTTGGAAGCCAAACCTCTTTTCATTGTAGGCTACTGTACTTGTGCTGTATAATGACAATACATTTGAATCTAATACATTTTCTAGAGGCAAAGTACATCATAAACTGTTAATGTCACTCATTCAACTCACACAGGGCACTTTGTGTGAGACCAGTGCCACAGAGGAATGCTTTCAGTGGGTGACAATATTGTCACAAGGAAAGATGAAATTACATACCTGGGTTCCATCCTAGAGGCAAATCTTTCCTGTGACAAAATGGCAACCAATGTAATCAAAAAAGTCAACCAACGAACAAGATTCTTGTACCGGATCTCCTCTGGTAAACAAGAATACCCTGAAGACTATAACAGGAGCACTCATTCAAGGGTACTACGACTATGCTTGCACCTCATGGTACAAAAGCACCTCAAAGGCACAAAAAACAAGATTACAAACATCACAAAACAAACTGGTCAGAGTACTGCTTGACCTTACTCCTAAAACCCACCTCACCCCTGCCCATTTTGACAACCTAGGATGACTTAGAGTAGACGACAGAGTACAGCAACTTGCAATGGGCCTGGTCTACAAGATACACTACACCACTAAGGTTCCCATGTACATGTCGAAATACTTCCCAAAGGTCAATGAATACCACGACCACAACACCAGAGGGAGTTCCACAAATCATATCCAACCCAGATTCGGCTCAAACAAGGGACTAAACACGTTTCGCAATTATGCCACAACAATGTGGAATGCCCTATCCACAGCCGTAAAATAATGTGAATCCCTACCCACCTTCAAAACCGCTCTAAAAAAGCACCTACGTGAGGCCGCAATTCGAAACTGGCCCCGGTAAATGTCCAAACCCCCCCCCCAATGCAAAGTATATATTCTCTTTTAGAAACTCTGTAAATAGACAGTACTGTATATTTGTATATCTTGTATGTCATAAATGTCTGGATGTAACAGTACTGTATGTACTGTTATGTACATACAGTACTGTTATGTATGTCGTGTATGTCATAAATGTTATGAATTGAAAATGGGGGACCCTGATGTAAACAAGACGAAAGTCTTTCTCTGGTCTGCATCCCCTTAACAATTGTGTGTATTGGGGCGGATAGGTGGCGCAGTGGGCAAGGCGCTCGCCACCAACGCAGGAGATGCTGGGTTCGAGCCCAGCTCTCGGCGTTGCTACCAGCTTGGCTGGTCGTTCATACTAATACAATTGGCAGTATTAGGGGGTGGGAAGCTGGTGGGTGGGGATCGGACGTTGTGGACAGCGACTCCTACAGGTCGGTTGGTGCGCCTGCGCAGTAGAATCAGGAAGCGAGGAGGGCGGCGTGTCCCTCCCACGCAGACCCTCGCCGCTGAGAGATCGCGCTGTTCAGGTGAAAAGATGTGACGGCTGCCTCCTCGAGTACCGGCGGGGGCACGTGATGCAAGGCTTCGTCCACATTGCAGCCGGCTTGTGGGAGGCATGGCCAACAGCGTTCGAGACAGGGGAGGGTAGAATTGGACAATACGAAATTGGGGAAGCGAGAAAAATAGAAAAATGGGGAGAAAAAGTAGATCAAAAAAATTAAAAACAATTGTGTGTATTGAGCCGTACTGTAGTGTATTGTACCCATTCTGCAATCTGTTAATAAAATGTTCAATCAATCAATCAAGCTCACTTTCCCTCATCTTTGAAACATAATGGTCGTCGAACCAGACGAGAGTCTCACGTCTCATCTCGTCGTTGCAGATCCTAGTTTACTGCCCATGGACGACTGCATCCTCTCCTCCCTGTCCCTGTCACCCCTGATGAGACTGGCGACCGCCGCCGCCTTGCCCTCGTGTGCCCCGGACGATGCGCCTTGCCCGAAGAAAGAGGAAAACTCCGACATTCCAATCGACCAGGAGCGTCCGGAAAGCGACGGGAGGAGTCTGGCGGACAGACCCAGATACGGACTCAGGGAGAAACGTGGTCTCTGGTTGAAAGTCGGGAGCGTGCCCGGTGGCCTTCTGCAAGAGAAGAGAGAGCAAAACGCGGACGGCACGTTTCAAGCGACACCCGGCGTTGACCTTTCGCCATCCGCTGAGGCCGCAGTCTCCACGACCAGTGAGAGCCTGAGGGGAGGAAGGGCAGCGAGGAAGAGGAAGCTGAGCGGTAGTTCAGAGAATCCCTCAGTGCAGCCCGCGGAGGCATCCCTCTTTCTGTGAGAACATCCTCCTTTGGAATATAAACGTATTACTCGTGAAGACGTATTACTTCATTGACATTTTAAAGGAACACGCCCACATTTTGGGAAATTAGCTTATCGTCTTCTCCAGAGAGGGACAAGAAGATGGATACCAGTTTTCCTCTCTGCGTTCAGTAGAAAGCTATCTGACTGCACGGTAGCCTAGCTTAGCACAATGAATGGAAGCGGACATGGCCTTGTCCAACTAACACCTCTCCCGAAGGCTAACCGCTCATGTCCGCTTCCATTCATTGTGCTAAGCTAGGCTAACATGCAGCCAGATCGCTTTCTACTGAACGTACAGAGAGGAAACTGGTATCTATCTTCTTGTCTCTCTCTCTGGAGAAGACGGTAAGCAAATTGCCCAAAATGTTGGCGTGTTCCTTTAAGGGCGGGGGATATGGCCAAAATATCATATCATGATATTTCTACACGTTTTCACTATGTATCATGGTATTTTACGTTTTTGCTTTTCTACGGTTATTTTGCGAGTTACTGAATAGTATTTAATTTCATTTTTATTTGTTCCGTTCGTGGTAATTCCATAAAATACTTCATAAAAGCACCTCTCAATTTGCGCATTGCATGAGTGAAAAGGAGCAGGGAGAAGAACATTTTATCTAGCCTGCTGCCCCCATACTCAAAACAATAAATAAACAATTGAAATAGATGGTCTGTCAATTACCCATAAATATGTAAACAATCAATACTTACAATAACACGAAAAAAAAAATTGTCACATGGAAAGCTATTGCCCCTTAACTCAATCAGCGCCGGACCCGATGATAGTCGGGTTAATTCGCCAACCGTTCAGCGCCAGACCCGAGTATAGTCGGGTTTTCATCGTTATTTCTTTTATTCGGTATTCCCATTCATTACAGGCACACGGACATCTGGGTTAACATGGGGAATCATCCTGAGAATGCCAAAGTGCAATACCGGCCGCATCCACCCAGGTGGCAGTATCGAGCACCCTTTGAAACATTATATCTTGGCCGGTCGGATTTTTATTGGTCGGGCAAGGGGATCGGTTGTCCCAATCGGATTGAGAAGCGTGAAATGCTCCCGGTGCATGATGTGTGGCGGATTATGTTGGCGACACGATCGACACCAATACTATGACTCGCAATCAGATAATTGGAATATTCTTTTTGGGGTACATCCTAGTGAAGGTAAGGCCTGCTGTGATCCAACCATGACTTAACTTCGATCACAATATATGTGTGTAACGTTACTCCACAACGTGTGCCGTTGGTCACGATCAAAGCATCAAAAAACTACCACCCCCACCCACCCTTTCATGCATTCATGATGAAACATAATACCGATAATATAGATGTGATTTCGAAATAGTAGCGAGAAACAGAAATTTCTTTAGTGAATTGCACGTATTGCTGCATAGCGTAGTTTTCTGGGATTAGACAGGATTACTCTAAAACTATACTCATATTCACCACGGTATAAAACGGGAATGTATGGATGATTTCTTTAAATCATTCTGTTTTACCGTCTTACAGATTTACGGCACATACTGAAATACACATCTGTTTTAAAGAAGTCTAGTAGCAGTATCTAAATCAACTGATAACAAAATAGTACTCTGTTGTCAGCCTTTAAACGTATAGGCCCAAATTAAAATATTTGAGATTATTAAACAAGTAAAAGTAAGTAAATCAGGAATGTCAGAGTGGCTGTGACCAAAAATATCGTAGAAATGTGGATTGTGCAATGAATGGATGAATATATATAATATATAATATATTACCACGCTGAGGTTTTAACCAGTGATCGCTCACCCCTTCTCTTATTCTCTGTGTACTTGTTTTATTACAACCTGTCTCTGTTTTGAACATTTTCAGGGACTCTGTGGAACTTGAGAGTTCTGGAGATTCTCCTCTCATCTCCATTTGGGGAGAATACACAGGTGGGTGTCTTTGTTCTTCTGTCTTATATTATGACACATTTGTGATGCTAGATTTGAGCTCTAAAACTCTGTTCTGAATTCAACTTAAAGGGGAATTCCACATTAACATTCAACTGATTCATTCTTTCTATGTGGCCGATCTCTGCTCGGGAACATTGGCTGCAGAGGGTGTGAATTTATTCTCTAGTAAAACAACATTTTTACAAATACAAGAGACCCAGAGTGGAATTCCCCTTTAAGTATACTCAGAAACCCTCCATATAGACAGTCAAGTCCTATGTTTAAGTTTATTTGGAACCCCATTAGCCACAGCAGTGCTGTGGCTATTCTTCCTGGGGTCCATAACACATAAAATACAGTTACAGACTGTATACAGACATCCACATGGCATACAGACAAATGAAAAACAACAAGAAATACTCCTAATCAATTCATAATACAATACAACAAGACATACTCCTAATCAATTCATAATACAATACAACAAGACATACTCCTAATCAATTCATAATACAATACAACATACTTCTAATCAATTCATAATACAATACAGCATAATATACAATTTAGCTTTTTCATACATTATCTACGTTTATATGAACCAATTATTCAATCTTCTAATATATCCATATCAGACACATACATTTAAATTCAAGTTCAAGTTTGTTTATTATTTGTCACAACAAAATACAGAATACTTTATGATGGAATGTTTGTTTCTGTATGAGCCCCTGAGAGTGTGCTACACATATAGTAAAAAAATAAGTAAGTAAAAGGTAGGTAAAGGAATGTTCAGTCAATATACATGTAACAGGGAGGTACGATGCAGAAATCAGATGAGGTACAAAACGTAGGGTAGGGTGCAAATGAGGTATGAATGTAGTGCAAATCTCTTTAATAATAGATAAATATAAAGTGGGTAAAGTGAGTGGTAAGGTGAGTGTTTGTTTAAAGTGAGTGTGTACATGTGGATGTGTGTGCAGTGAGTGTAGATGATGGGTTGTTACATAGTGTCATTGTCATTGAGCATCCTGATGGACTGGGGATAGAAGTTCCTTCTGAGTCTCTCTGTACTGGCCATGAGTACATTTACACATTTACACATATCCCTATTTCCTTATCAGACACATACGTTTTCATTTATGTACACACTAGGGATGTTCGATATTGGCTTTTTTACCTATACCGATATTGTCAACCGATACCTATATACCGATACCTAATATATGCAGGGTCCCCCCCCCCCCCCCCCCCCCAAACGGAATAATTTCAGGTAATTAACATTACATATCTCTTGTCGTGGAATTAACACAACATTATGCATACTTTTGACAATAAATAAAATCATTATTTGTTCTTACTTGCTTGCCTGGGTAAATAAAGGTTAAATAACTGTAAAAAAAAATATATGTATACCGATAATTTCGAATATCACATTTTAATGCCAATATCGGCCGATAATATCGGACATCCCTAGTACACACCTTTAATATCCATTAGGGAATGTCAATTTCTCTTGTTGAAAATGTTGAAATTTTTGTTGAAAGTAATAATATTATTTTATTATATACATTTTAGATCTTCGGGAGCCTGCTTGTCCTGTAATAACTGACACAAAGGTCCCCTGGTCGGACGAAGAGACTCTCTGCCTGCTGGACATCTGGGGGAAAGACTCAGTGCAGCGGGTTCTGAAAGGCTGCTTGAAGAATCGCCACGTCTTCACCATGATCTCGCAGAAGATGGTGGAGCGCGGCTACATGAGGACGGTGGAACAGTGTCAGACCAGGATCAAACGTCTGAAGAAATGCTTCCGCCAGTGCATCCAACACAACAAGTCAGTGCCACACCACCCAACAACACCCACGTTTTCACGATTCACAATATGTATCGTGTTATTTTACACTTGCTTTTCTATTGTTATTTTGCGAGATACTGAACAGTATTTCATTTTATTTTTATTTGTTCGCCGCTCGTGGTAATGCACAGTTCCGTAAAAAAATATTTCATAATCAAAGCACATCTCAATTTGCACATTCTATGAGCGAAAAGCCGTTGCTGTTTTTTGGCAATATTTTATATTTCTTATTATATCTTGATTGTAATCAATAGTATGAAAAAAATAAGACCATTTAAAAAAATCATTCCGGTAAGGGGCAGGAGCTAAAACAACGACATCCAATCAAACGAACAAACAAGTCAAATGATTGGAACGAGCAAGCTGTCTATCAAACCCTCTAGTGACACGCATGCTTGTTATGCGCATAACAGGTTTGCGCGAGTACACAAAGACCTGCTGCTGACACATAGCTGCCTGCTAGCTACCTAGCTACCTGCTGCTAACACATAGCTGTCTGCTAGCTACCTAGCTACCTGCTGCTAACACATAGCTGCCTGCTAGCTACCTAGCTACCTGCTGCTAACACATAACTGCCTATTAGCTACCTGCTGCTGACACATAGCTGCCTGCTAGCTACCTAGCTACCTACTGCTGACACATAGCTGCCTGCTAGCTACATAGCTACCTGCTGCTGACACATAGCTGCCTGTTAGCTACCTGCCGCTAACACATAGCTGCCTGCTAGCTACCTAGCTACCTGCTGCTGACACATAGCTGCCTGCTAGCTACCTAGCTACCTGCTGCTAACACATAGCTGCCTACTAGCTACCTGCTGCTGACACATAGCTGCCTACTAGCTACCTAGCTACCTTCTGCTGACACATAGCTGCCTATTAGCTACCTAGCTACCTGCTGCTGACACATAGCTGCCTGCCAGCTACCTAGCTACCTTCTGCTGACACATAGCTGCCTGCTAGGTACCTAGCTACCTTCTGCTGACACATAGCTGCCTGCTAGCTACTAGGCTTGGGCGGTATAACGGTATTACGATATACCGGGGTATTTAGAAATACCGACGGTATTGAAAATCAATACCGTCCGTCACCGTCAAAATCACAGATGCGCTTCAGCTTCTATTACAGTGAAACATAGTTTTGAGTGTAGTGCACACACGGGAGTGTAGTGCACACACGCGCCAGCAGAGGGCGAGACCAGTCTAGTGGACCGAGTGGGTCACAACGGTGTTCACGTTTTACAGTAATGTTGCGACAGTGCTGTGAAAATACCGTAAAGCGTTGTGACGAGAGTTGGTGTGTGTTGTTGTGGAGTGGTGCACTGGTGGAGCAAGCAAATAATCCGTCTCTTATTATATGTGAACTAAAGAGTACAAGGTTTACACAACAGCCCCCACCCGCCTTTTTATTGTATTTGTATCGTCCTGTACTATCCGCTGTCAGCTGTTTATCTCTCTGTGAGCTACTGAGCTTGATTAGCTAGCGTTAGCTCACGCTAACTAGCGTTAGCTCTGCGGCTAATCTTAGATTACCCTGAACTAAATCAATGACTAGGTTATAAAGCATTCGAGTAGTTTTCACTGCACATAGAAGTAGCCAAACAACGGGAGCATTTCGGGAGCATATGACCAAAACTCATGCAATTTCGAGCCCTTAACGAATCAAATAGTCTGCCAAGGCTAGATGCTAACGCAGTAACGCTAACGGTGCAGGCTTCTGACTACCAATCTGAGAGCTGACGATGATTTGTTTACTTGGTAACACGGGTTGCAACCCCCCCGCCCCCCGCCCCCCGCTGGTGAAAATGAAAGTCATACCGTCAAATACCGTGCACCGGGGTATTATGTGATAAAGGTATAACGGTATGAAAAAAAGGTTACCGCCCAAGCCTACTAGCTACCTAGCTACCTGCTGCTAACACATAGCTGCCTGTTAGCTACCTGCTGCTGACACATAGCTGCCTGCTAGCTACCTAGCTACCTGCTGCTAACACATAGCTGCCTGTTAGCTACCTGCCGCTAACACATAGCTGCCTGCTAGCTACCTAGCTACCTGCTGCTGACACATAGCTGCCTGCTAGCTACCTAGCTACCTGCTGCTAACACATAGCTGCCTACTAGCTACCTGCTGCTAACACATAGCTGCCTACTAGCTACCTGCTGCTGACACATAGCTGCCTACTAGCTACCTAGCTACCTTCTGCTGACACATAGCTGCCTATTAGCTACCTAGCTACCTGCTGCTGACACATAGCTGCCTGCCAGCTACCTAGCTACCTTCTGCTGACACATAGCTGCCTGCTAGCTACCTAGCTACCTGCTGCTGACACATAGCTTAGGGTGACCATATTTTGATTTCCAAAAAAGAGGACATGCTGGCCCCAGCCTCAAGATTCTTAATGATACTTTGCACAATCGAAGCGGGCATGGCCACCTTCATTTTACTATGTCTTATGTATGTGATGAATACACCTCTTGTATCTTGAATCTCTACTCAAAGTTTACTCAAAGATGCCTTATTGTTTTAACTTCTTAACATGCACCCAGAAAAGTGGCAATTTTTTTTACTTGAACTTGAGGACTGCATACTTTTTTTGCAAAGCTTATCTTTATACTTTATGCTTAGCACACGCATAAGCCTGGTCTCTTTTGAAAGATAATGTAGTAAATTCCCACAGACTTTCTACAATAATTTGAGGTTATTGTAGCACAATTACAATGAGATTGACTATCTGGAAGGAGGAGGAAAGATTCATACTGATAGAATTGTTGGTCTCCTCATTCTGACTTAGCAGATGAGGAATAAAACGTGTAGGCCAGACAAACCAGAATTGTAGTTCAACTCAGCTGATTTATTTGATCAGAGCCAGGAGTCCAAGGTGAATAGAACAAAGGATTTATCAGAAAACATCAACATGGCTGCTGTACAGAAATATCACAATCAGGTTTGCATCTCAAACCTAAATACTGCACATCAAACAGTCACTTGGTTAACATAATTTGAACATACATGGTTTACTGTACACATTATACATGAGTAAATCTGGTTTACAGATCAGGGATCTGTACATTACTCTAATCTATAAACAACCATTGGTGTTTCCCATGATTTACTCACGTAAAATGCAATCAGCTCACAGTAGTCTCTGGGTGGTGAAGCGGTGGCGGAGCCCCCAGACCCCCTTTTGGTGGTCCCGGTCTGAGAGCTCTCGAATTATCATTTAGGGCCCTCCTATATACTATAATTTCTAGCCAATAATACATATGGCTGGTCCAATCCAGCGTCTTCTTGTGGGGGTTGATCTCTTGTGGGGGGTTGGTGTTTTCTTCCTGTTGGGGCTGGTTACCCCTTTGATCTCCTGTGTGGATCTTGACTCAATACCCAGAGGGGGCCGCTAGTGGCCCCCGTCATGGTCTTCCTGATGGTTCTGTCCCAACAGGTCCCAACTTTAACATTCCTTCTATATGGCTATAGATGTCTAATATCATCCCAGTACAGTCAGTGCTTTCTTAGACTGATACCAGACATCATATGAGACCTTTTGATACTAAACAGTTGATTAATAGATTACTTTGTCTGTGAGTTAGTGTCCATGCTTCAACAAGTCTAAACTGGTCTGCCCTGTGTTCAACCCAGCTGTCTCTGCTTCTACATTTACATACTGTGTGTTGTTTGTTCTCTAAATTAGTCATTGCTTGAGTGGGGGTTTATTGACTATTTCTGTAACACCAGTATCACTTAAAACACCCTCTACTGTTGAAAGGGCACACATTCCTTTTTGCAGTATGGTTCTCTAATTTATTCACACATATTAATTATGAAATTCCAAGGCAATATTACCACATTCCCCACTTTGGCAATTCACATTGTCATATACTGTATATTGACTTGATTTTCATACTAACCATACATTATAATAATAAAAATCATATTTTTCCCAATTTTTCTCAATTTTTCTTTTTTCTCATATTTTCTTTTTTTTTCATTATTCTTTGGTACATATCATCAATTAGTTTCTTCTTGTCTTCTTCTTTTCTCCCCCACATTCCCCTGACTATGGCCCCCTCCCGGGGAATCCTGGTGACCCATTCATCCAGATCCCCAATTAACCTATTCTGCCTTAATGAAACAGTGTTTACCACCTACTATCATCAGGCTTTGTTCCTCTGGGCTCACAGCCAGAGGCTTATTTGTTGAAAACAATTAAAACAATGTAATCTAAACATTACACATTAAAGTATAATAATCACAAATTCTAAAACCCAATTTTCTTAAGTTATATGAAAGTCTGTTTCCACATTTTTTTTAGATGATCTGGTTGAGAGAAACATACATTAGTATCACAATCACAGAATTCATTTTACATTAATTTTTTTTTTTTTTCTTTTTCTTCGCTTTGACCCTTTTAACCTCCTTCCAGTTAAGAGTACCCTCCTCCCGTTCGGATGCACTCCTTTCCCTACTTAGATGCACCTCTCCCCTCCAGGATCAGGAGATACCACGTGTGGGGAAACCGGCTTTTTCAGGGCCGCATTGCCGCCTACACTGGACCCCCTCTCACCCAACCAAGGATACAGGCCTCCACTTCCAGGCTAAGGTCTCCTCACATGAACATAAGAAGTCCCCTTATTTTACCTTCAGGTGCAGTTTAAGGCTGGGTCCCTTTCCAATCTTAGGAGAGACAATTCAGATTCCTCTGAACTGACACCCCTCATCCCTCTGCTTCCCAGTGGTTCTTTTCAAACCTGCTGATCACAGAAGCACAACTCGCCTACTAACGCATTCGGTTTCGGCTTATTGTGGCCTGACTGTACATTGAGCCCGACGCATTTATGCCCATACTGTCCAGTCACTCACAGTCCCACTTCCTGCGTTTCTGTGACTATAAGCAGGGTCATAATGCTCATCGGACCGACCGGTGACGCAGTCGATAGAGATCTCATAGTCCATCATCAAGTCAGGACCCCAAGCAGCTGAGGTCCGTAGTACCTCCCAGCCACTCAGTTTTGAAACCTACGGTCTGCTCCCCATCCCACTTGCTTTGGGTATGGAAACTTTGACCGTTTTCACCAGCCTGGCCTGTTCAAAGCAGGTGCTGTGCCCCTTCCGGCGCACTGCCCCACTACTAGGTTTGGACCGTCGTCCACCTACCACCCAGTGCCCACATATACATTACATGCGACGTTATCTGGGCCGACTAGACGGTAACACAGTAAGATGTTGGTCACCTTGCCAGACACGAGGGCCTTCAGTTTCTCCCCAGCACTATAGAATTGATTTAACGTGCCCAGGGAATCTTCCGATTCCACCGCCGCCTGTTGAGGAGTAGAGGTTCGGAGTGCCCACCTCCTCCCTACTCCTGCTAATCCTTTTCCCAAGTCAGCCCAATCACATTTTGCATAATCAACTCAGTTGGTCTTCTCACCTCTCCCCCCTTTTATGAACATCCCTATGGACATAAACCTTACCACCTCTGCGCACAGACGGACAGGGAGGGCGGAGCAGCACCCAAGGGAGAAAAAAAAAATGTTCACCAGAAATTACCGGCCATAACCTACACCTAATCTCCTACCTATGTGTATGTGTTTAGTTCAGTACTCTTGCGTTGTGTCATAATCTATACCAGTTGTTACCGTTCAGTCACCTCCCGTTCAACATACCCAATCAATCACACAGAGGCCCTTGTTCAACGCTTTGGTTGCACAGTCTCCGACCGTTTTCGCCCCCCCCCCCCCTCCACCCCATGTCGGCCAGCCTCAGCTGAAGCCAATGTTTTTAGGCCTGGACCTTGTCATATTCTGTCCCATGACTGTATTTTCATGGATCTACAGACGAACGACTCTGTCAGTCTGGAGGTTTATCTCAAACCCCCGGCCTTCGTATCCGGGGCTATACTGAAGGAGGGGTAGCGTCCCAAGCGACCTCTCTTCATAATCCAACAATCTCCCACAGGAACTGACTGAACGGGTTCACACCATCGTGTCATAATCTAATGAAATGTATTCCTACACATTTTCCCCATGATCCCTCCACTTGTGATGGTCCATCCTCCCTCTCCGACTGAACTGCAAGGGAACAAAAACACAGAACAAATTTTCCTTATACAATATGTCAAATATTTCTCAAGAGACGCCAAATGGTTAATCATTATGCAAAACGTAATGGGACCACTTAACTGCCATCGATCTGTCCCAATGTATCCTTACGCCTCAACCGTCCTCTCACCAGATCATAGAGAAACAACAAACAAAAGGCAAATAATCAAAAAAACATTCCAACAGATGTGAAAATCAAATGAAATTAACCAGCTCCAACCGCAGACCACCCTAATGGTTATTTAGAACGAAAAGAAAAGAAATCAAAACTCTACATCTAACGCTTTCATAACCAAAACAGTAAATCAACACATCTCATCACGCAACCGTACCATTCACACATGTCAGTGACTTTGACACCTCTTAAGCCAGCACATTCTCTTTCTACAGGCTCCATCCACACCCATTCAGGCCACACAACATAGATTAAAAATAGAAAAGAAATCTAAAAATGTAACTTCAATACCTCATCCCTACAAAACATTCAACAGAAATCAAATCAAATGAAAGTAATAAAGACAAACTCCTTCAGTAAAACAGATGATATGAAACAAATGATAATGGTATAACCCAAGTGGTTCGATACACTCCTTACCTAAACACATTTTGTTATTTTTAAGACTAGTTTCACCTTAAGTGAAAGCTAAGTTGTGTGTGTGTATGCATGTGTGACCAAATCGTGTGAATGTGTCTGTGTGTGTCTGTGTGTGTGTGTGTGTGTGTGTGTGTGTCTGCGTGTGTGTGTGTCTGTGTGTGTGTGTGTGTGTGTGTGTATGGGTAATGTAAGGCAGAACATGGGGCCCATCCCCCGCTCAAGCACCCACTGAAATCAAAAGACACTCAGCTCATCCTCACATTTCTAGGTAAACACTCATAAACAAAGCCATTCACGCTTGTTTCACTCATGCATCCAAACTCTCTCATTCAACACACACATTTAACTCATTAATCATCACTCAGGTCCACAGACAACGTTAGTTTCCCTTCCTTCCTGCTCTCATCTCTTCTACTCTCTCATCAGGCTACACTCATCCCTGGCTAATACAATTCACACTTTCTCACCATACAGTTCTCACTGTATCTTCTACTCCTCACATCCAGAGGAAGTCTGGGAACCCCCTCAGCGATAGACCCCAAAACATACCCAGTGTCCTGAGAGCCAAAGCTAATCCTTCTAATCAAACAGGTAGCCCCCCAATGTAATTAACCTCATCTGAGCTGGCTATCCTAATTCAATTACTGTGCTCACTCCTCCATCAGCTGTGTTCTGTATTAGCACGCTTCCTGTCTCAACATTTCCCCTGTCATAAAAATAACTGCCAACTGTTCTCTCACTCTACAACTGTCTCCTGCATCTTCACCTCTGACCTCTCTCTCCTGTTGCATCTAATCTCACGTCATCCTGTCATATAAGAACAGCTATTGTAAGCAGCTGTACACACGACCCCCCTGGGCCGTTTACTGCCTCAAACGGATTCCTACCCCCCGGGCAATATCACCTCCTCACTTTCGTCTCTCCATGCATACAGTCTCCCCTGAGCATAAAGGCTTTTGACACAAAGACCCTATCTCCTCACTTCATGAAATAACCCTCATCTGTAAATCATTAAATGGTTAATCACACTTCTCATCTTCCCAGAGGCAAGCCGCCCCCAGGTTTTTGAATTAATCACACATTCCCAGGGAGAAGGCCAACCCCCTCCCCAGCGTATAAAATTATTAAGGATTAATAAAAACAATCATGTCAAAATTTGTCATCTTCAGCAAGCCTCCATCAATAAATTATCCTACAAGTCGGAGGCTTGTGTCAACATTTTAACACTGTATTAAAGATTTAACAATCTAAAACAAGCATAAACACATGTCCTAACCATATTAACAGTGTATTAAAGATTTAACAATCTAAAACAAGCATCAGTAAATTATCCTGCTTCACAACCGGGCTTGTATCAAATTCCACTACAAAAACATTTAGCAAATAATATAAACATTATCCTATTTAAATCTTCAGTGTTATTAAAGCTATAACAAGTATCAACATCTGACATTTCAACATCAATGCATTCTATACAAGCATCTTAATTCAAGCTAGCATAACATTTATAGTGGTTAGTTTTAAATGCTCTTTTCCTCATACACGTGTGAAACTGGGGGACCCTGATGTAAACAAGACAAAAGTCTTCCTTTGGTCTGCATGCCCTTAACAATTGTGTGTATTGAGCTGTACTGATTTTTAATCAATCCCTAGTCTTTCCCCCCTGGTTAAAAATATATCCCTGTGCATCACAGACAATACTACAATCTTAGTATATGTCTAGCCGGATTGTGAACCCCAGATTTATCATAGGCAATGTATCCATTATTTCATTCCTCCTCAATAGGCTCACTGTATTGTTTGCACCCTAAGTAAACCCTTACTGACTATCACCCCTAACCTAACCACTATACATGTTACATCCCTTCCCCTGCTTACACAAAAATACAATGCACAATATACAAATACAACCATATTACATAATGCAGAATATCCTCTTACCAGTTATTTCTATCCTCTGAGCGAACTATTCCGAATGCACGAGACCCCATCCACGTTGTACCGCGCATGCGCAGTGGCAACCGAAGCGGCTGTTAACGTTGCTATAACAACCAAATTCTGCCACGACATTCATAAATCTGCCACGATATTCATAATCTGCCACGACATTTATCACGTTATCTATCACGTTATCTACCCCTTCCCCAACATCGTCCTCAAAACTCGAAACGTGACATCTGCCGCCCTCAAACGCCACAAAACAACGGCATGCAAGCTAACTAGCTTTAGCCAGCTCTAATGCGACGTTCAAGGCCCTCACGGGAGCCGTGCCTTTCAAGATCCGTTCATCCACGCAATTCGCTCAGTACCAACCAAAGCATAAACAATTCACACAAGCTTAAAATAGCCAACCACTCTAACAGAAATTAAATTTTTAAAACAAATACACCAACCAACGCCGCACATATAGTTCAACACGAATCCTTTCTCCTACCTACTCCGCCTCACTTCATAGCACCGCGAACGTTACATACTCTCCACAACACTATGACGTCAACAAGCAGCTTCTCCCTCACATCAAACACTATCGCTACCGCATCAATAATAACCCCCAAAACGGCAACAATCACTCCAGTCTACGTCTAGATTCGCCTTACCTGCAATCGCCGCCACAGTGTTTAAACAATTCTCTCATAACGCCATCGTAACGTCCCCAGCTTCACCGCGGACTTTTCCACAGAGCTAAGCCAGCTATCCCTAACCACCAGCAGGACTCGCCTCCAAATATGTCCGTTGGTCATCAAAATATCATAACAAAATAACAATAAGCTCCTACGTTTCGCCAATCATTCATAACCATAGCCATACTCTCCATACAACCATTAAGTACTTATCAGCCAGTTTGACCGAATTGTTTTTGTATCACAGCGAACGTAATTAATCAACAGGCCGGTTTCGCTCAAGATTATTGTGCTATAATTCTATCATAGAACGTACAACGCACCCTGAACACGCCGGCACCCTACACTTCTATCAATTACTACGTCTTTGTCCTGTAATCGCACAGACCCCTGCGCTGATCATGCCAGGGTCTAACAATCTTTCACCATACTTGACTTGCATGTTCTGAAATAGTAACAGAGCCCTTAGCCCGACGCATTTATGCCCATACTGACCCACTCACGGTCCCCGTCCCGCCTATTCTGTAGCTACAAGCAGGGACACAATGCACCTTGGACCCAGCTCCCCTTCCATTTCAGAACAGTCAAATCTCCTCGTCTTACCTGCGCCCTCTTCCTGAGAATAATTTTAGGGCAATTACATACTCAGAACGCGCTCCTGTCGTATACAACAGAATAACCGTGCTTCCTAGCAAGAAAAGCCTTTTACCTGCCGTCTGATACGACGCCACCCCCGTTATAACATGACCAGATATCCTGTGCGGCACCAATACGCAATCACATTATTATAACATGAGGCCTTGTAATTACTCCAACTTCCCCGTACAGTTCATAAAGCATATTCCATACGAGTTAACCAACCCAACCCCCGTGGCCCGCTGGGCCGAGACCGGCCTCCTGTGTCTGAATGAACACACAAACACAAAAAGCCCACGTTTGCATGTTCACTGCACAACAAGCGCGATCGTCATACCTCCGGACATCCTAACCTAAGACACCGCACTCCCCAACCCTGCATGCAAAAAGCCATATTCACCGTGGGCCCCAACAGTGGCGTACACAACCAACCTTCATCCTGCTCCTCTCCCTCCTCCATTCAGACAACAAGCCCATCGTTAATCACTTCAAACGCAGCAACACCCCAGCTCTTCGCCCCGTGTCCCCAACACACAGCAAGGTCCAGATATGATACATACAACAAGACCCTACCGCACCTTTTCAGGGGGAGACACAAAGGGTAGGGAAGAACGGCACCATTTCTGTAGTAAATTCCCACAGACTTTCTACAATAATTTGAGGTTATTGTAGCACAATTACAATGAGATTGACTATCTGGAAGGAGGAGGAAAGATTCATACTGATAGAATTGTTGGTCTCCTCATTCTGACTTAGCAGATGAGGAATAAAACGTGTAGGCCAGACAAACCAGAATTGTAGTTCAACTCAGCTGATTTATTTGATCAGAGCCAGGAGTCCAAGGTGAATAGAACAAAGGATTTATCAGAAAACATCAACATGGCTGCTGTACAGAAATATCACAATCAGGTTTGCATCTCAAACCTAAATACTGCACATCAAACAGTCACTTGGTTAACATAATTTGAACATACATGGTTTACTGTACACATTATACATGAGTAAATCTGGTTTACAGATCAGGGATCTGTACATTACTCTAATCTATAAACAACCATTGGTGTTTCCCATGATTTACTCACGTAAAATGCAATCAGCTCACAGTAGTCTCTGGGTGGTGAAGCGGTGGCGGAGCCCCCAGACCCCCTTTTGGTGGTCCCGGTCTGAGAGCTCTCGAATTATCATTTAGGGCCCTCCTATATACTATAATTTCTAGCCAATAATACATATGGCTGGTCCAATCCAGCGTCTTCTTGTGGGGGTTGATCTCTTGTGGGGGGTTGGTGTTTTCTTCCTGTTGGGGCTGGTTACCCCTTTGATCTCCTGTGTGGATCTTGACTCAATACCCAGAGGGGGCCGCTAGTGGCCCCCGTCATGGTCTTCCTGATGGTTCTGTCCCAACAGGTCCCAACTTTAACATTCCTTCTATATGGCTATAGATGTCTAATATCATCCCAGTACAGTCAGTGCTTTCTTAGACTGATACCAGACATCATATGAGACCTTTTGATACTAAACAGTTGATTAATAGATTACTTTGTCTGTGAGTTAGTGTCCATGCTTCAACAAGTCTAAACTGGTCTGCCCTGTGTTCAACCCAGCTGTCTCTGCTTCTACATTTACATACTGTGTGTTGTTTGTTCTCTAAATTAGTCATTGCTTGAGTGGGGGTTTATTGACTATTTCTGTAACACCAGTATCACTTAAAACACCCTCTACTGTTGAAAGGGCACACATTCCTTTTTGCAGTATGGTTCTCTAATTTATTCACACATATTAATTATGAAATTCCAAGGCAATATTACCACAATAACATTCTGAAGTTTCTTACACAATAAAGAAAAATCACTTTATAGTGCTAATGAGTAACATAGGGCTGAACTTGAGTTGAACTTGAACTTGTGTACTCACGTTTTTGTCTTGTGTAGTAGTTGCAATATTCCAAAATAATATATATTTTTTTTTGTATAAGCTGGAAAACACAGCAAATCCATAGCCTGAAGTCCAGGTCCAAAATCTTATAAAAATCCATTCAGAAATTAGTCTTCTAGAGCAGTGGTTCTCAAACTGTGGTATGCGTACCACTAGTGGTACTTGGTGGTACTGCTGGTGGTACTTGAAAACATTTACAAAAAAGCACAATTTTCTTTTTCTTTTTTTTTTCAGTCAGGCCACTGAAAAAGCAGGAGCAGGCCAGGCCAGTGTTTCTGGTTGTGGCGGCGCGATAGTTAGATAACCTAAGTGGGGAACAACCAGGAGATCACTGTGACGGAGAGTAATTCAGTCTAAACAGTCATAAATCTTTAATTCAACTGCAGCCCTGATCATAACCTTTATTTTTATTTTTTTTTGTAATGTCAGATAAAAAATGAAATACTCCCACTTTTCTGAAAAGAGTTGGTGTTAAATCTGACATTACAAAAAATCCATCAAAATCTGTGTTGCTGCTAATCATTGACACATGCCTAGCCTGTAATAATCCCCCCCAGAAAAATGTACTTTGCATTTGATATATTGAAAATATTTTACTTTGTGCGTTTCTTTTAACAATAATTTGTGATGCCATCACACAAACTGGCATTTAAAGGGTAAAAATT
Source organism: Notolepis coatsorum (assembly GCF_963971535.1). Classification (NCBI taxonomy): domain Eukaryota; kingdom Metazoa; phylum Chordata; class Actinopteri; order Aulopiformes; family Paralepididae; genus Notolepis; species Notolepis coatsorum. Next base: position 25,178,864 of record NC_140179.1, on the reverse strand, counting down.
CAAAAATGTATTGAATATGTGTTTTCTTTTATTTTTTACAATAATTTGTGATGCCCATCACAAACACTGGCATTTAAAGGGTAAAATTTCAAAAAGTCCTGCACCAGAATGCAGGAAATTAAGTTTTTGTAACAAAATAATTGTGTGTGTGTGTGTGTGTGTGTGTGTGTGTGTGTGTGTGTGTGTGTGTGTGTGTGTGTGTGTGTGTGTGTGTGTGTGTGTGTGTGTGTGTGTGTGTGTGTGTGTGTGTGTGTGTGTGTGTGTGTGTGAGATATGATAGACAATTGCTTGCTGTGTGAGAGAGAGAGATAGAGAGAGAATTAAGTACATTTGCTGAAATACAGTTCTTAATTTTCTCACTTGCTATGTGAGAATGTTAGTTATTATGTTCTCAATGCCCCTTGCATTGTATGAGTTGTGTGGAAGCGTTTGCTAGTTCTAGTGCTATCCCTTTGTACATTGTGGCTGTGTCTGACAAAAGTTAACAATAAATAATGGTATTAGGAATACATTTGCCCCCTGCGTGAACTGTGCATAGCTGAATAGACTGTATTTTAACGCCGGTCATATGGTGGTACTTGGAGAGCCAGCTACATTCTCAGGTGGTACTTGGTGTAAAAAGTTTGAGAACCACTGTTCTAGAGACATCCGGGTCAGCGTTTCCGTTAGCCGGTAATTACCGGTATTTGACCGGCAAAATCTGTTGAAGTCCGACATATTTAATCTCTCCGGTCTTAATGTCCGGTGAAAATAATTCCCTGAGTCTAAGCACAATTTGATTATTTGAATTGTATTAAAATAGGCTAAAATTAAATAGCCTATGCGATGAACGAAACGATCATTACATTTGTTTCCTCGTTGCTTCTAATAATGACAACGACGTTGTCAGCGAGAGCTTAGTGCTGGGTGTGCAAACTTTTGTGAAGCTGCAGAGCCGGAGCAGCAGCAGCACAATGCAGTATTCCAGCAGTACTCCAATTCAGCCATTTTCAGCCAATGTTGGGTGGGGGGCGCTGCTGTGCGGTTCCCAGAAAAGAGCCAATAACAGCTGAATCAGCTGCTCTGCAGCGCCATACTCTTTGCAAATAAGTCGTTGCGAGGTGGAGAGAGTCGTCACGCAAACCACGATACCGATAATGTTGCCGTCTCTCTGCTTTCTCAGTTCTTCGCTTGATATAATTAATACAAATGTCCAATATAACGGAATTCGTTAGCTCATAAAAATGTGATTATAACAGACTGCTGTTTAGTGTCGGACCGACTGCCCACATACGCGGTCTATTTTATTTCAAGTCAGCAGCAGCACGGAGTATCGAGGGACTTATTTTATTTGGAATATATTAATGACTGTATACGCAAAAGTAGCCTAGTTTTAAGTAATAATATTATAAATCTACATGCCTTGAGGATGACATTCTTTATATAGCCTGCCTATCAATTGTTTTAAAGCTCAATAAACTATGACCGGGGGACTTCCGGTTTAACGTACTATGGAGTGACACGCAGATTTAAGAGCTCCGGCAGAATTGCCTAATTATATAATCTAAAGGCACCCTTTCAAGAAGACGTTTTTACTAGTATTGAATATAATACACCCGTGAACTAGACAGTTTTTGTTTGGGCTTCAAAATGCCTCCAAAAGTTACTAAAATACCGTGTATAATATCTCAGTCGCAGCAGAAAATAACGCAATGTGGTGCGGCCCCGCTCTCACGTGAGCCTTCGATCCACTCTCTCCCAGTGGATACCAGGGAGTCAGAAGCCGCGGCCTTCAAGTTGGACATTCTTGCAACTGTGCGCAATGATATTGCTGAAATCTTTAAAGCTGAGTTGCACTCGGCTCTGGGAAATGACCTAGTAACCATCAAATCCGAACTACAAGCCATGAACACTGAATGGTCAGCCAAGATAACAACTTTACAATCTGAGGTAACGCTGATAAAAGGCACAGTGGCAGGAGTGGAAGACGCGCTAACCACATGCACCGACGACGTCGCCATTTTGAAGGAGAAAGTTGAACATCTTGTCAAAGAACTGATTAAAACAGAAGATAAATGTGAAGATCTCGAATCTAGGTCTCGTCGCAACAACATACGGATTGTTGGCGTTCCTGAAGGTACAGGCTCCCCCCTCACGACTGCAGCCGTCTCCAGGCTGCTTAAGGAGGCTTTCAACATGGAGAAGGAACCTGTGTTGGACAGGGCGCACCGTACACTCCAGGCCAAACCCCGACCAGGGGAGCGACTCCGACCGGGGGAGCGACCTCGCACAATTGTGGCCAGACTACACTACTTTTCAGACTGTGTCGACATCCTAAAGAAAGCAAGAGAGACGAAGAGGATCATGTACGAGGGGGTGTCAATCTCCGTTTTTCCAGACCACACCGCCAAGATAGCACGGGCGCGTGCAGCGTTTAACGAGGTGAGAAGCCAGCTCCGAGAGGTGGAGGGGCTCCGTTTTGGAATTCGCCATCCAGCCCGCCTCATCGTTACCTATCGCGGCAAAGAGAGTCAGTTCGACACACCTGAGGAGGCTGCAAATTTTGTCAAATCGTTGAACAGAAACGGGGACTAGACTGAATTAAAGATGGGACTGTTTTCTATTAGTTTCCACGGACTGATTGGTGAGTCAACGACATATTCGGGCCAACTATTTAAGTTGTATAAAAGAAGAAAAATGAAAGCCTCAACTTGTGCTCGCTACACATAATAGGATGTCAGTCAACTGCTATTTTATTTTTTAGATTTGAAAATTCCCCACGTTGCATTTTTAGATTTGAGTGGTACAGTGTTTATCATTACTGTGTAGCTGCTGCCACCGCAACCAGGTATGGTGTAGGTCAATACAACAGTCATTTTCTAAACATTAGAGTTGGGTGGTACAGTGTGTATTTTTATTTTTGTTGTTATTATTATTCTATGGCTGTTCCCGTGTGGGTGCGCTGTCCTTCGTGTGCGCTCTGGCCGCGGTCCGTCGCGGTCCGCGGGGGAGACACTCCTCCGCCTGCGGGTGGTGTGGGGCCGTGCCGTACGAGGGCGATCAAGATACCACTTATTCCATTATATCTGAAAATGTACCACGTTTATTTAAGTTGTAGGGTGTTTTCATCATTATTTTCTGTAGCTGCCGTCCCCACGACACACATAGTGTGATGTCGGTTAGTGCCAGATGTTTTTTGTATCTGGGAACTGACCACGTTTAATTTACATTTATAGCACATGGCCAAGGGGGTCGGGGGTAAACACTAGATTTAAGATGCCCTATAACTGTGAAGGGAACACGTTCTATATCTGAAAATTGACCATGTTTAATTTACATTTATATCATATAGCCATAAAGCCGTAGGTTGAACAATAGAATTAAGTTGTAATAAGATCTTATCATTACTCTTTGTAGCTGTTGTTCCCACTACACATAGGCGAGAGGTTGGTCAATACACCATTTATTCACTATACCTGAAAATTGACCATGTTTGATTTACATTTATATCATATGGCCATAAAGTCATAGGTTAAATACTGGATTTAAGTTGCACTGTACTCTTATCATTGCTCTTAGTAACAGTTGTGCCCCTAATCGTATGGTTTGAGGTTGGTCAATATACCATATATATATATGTATAATTTGTTTTATACCTAATCACGCCTGATTTAAACATCTACCAATTTTCTCCTATTTTTGAAAATTGGCAGGTTCAATCTGCATTTATACCCTATGACCATACATGTTGTAGGTTAAGCACTAGATCTAAGTTGCACTGTATTCTATGTTTAATGAGGTTGACATTGGGAGGGGGGATATTCCAGAGCCTGAATATTCTTTGTAATGGGTGTACCCACTACATATAAGGTCTGGTGTCGGTCAATAACCAGTGGTTTTCTATTTTTGAAAGTTGACCATGTTTAATTTGCATTTACATCCAAGGACCATAAAGTCATAGAATAAACATTAGATAAAATGATCCTTTATTTTGACTCAGGTTGCACTGTATTCTAGGTGCCTAATATTTACATATAACCCTGCTGAGCTCTTTTTTTTTGTTTTTGTTAGCCATGGTTATAGCCGTAAGTATCACTGAAGGGAAAGGCTCCTGTTGGAGTCAGCACGGTTGTTCCCATCATTCGGGGATGGAACACTTGATGTGCGGGGGGAGGGGGGAGGGGGGTGGGAGGGTTTGCTTTTGTTTTTGTTTTATGGTACTCTGTTATTCTTATACACTCTGTCTGTTTGCTGTGATTGACATTTTAGCGTGTGCTCTTCTAGGTCCGATGCACGGCAGTCTACGTTGGTACCCTTCCCTGGTTGGGATACTATTATACACTCTGCAACTATTATTATGTATGATGTCTGACCCACTAACAACTGACAATGACTAACGCAAAGGTTTCGGTGGGACTGGGGAACACAGTCAGATTCTTCTCATGGAATGTGGGGGGAATAAATGGGCCGGTCAAAAGGGCTAGGGTCTTCTCCCACATAAAAAAATTGAGAGGCGATATTATATTTCTTCAAGAAACACATTTACGTACCACTGACCAGGGGAGACTCGCTAGACCATGGATCGGTCAGATTTTCCACTCTAAATTTGAAATTAAAACACGAGGGACAGCCATACTGATAGGCAAGAAAGTACAGTTCACTCCCGTTAAGACTGTTTCAGACCCCAATGGTCGCTATATAATAGTAACTGGCTCACTATATCAGACCCCAGTGGTCCTTGTGAGTGTGTATGCACCTAACTGGGATGATGTTAACTTTATAAAGAAACTGCTGTCCTCACTTCCCGACTTAGACACACATCACTTAATACTGGGAGGAGATATCAACTGTGTAATGGACCCCCACCTTGATAGATCGAGTACCAGGACTGCTGTGCCCTCAAAGATGTCTCAAACATTGTCCACTTTTATGAATAACAATGGCTACATTGACCCGTGGCGATTTCTGTATTCTACAGATAAACAATTCTCTTTTTTTTCTCATGTGCATCACTCCTACACACGCATAGACTATTTTTTCTTTGATAAGGCCTTATTACCGTCTTTGTCCTCAGCTAGCTATTCTGCTATAACTATTTCAGACCACGCCCCCGTAACCTTTGAACTTATTTTCAAATCTAAACCCAAAGAGGCCCGTTTCTGGAGACTGGACTCTACCCTACTGGCATCGGATGAATTCTGTAACGTGGTATCTCAAGCGATTGACCTATTTCTCGAGACAAATAAAAATGACGAAACCTCACCCTCATTATTATGGGAGACTTTCCCCACCTTTACAAAGTGGAGTGACTTAAAAGATTGTTTATGAGAGTGTTGTCGCAGATTTACTGTAGATAGCCTAGGTCCCTTACACATGTTCAAGACTGCCAAACTCGCAGACGGTAAAGTGTAAGAAGAAAGAAATTCCTCTTCCAAGTTGGTTGACAGGTCAATCAGTCTGCCAATATTAGTCCCTTGGGGAGATGGCATGTGAATTGACATATAGCGCAGAATAGCTAAATACCAACCCCCCCTAAAATCCCCCTAGCCAAAGTTAAGAAGGACAAGACAAAAACCAAGACAGACAAGACATTTCCTCCTCCCCCTCCCCAGAGTCCGCCGGACCCCCCCGATCAAGCGCCCCAACCCCGCTCAGCCGCACACGGCGGTCTTTACCTTCTCAGCTGCTGCGAACCACAGGTCAATGCCAGCCTGCCCTACCCCAATCACCCGAGCCGTGGATATCTCAAGATAAATCACATCCAATAGAGTTAGGGACCAGTTGATCATTGTCAGCTTCTCAGGCTCCTTCCATCTCATTGCTATAAGCTTCTTCGCTGCTGTGACGCCCGCTAGGACAACCCTTTTCAGTTGTACGGACGCGGGTAGTGTCGTTATATCGTTCAGGAGTAGCGTAACAGCTGTGAATGGGATAGTTAAGCCACACAGATCTGAAAGTTTGTCCGTTATTGACCTCCAGAAACGGGCCACTGGTGGGCAATCCCAATACATATGCATATAAGTGCCAGTGGCCTTTTGAGAGCACAAAGTGCACCGAGAGTCGGTTATCAGTCCCATAGCAAATAGCTTCCTAGGTGTAAGATAGGTCCTATGAATATAATTAAAATTAATTTGCTGGTGATTGGGGTTGCGGGAAGATAATGCCACATTTGCCCAAACATCATCCCAGTCAAACTCGGGGTCCAACTCCGGGATATCCACACGCCAGATTGTATCCAATGATACATTTTTATACGTGGATTGAATTAAGAACGTATAAAAGTCTGAGACAAACCCTCTGGATGTCGTTCTGTCCACTATGAGCCTGAGGAAGGGGTGTGGTTGCAAAGCTTGAGCCCACGGTACGCCATGCGCCCTCAGTGCTGACCTTAGTTGAAGGTAAAGAAAGAAGGACTCGCCGGGAAGATCATAAAATTCTCTTAAGTCCTGAAACGCACGGAGGCCGTTCTTATCATAAATATCCTCCAGAGTATGCACTCCCCTCCTTTGCCATTGAGGAATATTAACCGGCTTGTGTCCAACAAGTAATTGCTGGTTATTAAAAATTGGAGAGTCCAGGTGCCAAGGGCATTTAACCCCACACGACCTCTGTACATTACGCCACGTTTGGATCACGTGAGTAATGATCGGTCCATACCTCAGCCGGCATTTCGCAATAGAGACAGTGGAGTACACTACATCCTGCAATCTTAGCGGAGACACCGCCGCCGCTTCTAAGGAGCGCCACGATACAGCCTCTACAGGGTCTAGCCAGCACATCAGAGGTCTCAGTGAAAAGGACCAGAAATAAAGTTTAAAATCAGGGATTGCGAGGCCCCCATCTTGTTTCCTACGTTGAGTAGTAGCCCTTTTGATTCTCGGGCGTTTGTTATTCCAGACAAACTTAGATACCATCGATTGTACCTTGCGCCAGTGGTCTATTGGAGGGGGCAGGGGGAGCATTGAGCTAATAAAATTTATCCTAGGCAGGATGTTCATTTTGATTATGGAAGCCCGGGCTTGTAAGGAGTTAGGAAGGGACGACCACCTGTCTAGATCCTGGCGTATTTTATCATAAGTACCCGTGAAGTTGTACTTAGTAGTTTGGTTCAGCGTGGGGAATATCTCTATGCCCAGGTATTTAAAATGTTCTACTATGGGGATATCAGCTGGTAGTCGTACCGCCTTGGCCAGTTCATTAAGAGGTAGGCAGGCTGATTTGTTCCAGTTAATCTTAAAACCTGACAATTTACCAAAGTCGTCGATTATCCTCAATAATTTTGTGGCCGACCGGGAGGGGTCGTCCATGAAAATCAGCAGGTCATCCGCATAGAGAGCAATTTTGTGTGGAGTATTGTTGACCATTATGGGGACGATGTCCTCCGATTGCCTAATAAATTGGGCCAAAGGTTCGAGGGAAAGCGCGAACAGTCCCGGGCTCAGAGGGCAACCCTGTCTAGAAGATCTGGAGACTGGAAAGAGTGTGGAACAGTTTTTGCCTGTCAGTATCATCGCAGACGGCGAGGCATACAGGACTTTAATCATATGAATGAAACTCTTTCCAAGACCCATGACCTCAAGTACCTTCCACAGGTATGACCACTCAAGTCTGTCAAACGCCTTCATGGCATCCAAAGACAGAACTGTGGATGGAGTTGTATTGTCTTTACTGTTATCGATTACATGCAACAGCCTCCTAAGATTATCTGCAGCCAGACGCCCCGGGATAAAACCAGTTTGATCGCAGTGTACCAATACAGACATAAATCTCTGCAGGCGACGGGCCAGCACCTTGGCAAACACCTTTAAATCGGCCCCAAGAAGACTCAAGGGTCTATAGCTACCACAATCATTGGGATCTTTGTCCTTTTTGAGAAGTAAAGAAATCAACGCCATATTGACATCTCTTGAGAACTCCCCTTGTTCGATAGCGTAATTGATCATATCGAGCATCAATGGACCCAGTTGGTCCCAGAAAGCTAAATACACTTCGGGTGGAATACCATCCCAGCCTGGCGCCTTACCCCTCTGCATTTCAACAATAGTCTCCCTCAATTCTACGAGAGTAATCGGTCTCCCCAGTTCCTTGGCCTCTTCCTCAGAAATGTGGGGTATCTCAAGCCCGCCAATGAACGATTCAAATCTAGAGTCATCCAGATTACCCTCTGAGCTATATAACTGTGAGTAAAACTCTTTAAAAGTGTCATTGATCTTTTTCGAATCAGTAGTGACTGCACCCTGGCTCGTCCTAATCGAGGGGATATCTGAGAAATGATCATTTGAGCGTATTTTCATTGCCAATAGATGGCTAGGTCTGGAGCCGTGAAAATAGTAATTTTGTCTTGTCCTATGAATCAAGAACTCAGACTGTTGTTTAAGTATGGAGTTTATTTCTTTTTTGACTATCTTACGTTGTGTGTTTAGTCGTTCATTATAGTCAGTTTGCAAGGATGCGTATAGGTCCGCATATAAAGATTCCAGTCCTTCTAGCTTTTTTGACCGGGATTTTCGCAAATTGGAGGCAAATAGTGTGACATGACCCCTGATGAATCCTTTCAATGCGTTCCACAGGACCCTAGGGTCTTCTACCGTGCCAACGTTGATCTGCAAAAATTCAGCTAGTTTACTCCTGAACTCAGAACAGAAGTCATCGTTCTTTAGCAAGGTCGAATTAAAACGCCATCTGGGAGCTCTTGCGGAGAGCCTGCCAAAGGTTGCCGTAAGGAAAATCCCCTTGTGGTCTGAGAGAGCCAAGGGAACCAATGAGACATCGAAACTATCAAACATATTAGGGGACGCGAATGCATAGTCAATTCGAGAGAAGCTTTTGTGTCTGGCTGACAGGTGAGAGTAATCTCTGAGGGTGGGGTTGCATAAGCGCCAGAGGTCTGTGAGCCCCGTGTCTTTGGCCCACATCCTGAGGGCCTTAGAGGCCCGTTTCTGGTCGCTCGTTTCAGAGGGCCCGGACCTATCCATCTCCGCATCCCAGCACGCATTAAAATCGCCACCCACAATGAGAGCGTATCCATTAAGTTCCAACATATTCTTCGTGATTGTATTATAGAACGCTGAATCAAATGTGTTAGGAGCATACAATGCTATTATAGCCATCTTCCTATGCAAGAATTCAACTTTTGCTATAGTAATCCTTCCCTCCGTGTCCGACCATACATCCAAGATTTTGATATCAAGGTTACGTCTTGTAACTATGACTACTCCTTTCGTCTTATCATCGGCTGAGGATGAGGAGATAACGTGATATTGCCGATTTGCCAGTCTTGATACGTCACCTACCATTAAATGCGTCTCACTAAGGAGAGCAAGGTCAATATTTCTCCTCTTCAATAGCCAAAGGACACTGGCACGCTTGTGTGGGGCGTTAAGCCCTCCTGCGTTCCAAATTAAAATATTCAATTTAGCCATGGTCGAGCTTGTATAAGTGCGTAGAGAACATACCCGTGCAGCCAGGCTGAGTACAGAGGTGCCGATCCCGGCGGGCCCGGACGGTCAATCCCAGGAGTTCAGAGGAGGAACACTTACACATATATAAGACAACAGTACATAGAACACATAAAAATACCACCCCAGCTACAGCCCCCCCTCCTTCTACTCTACACCCTAACCCACCCGTCCTACTATAAGTTCCTCTATACCCACTCTCCAATCCCCACCCTATGCCCCATCCACTGAGGATGGTCATCTTCCTATCACTTCCCACTAGAGACATGGATCAATAAGACGCTTCCCACTCCCACCCCCCTCTAGATAAACCCCTGAGTAAACCCCCACTAGTCCAATAAACACAAATAATAATAAAATAAAATTCAATAAAGATATCGGTCGAAACCCACCTGAGCCCTGGCCCCAACATGAGACAACCATAATGGTAAAAATAGCCATTATTAAATAATAACTCCGCATCAACCTGCAGCCCTCTATTTCCGAATCTGCGCTTCAACATCACATTGTTATAGCCCAAAAAGGTATAGGAAAATTCAAAACAAAATTAAATTAAAGCATCCCAGCCGATAGTCTAAGGCAGGTTCGGGTCACAGGTTAATTGTGCAAAATTGTGTGAACAGTGTCAATTAAACAATGACAAAAAAAAAGGAGGAAGGGAAAAAAAAAGGTTATGGTCAAAGTGCACCCCTTTAGCCGTCCCTCTGATCAGGCACAACGGCTGAATTGACCTAACCTATGTAAGAATAGAATTAAACACAATCATTCATTAATCAATCCGGGGATGGTAATAGGCAACACCTGACACCACCTGTCATCATACATTGTTTCAATAAAGATATCGGTCGGAGCAGTTAGTCCAAGGTAGGATCGAATCACAGTTAAATTGCTCATTCAAATGCCCTTAAAACAGCGACACTAATTATTATACAATTACTCAGCATCAACCCTGTAACCAACTACCTTGGAGTCTGCATATTAATGTCGCAACGTTATAGCATAAGTGGATCACGGAAAATTCAAAACACATTTAAGGCAGATTAGCAGTTAGTCCAAGGTAGGATCGGATCACAGTTAAATTGCTCATTCAAATGCCATTAAAACAGCGACAATAATTATTATATAATTACTCAGCATCAACCTGTAACCATCTACCTTGGAGTCTGCATATTAATGTATCAACGTTATAGCATAAGTGCCTCACGGAAAATTCAAAACAAAATTAAGGCGAGTCAGCAGTTAGTCCAAGGTAGAACCGGATCACATTTAAATCGCGCATATAGATGACATAAAAACAGCGACAATAGGAAAGAAAAAAGAAAGGAAAAGAGGGTAATGGCTAGAGTGCAAGCCATATAACCATATAGCCATGAAGTGCAAGCCATACCCGACCCAACCTGTTATCAAATATTGTATATGCATATTCAACCGACCTTGGCATCTACTTTGGATCACCAAAGCTCAAAACAACCTGGACATAAAAATAAAAAGCATACCAGAAGTTAGTTAGGGACTCGGTCACTCTTGAACTGTGCAAACCAATGTCCCTTTGAACAGCAACAGCGACCAAAATACGTAACCATTAACGGGTCTCGAATGTCTCGGCGCAGACCATAGTCGAAGCCCGCTGGCTAGCCCGAGGCTAGCGCGTAAGCTAGTGGCGAATCCGGATAGCACGTTAGCCTACTATGTACATTGTTCAGCTAGCTCGTTAGCTTCCAAAGAGGCGATACACAAGTACGACCATGAGGTCAGCTTTAGCAAGTAACAGAAGTCATTGGGAAGCCCCGCTAGTTGGATGGGCAGAGGACAGTTAGCATGTCTGGGCATGACAGCAAGTGTTTGTGAATAGTCGACCTAATCAATGTATATAGGCCCAAACCGCCAAGTCACTCACCCTCCATAGATATCAAGCAACAGACTCGGGTGTCTCCGCGAGATATTCCTTCGCTTTAGCCAACGACCAAAACAAACGCTGACCACCGACCTTCTCCAACACAGATAGTTTCGCGGGAGCGAATAACGTGGGCCTTAGGCCTAGTTTCCATAGCTTAGTCAGGACCACCTTGTACTCGGCTCTCTGAGCTTGAACCTCCGGTGTAAAGTCCTCGAAAATGGCCACTTTGTGATCGCCAAGCCTCAGAGTACCCCTTCTGGTACGAGCCGACCGCATGATGATTTCTCTTTGTTGGAGTCTGTTCAGCTTGACTATGATGGGCCTCGGTTCTTTGTTCACGCCGGGAGAAAACCTGCCCGCTCTGTAGGCCGACTCACAGATAGGAGGCGAGGGGAGGACGTCCGTCCCTAGTATCTTCTGCAGCAGTTCGGGCATGGTCTCAGAGAGACGGCCTTCACCGCTGGTCTCCGGTACTCCAACAATCCTGACGTTGTGGCGTCTATCCCGGGACTGCATCTCCTCCATCGCCGACTGTAGTTTGTTGACTTCAGCCTGCCTAGCCAGCAGGACGGATTCAAGACCCGCCATCTTCTCACACTGTGATGATACCTCCGTCGTTAGCATGGCTAGTTCGTTAGCATTAGCCGATGAGGCAGCGTGAATCGTCTCCATCTTGTCTGTCAGCGGGACTACCGCCAGCCGTATTTCTTCTGATATCTCACGACGGAGGCTGATACAGAAATCCGCCAACACTTTCTTCTGTGCTTCAGCGATGCGTGCCTCAGAGTCTGCGTGTACTTTCTTCTGTGCTTCAGCGATGCGTGTCTCAGAGTCTGCGTGTAGCTTGGTCATGACCAAGAGCACAGCTTCGCTTAACTCCCCGACAGCGGGAGACGGTGCGGCCATGCTCAGCGGCGCCGGTGTCGTGCCTAATTCTTTCATGGCTCTGGTTTCCACCCCCGCCATCGTAGAAAGTCGAAAAAAGTTGATGAATGTATACTAAACACGACGACCTAGCAAACAGATAAAAAACAAATAAAAATAAAATAAAGACTAATGGGGAGAAACGTATATTCAGCACGGTAGAAGGGAGCTCATGTGAAACACGTCTACTCCATGATCGCTCAGCTCCCACCCCTCGCCGAGCTGTGTCTCTTCTTAATGTGGACAATAAAATATTAGCTAAAGCGTTGGCATGTAGACTAGAGGCTGTTCTCCCCACAGTAATATCTGAGGACCAGACAGGCTTTATAAAGAACCGCCATTCCTTTACAAATATTCGTAGACTGTTGAGCATTATTGGACTACCAAGCTCTCAAATAGTCCCGGAGGTAGTGGTTTCTCTGGACGCGGAAAAAGCCTTCGATAGAGTGGAGTGGGACTATTTGTTCTTTACATTAAAACAGTTTGGATTTGGGGAAGAAATGTTGGCGTGGATACGCTTACTGTACACCGCCCCCCAGGCATGTGTCACAACTAATGGCTTCAGTTCTAAGCCCTTCCCACTCACACGTGGGACACGCCAAGGGTGCCCACTGTCTCCATTGATTTTTGCGGCGGCCATTGAACCCCTGTCCATAGCTCTTAGAGCTGAATCCTTGTTCTCTGGCATTAGGAGGGGAGGTAGCGAGCATAAAGTATCTCTTTATGCAGACGATCTATTGCTCTACATATCAGACCCAATGGCCGGTATCCCAAATATTTTGTCTCTTCTAAAGGTTTTTGGAAGCTTTTCTGGCTACAAATTAAACGTACAGAAAAGTGAATGCTTCCCAATTAATGATCTCGCCCGGAATATTTCCCATCGCCTTCCATCTTTCCAGATAGCGGATACTGGTTTTAAGTACCTGGGCATTAACATCTCCCAATCTCTTTGCTCTCTTCGAAAACAAAACTTTACCACATTAACAACAAAGGTAAAGGCTGACTTACAGAGGTGGAATGGCTTACCCCTGTCCTTAGCTGGCAGAGTACATTCCATTAAAATGAATGTATTACCCAGATATTTATACTTATTCCAAAGTCTTCCCTTATTTCTCCCCAAAGCATTTTTTCTTGATCTGGATAAGATGATCTCTTCATTTATCTGGGAGGGCAAAACACCAAGAATAAAATTATCCTTGCTGCAAAGGGATAGGAGTCAGGGAGGAATGGGCCTACCAAATTTCATGTTCTATTACTGGGCCGCCAATCTTCACAAAATTGTCTTGTGGACGAGTGAACCGGACAGCAGCTGGGGTCAACTTGAGGCCAGTTCTTGCCCAACATCTTCCCTTCAAGCTTTAGCTTGTGGTGAAATGCCACTATCACCAACAAAATATAGTAAGAACCCAATTGTTGTTTCCACATTAAAGATATGGGCCCAGATGAGAAAGATATGCGGGTGGACTAAGCTCACTATGTCAGCACCCATCTGTAATAACCACCTTTTCTTACCTGCTACACTGGACTCTGGGTTCGCTAGATGGAAGAAAGAGGGACTAATAACTTTGAGTGACTTATACATAGATGGTGTATTTGCAGAATTTGGGGACCTATGTGACACATATAACTTACCTCACTCTGACCGGTTTAGATATTTCCAGATTCGGCATTTTGTGAGGACCCATTCCCCTACGTTTCCACAGTTGCCCCCTCCATCAGGTGTGGAGCGTTTTCGACACTCGGCTAGTATGGATAGGGGCCATGTTTCATATCTCTATGATACCATACCTAGAAAAGACACGGCCATAAACAGGATTAGGTCGGGGTGGGAGACTGAACTAGGGGTGGCCTTCTCGGATGAATGGTGGGGGGACGCACTAGAGGGAGTTAATACCTCTTCCTCCTGTGCCAGACTTGGCCTTATTCAGTTTAAGGTCCTTCACAGAGTCCATTATAGCAATGCCAGATTGGCTAAAATATATCCCAATGTGACGGACAACTGTAACAGATGTGCACAGTCACCAGGGGATCTAACCCACATGTTCTGGTCCTGCTCGAAATTGATAACATTCTGGAAGTTCTTTTTTGATACCATCTCGGAGGTACTGGAGATTACTATAGTGCCCTGCCCCCAAATTGCTATCTTTGGGATCCCCGAGGAGGATGTGATCTTGACCAAAAAACAATACAATGTAGTGTCCTTTGCCTCACTGATTGCCCGCAGGAGGATACTCTTGCATTGGAAAGCAGAACCTCCCCCATCATCCAGATTATGGCTGAATGATGTGATGTCATTCCTAAAACTGGAAAAAATTAAATTTACAATTCGAGGATCAGCTGATAAATTCTACACACATTGGCAACCGCTAATCTCATATGTAGATAGAATAGATCCGTTTCCTCCTGACTGAAGTTATGTCGAGTGCCATGTAGGGGGGGGACAGTTTTCACTGAGTGGGTTTACCTGTTGATTGGGGGTGTTGGGGACAGTAGGCGTGTATTTATTTAATCTCCCACCTCACGTATTTAGGGTCATGCGACCTGGCTGGTGTATCGGACCTGGAGTTGCACTTATGTTTCATTATATCCATAGCAAATATACTTATCCTTTAAGAGTACCATATTGCTGTTAAAGTGGATCCTAATGTCACATTTTGTATTTGTCTTGTTTTATTTTGTATGTATTTATTTACTTTTGTACTGTCTTTTTTATTTTTCTGGGTGGGGCGGGAGGGAGGGATATTCAGTAAGGAAACAACAAAGGACATGACATCTGTATGCAGGATATGAATGTAAATGTAATCTTTGAATAAAAAACTTTGTTTATAAATAAACTATGACCGGAATTAATCTCATTTGTCCGGTAGATTGAAATCTTGCAGGTCACGGAGACCGGCAACAGTTTTTTCTAACGGAAACCCTGATCCGGGTAAAGCCACACATTTCACAGTGCGCCAAGAAAAAAGCTCTCCATCTCTCCATTTCCTGATCCAAGTAAATTCATTGGAATTTGTATCACTTGATCATGTCTTCGTTTGTAAATGTTCACCTAGATCCTTGATTCGTACACCCCCACGTGGGATATCACTGTAAAGCTATACACTCATTGTTGGCTATAAGTTACAACGCTGACCAATAATTTTTGCTATCGGCGGATGATTGACTTCTGGAGCCTCGGGAGTCCGGGGTGATAATCTGACGCGCCGCATAAAAAGACGCTCACCTGACATATCGGCATGTAACTCGAGAACCGATGAACGGATTTTGTCGAGTGAGATGGCATTCGAACGGCAACAAATAACGCTTCAATTCGGTAATTTATATGTTCGGCGAGAAATGCAGCCCGAGCCTTCAGACACTCGTAAAGTGCTGTGAAATTGAAACTGAAACTGAAAAACCCGGACATTTTCATGAATTTATAAACCCCCCCCGGACGCCCTGGACAGGGCGTGAAAAGAGGACATGTCCGGGCAAAAGAGGACCTTTGGTCACCCTAACATAGCTGCCTGCTAGCTACCTAGCGGGACGTGGCTTTGGAGGCATCCTGATGTGTCCTGATTGGGAAGGGCGTTGTTGAATTCGGTTTTGAAAATACTAGTTCTGCCCAAAATCAACGGCCGCCTATTGCTCCTTAGGATGTATATTTACAAAGTATATGAGATATATAATATTTCAGTGATATTTTTAATGGCTCGAGCCCCACTTATAGATTGGGCTTACAGCTGGAATGGAATGCAAATATGCAATACTAGTTTTAGTGCAAGAAATGACCTTTTATGAATGCAAAAAGAATTACCTTTTCCGGGTGTATGTCATGTGAGATGGAATTTTTGAAAACGGAACATTGTGATGACGATGTAACATTGGCTGCTGGCCGTTGAAAGCTTGTTCCAAAACACTACCTGTAAGGGTTATATTTAAAGGAACAAGCCAACATTATGGGAAATGTTCTTACCGTCTTCTCCAGAGTCAGACAAGAAGATGGATACCGATTTCCTCTCTGTGCATTCAGTAGAAAGCTATCCGGCTGCAAGCTAGCCTAGCTTAGCACAAATGAATGGAAGCATATACGGACCACTGGCCTAGCTGTTGGCCAAAAATACCTCTCCCGGAGTTTTAAGCTAGGCTAGAGGTCCATATCCGCTTCCATTAATTTGTGCTAAGCTAGGCTAGCTTTCAGCCGGATAGCTTTTCTACTGAACGCACAGAAATTGGTATCTATCTTTTATTCTGACGCTATTCCAGAGGATTGCATTTGCACCTAAAAGCATTACCTAAAACACTTATTTCCAAAGTGGTCCACGATGGAAAACATAAAAATACAATAAAAACATAAAAAACACAATGCAACTTAAAAAAAACACATAAATCTTGACGCCTTCCTTTTAAATCCTCACGCTCTTTCCCCTCGGCTGCTGCTTTCTCCGAACCAGTACCAGAGGGAACGCCAGGCTGGAGTGCAAGTTCTACGACGATCTGGAGCGCGTGCTCGGCAGCGAGGCCCCGTCGTCGGTCCCGGAGGTCACCTACCAGGTGGAGGACGGCCTCCTGGAGGGCCTCCTGGACGGGGACCAGTCCCAAGATGCAGAGGACTGCCAGTTCCTGGGCCAAGAGGACGTCGGTTTGTAACACAGACTTTGTATTAACCATTTGTCGTGTGGCAGTGAAAGGGTTAATGGCTTTATCCAAGTTTCACGTTTGTTTTTATTTGTCACGTTGACTCACGTACAGTATAAGGTACATGTACATTACAGGGAAATGCTTGGTTCTGTATGAGCCCCTGAGAATGTGCTTCATGATTGATTGATGATGAATAGTTTATTTTCGGTATTTGTTTACAGACAAATCAAAAACACACGTGTGGACTTTCAAAAGGAAAAGAAAAAAAGAAAAAATCACAAATGTACATAATCAAAGTAAGCTCACACACAAAATCCAAACTCAATGACAGAAAAAAGGAATAGGCTGAAGCACATGCTTATTTTTGCCTATCCTTTACAATTCTTAAAAACTAAATATATGGCCAATTGCGGCCCGCTGGATGATATTTTGCGGCCCCCCAGACGATTTTTTTTTTCTTTTTTTTTTTTCTTTTTTTTTTTTTTTTTTTTTGCAGTTATGTCATCACAAACACTGGCATTTAAATGGTACAAATAAAACAATTCCTGCACCAGAATGCACAAAATCACAAAATCTCCTGGTGGGGGACCCCCCGCTTAAAAAGTGGCCCAACTGCAGGGCCGGATTAACGAACGGGCCGTCCGGGCCGCGGCCTGTGGGCCTCTAGTGATGAGGGGCCTAAAAAAATATATATATATATATATATATATATATATTTTTTGTATTTTATTTTTTTATAATTTTTTAAACAAACACATAAACAAACATGACAACACACGATAAGATATACAAGCATTAGTTGACAGTGCACATCCAATGAAATCACCATTTAGTTAATTGTCTTATACAGGATATACCCCTAATACCTGTTATCTAAAAACCTATACACATATGCTCTAGCTCGTACCCCCCCCTCCCGGACCCCCCATTGGATAATCCAACCATTATAACTTGTTCCTAACCATACACTACCATTATATGCTAGCTTTTATTCTCTCCGCCACTTCTAACCACATTGTCATTTTGGATTCATTGAGACCCAAAATTCTTGCTGTAGATATTTCTTGATAAATCACATCGAGATATGTAAGAATCCAGACCTTCCGGCACATTTTTTCCGGTTGAAACCATCGTGATGCTATCAGCTTTTTAGCCACTGTGATACCAGATAAAACCAATCTCTTTCGCTGTGGATGTTCTGCATACTCAAAAACATCATTCAGCAGTAATACAGAGGGGTGTACAGGTATATTCAGAATTAAGAGATTTGATAATTGCTGGGTCACTTCTTTCCAGAATATCTTAACTGGTGGGCAGTCCCAGTACATGTGCATAAATGTCCCCTCGTCCCCATTTGTACATAAGGAGCATTTGGAGTCTTGTTTAAGACCCATTCTGTTCAGTCTTATAGGAGTCAAGTATGTCCTATGGATATAGTTAAGATTGATTTGTTGATGGTCCGGGTTCCTTGATGCAAGTCGAACATTTGCCCAGGCTTCTTGCCACTCAAAATCTATTTCCAGGTCTGGTATATCCCTCCTCCAAATAGAGTATAGGTGGAGGGTTTCATACGAGGCCGTTAGTAATTGATGATAAAAATAAAATAATTTTTTTTTTAACTTAAATTTTTTTTTGAACGCCCCTCGTCACTAGAGGCCTTTTGGAGGCCCCTCATCACAAGAGGCCCCAAATTAGTATTATTATTTTTTTAACTTTTATTTTTTATTTTTTTGGAGGACCCTCGTCACTCGAGGCCTTTTGGAGGCCCCTCGTCACTCGAGGCCTTTTGGAGGCCTCACATTTATTTAAATTTTTTTTCTTATTTTGGAGATCGATGTCATACTGTGACACTGAAATTAAAACATATTTCATCAACTAAAATATACAGTACGTCACACCCTGCCGTCTGCAAGTGGCTAATCTTGAGTATTTTTTCTCCTCTTCATAAGAGTTTGAGGTTTTCCGTTTGAGGTAAAAACAGCAATAAAAAGTCAAAACTTGCATCTCCACATCCCAGCCCCGACGCCTGAATACTTTTACCAACGGATTTCCAGTTCCGCATTCGCGTTCTGCGCTCTGATTGGCCACTGACGTTTCTGGTAGCGCCAATCGTGTGACGCCTCTTTCTTTCACCGGTTAAGCTTAGGCACTCTTTCGAAGTTGGTTAAGGTTAGAGTTTGTCTTAGAGCAGGGCGATAGAACACCAGCCCTGATTCCATACTCTAACCTTAACCAACTTCGAAAGAGTCGCCTAAGAAACGTCAGTCAATATTTCTATTGTATTTTTTTTCTTTTATACATACATACATACATACATACATACATACATACATACATACATACATACATACATACATACATACATACATACATACATACATACATACATACAGCTCCACCCCCACCTAATAGACAGTCCCCTCCCCACCGTATGTAATGTAATGTATATATTCTCTCCCCACCATATGTATATTTCTCTCCCACCCACCCACCCCCCCCCTAATGTACAGTCCCCTCCCCATCATATGTATATACTCTCTGTCAGGATCTATGGGTAACAGTACTGTATATTTGCATATCATATATGTCACAAATGTAACAGTACTATATACAGTACCTGTATGTCATGTATGTCCCTATGCCATAAATGTCATGATGTCATATATGTTGTGCATTTCATTGTATACTTGCCGTGACAAATAAAACTCTTGACTTGACTTGACATGTCATACATGTCACTATGAATTGAAAATGGGGGACCCTGATGTAAACAAGACAAACGTCTTTCTCTGGTCTGCATCCCCTTAACTCTTTCAGTGCCACTCACGAGATTTCTCGTGTTTTTTTATAGGTGGTTGCTAGCCACTCACGAGATTTGTCGGATTTTTTTTTTTTTTTTTTTTTTGCGATCTAAAAAATTATTGCATCACCCGAGCCTACCCGAGTATAGCCGAGGGGCGCCGACGATCACTGTGGAAAAAAGCGCCCCCTGTCGTCTCCCAGATGACATAAGTGATTTTGGAATGGACTCAATGAAAATGAATGGGGAAAAAAATCCGGTACTCCACATTTTCCAGTTCACTGATCCAGCCGGGGTTACCACAGTTAATTCTGGAGCCTCAGATCCCCGCGGATCATAGAGATCTACTGTGTCGCGTTGGATCCATACACTTATCGATTTTTTCGAATGGTGATCAGGAATTGGAATATACCAGTTGGATACCATCTGATGTCAGGTAAGGACTCTGTGTTATCAGTGGTAGGATAATCGGAGTAAGTTTGATGAAGTTATAAGCTGTTTTGTGAAATGTCTTCTTTCGGTTTCATTGTAAAAGTCCGAGAGGAAATCAACAGGGCGATTATCAGTGCGCGGCCGTAATGTGCGTGCGTGCACGTATAATATTGATCATCTAGCGTTTATTTGAAAACGATTCATAAAAAGGCCGACGAATATCAACGTTGTGGAATATTCCACTAAAAGACGATTTTCATAGAATGCTCCAGAATGAGCTGTTTTTTATATCAAAACGGGGGCTTTTCTAACTGCTCTGAAACGGAAACGACGCGATAAAAAAAGAATCTGCCTTCACAGCACTGACTGGAAAATAGTATTTGATAATGCGATGGGCAGATTAGACACATAGCCATAATTTAAAACATAGATTAGGCGATATTAACGTTAACATTGGCGCGGATGGTGGCATTCAAGCGGTAAAACGGAAAACCAGGCATGGCATTGAAAGAGTTAACAATTGTGTGTATTGAGCCGTACTGTATTATTTGTACCCATTCTGCAATCTGTTAAATACAATTTTCATTAATTAATTAATTCATTCACAGACAGTAACACAGGACAAAAACACATTTCAACCCCCTCCCTTCCCTAATTATAATTTAAATTGACATTCACGTAAAAGTAAGCTTACTATTCTAATATTATATTCTTGTCTCCAAAGTGTGTGCATGTTTTTTTTCTTCCTGAGGATAGCGCCATCCCCCCATCTAAACATGATGTGTTTCTTTTCTCTTCATGATTGATTGATTGAAAACTTTATTAACAGATTGTAGAATGGGTACAGTACAATACAGTACAGCTCAATAATTGTTAAGGGGATGCAGACCAGAGAATGACTTTCGTCTTGTTTACATCAGGGTCCCCCATTTTCAATTCATCATAACATATATGACATACATGACATACAGATAGACAGTACTGCTACATCTATACATTTATGACATACCAGATGTGCAAATACAGTACTGTTTGTGATACGAAAAGAGTCCAGAAAAGAGAGTATATACATTTGACGTAGAAACTGTACATTGGAGGAGGTTGGGTAGGTGGGGTGGGGTTGGGGGGTGGGGGGGACTGTACATTGGAGGTGGTTCGGTGGGTGGGAGGGGTGGGTGGGTGGGGGACACTGTACAACTGTACAAGCAAAACTGTACATTGGAATATTGACAACCATACTTGGTAATTTACTGTACATTGGAGGGGGTTGTGTTAGGACATTTACAGGGGCCAGTTTCGAATTGCAGTCTCCCGTAGGTGTTCTTTGAGAGTGTTTTTGAAAGTGGGTAGTGATTCACATTCCTTTACAGCTTTGGGTAGGGCGTTCCACATTGATGTGGCATAATTGCGAAACGTGTTTAGTCCCTTGTTTGAGCCGAATCTGGGTTTAACATGATTTGTGGAGCTCCCTCTGGTGTTGTGATCGTGGTATTCACTGACCTTTGGGAAGTATTTTGACATGTACATGGGTACCTTGGTCGTGTAGTGTATCTTGTAGACCAGGCCCATTGCAAGTTGCTGTACTCTGTCGTCTACTCTAAGCCATCCTAGGTTGTCAAAGTGGGCAGGGGTGATCAAAGTCCTTTTAGCTTGGCCCTCAGAGCCTACCACTTCTAAATATTCTATATATTTTTTTAAGTGACATATAAAAACGCCACTGTGCGTGCGTGCGTGCACGTGTATGTGTGTGTGGGGGGACCTCCACAAGAATCTGGCCCAGGGGCCTCTGAAGTCTTAATCTGGCCTTGCCTAACTGGGGCTATATTTCGCACTATATTTCCTGGCCTGAATGATTTCCCCAATCTGGCCCTGGTTAAAAGCCTCCAATGCTTATTAGTGTGTGTGCGTTTGAACGTTTGCATGTTTCAACCATACATTTCCATAAAAAATTTTAAAAAAATACTTGAAACCCTTTTTGTGTGGAATATTTGATGCGGCCCAGCCTCACCCAGACTCTACCTCCAGCGGCCCCCAGGTAAATTGAGTTTGAGACCCCTGGCCTAGGTCCATTTCCGGTTTGTATGTCGCAATAAACGCCGAAATCATATCGATTTATTAAGTTTATAAAGCGATCCATTATGTACATAATGTCTGTCGGGAGCCTTGCAACAATGTCTGACGGCCGGATGAATTTAATCGACGGACATCGGCCACTTCCTGTTGTTCCGAGTGTAACTTGCCCGACCATCCACCAGGCGGCGGTATTGAGCCGTCGTTGCCTTCACTTTTAGGGTCCAGCTGCAGCGTCGGAGGTGTATATATGAATTATGAATGCCATGGCGAAAAAATTTAATATTGATCTCAATAACGCTGTACAGCGAGATCTGGCGGTCAAAGCATGGCGGGCAATAACGCTTTAAAGCGTGGATGGCGGTGGATGTGTTAATGTCAAGCCCTGCCTAACAGTGTTTATTATTAACACTTTGATCGCCGAGGTTAAATTCATAATTTACCATCCCTCGCCAGCCCTATTTAACATGGAGAAGTTCCCCTTCTTTGCAGGACTATAACTTTTTAAATTGTATTGCTAAATTGACATTACTATGGCCCATTCAACGTCCTATATCTATTGTTCAGGGTGTAGCAACGTTATACTTTTTCATTCACATATTCATACTAAAATACGGTCTAAAGTATAAGTATGTTTTTATCGTTTTCTGCAGCTTTCTCCAGAACTTGATTTATAGCCCTAAATGCATTATATTGATGATCAAATACAGTTTGGTAGGAATCTGTGCGAGATAAAACATTTCAACTGGACGTGGTTCTAGGAGTTACTACGTATGATCTGATGTTGACCGGATGGGGGGGGGGGGGGGGTCGTTTATAATTTCGTGGGCAACGTTATATCATTCATCTAGTGTGGGTGATATGATCATTAGAGCAGTTAGTATCGAAGACATTAAAAAATAACGCTGAAACTCACCGTAGCTTCCTCGCGACGTTGGGAGATGAGCGTGGAACAGAATTTTTTCTATTATGGGATGTTGAAATATCCGTTCCATTTCCAGGTTGTATAATAGTATATACGTCCAAATCATGTTGTTTATCGAGTTATTGGTAACGGATCACTATCCGTTGTGATCAGCTCGAGTCCTGGGACTATTAGCGAGTGATCGGACCGAATTGAAATGAGCACCAGCTTCCACTTACTGTTTCTCCCCTGGGCGATCGGCCACCAGATGGCGCTCTTGAACCGTTGTAGAGTTGAGAGGGACTCAACAGTACATCTCATGTCTCCGGGGGAGAAATATGATTTCGATCACAGATTTTTGAAATATTGATATCAAAGACGCTGTCCAGCGTCTTCGGCAGAATGAGCATGGCGGGGAAAGACGTGTTTCAGCGTTTCCGGCGATTAAAGTGTTAAGAGTCAGATAGTCCTAATAGTGTTTATCATTAAAACCTGTTAACCTGCAATGAGTCTCCTGGCCATTTTCGTTTTTGAGGACTGCATACTTTTTTGCAAACCAAAACAACATACTTTATACTTATAGCACATTCTGAAGTTTCTGATTCCAGATAAAATATTCACTTTTAGTGCTAACGTAATAGAGTACCATAGGTCTGAACTGTTACTCAAGTTTTTCTGTAGTAGTTAGTAGTCCAGAGGTAGTATTTCCCCAGAAGGTGGTATGGCTTACAAATTCAGATGGAGCCATCGCCTGAAGCCTTATGTAGTACATATCCAAATTTCATAAAGATCCATTCAGAAATGAGTGATTAGGAGTGATTCTGGTAAACTGTGTACAAAGAAAAACTCAGTTTTCTCATAGACTTCAATTAATTTGGCTTCCTGTTAAAGAATTTTGTTGTTCACCTAGATCCCTGATTCACATATCCCGACATGGGGTAGCATTGGAAGCCACACTCATTGGCTACAACGATCCACAATCATTTTCGAGATCGGATCTAGATTGACGGAACTACTGCAGCCTGAGTCGGGAGTGGTATTTTGCACAATACTGTGTACTTTGCACAAGCCTCAAATACCGGCATGTAACTCGAGAACCGCTGAACGGATTTTGTCGCTATCGACAAAACAAATAAGCCTTCAATGCGATATATATATTGTATTAATTAAAATATGCACACCCGAGCCACTAGGGGTCGCCAAAGTGCCGGTTGCAAAAAGTCCGAAAAACGTCCCATATGAGGGACGTTGCAGCTTAACACATCCTGCGCCATAAACGTTGTACAACGTGTTTCAAGTTCATGCGAATTCTGCCAATCCACGTTGGCAGAATTATGTTATTCATAATTCCCTCACGCAGCCTGGTATGATGCAGTGGGAGCATGCACAACTCTGCGACGCTTCAATACTGCCACCTGGTGGATGATCGGCGAGTTGCCAAACCGGAAGTGGATCTTTTGTGCGTCTTGGAAATACGTCCGGCACTCGCATATTGTCGCGGGACTCAAGACACACACCGTGTATATGGATCGCTGCCATAACTCAATAATCTATATGATTTGGGCTGTTATTATTATTATACAAACCGGAAATGGATCGACTCGATCGCCATCAAATAAGTGGGATCTTTTTGCTCCAGTCTCACCGGCCAACGGTAAGAGGACACTGACGTCATTTTCAGCGCGTTTGTTTATTATTATCCATGCAAACTGCTCCGATCAATATATCACCCATACTACATAAAGCATTTACCGACGATCACGGAATTATAAACGACCCGTTCACCCGCGCATGATCAGTCATAACGTTTAGGATCATGTACAGTTGACATTTTTTATATAGCGTGTATCGCCAACAAACGGCATTTGATAATCTATATATGTGTTATGCCTATATCTCACGTTCTAGGAATTACTGCAGAAAATGATAAAAACATATTTATATTCTAGACGGTATTTTCGTATGAACCTATGAATGAAAAAGTAAAACGTTCCTACATCCTGAACGATAGATAATCGATGTTGAATGGGCCATAGTAATGTCAATTTAGCAATACAATTTAAAAAGTTATAGCCCTGCAAAGAAGGTAAACATCTCCATAGGCTTAGACTGGTGGCAGTGATCAAACATTGATGGATATAAGCGTGGCAGGGAATGTGTTAAGAGAGTCAGATAGTCCTAACAGTGTTTATTATTATTAAGAGTTAGATAGTCCTAACAGTGTTTATTATTAAGAGTCAGACAGTCCTAACAGTGTTTATTATTAAGAGTCAGATAGTCCTAACAGTGTTTATTATTAAGAGTCAGATAGTCCTAACAGTTCTCAAGTTCACCAGCCGTTAGCTCTCCAGCAATTGGAAGCAGTCCGTGCCCACGGTTGTGGAGCTTGATGGCTACCGGCACAAAGGACTGGCCGAGGCGGTTTGTGGCATGTCGTGTTTACAGTAGTTACATGAAGGTATCACAACTAATCTGACCATGATGATACATTATTGTAATTTGTAGAAAATTCTACACGTAAGGGGCTTTAACACGGACGACATGAATCGTAGTGATGCACGATATATCGGTCGCCGATTTAATCAGCCGATATGGCTGTTCTTTTACACATCTGTATCGGCCCGATATCAAGATAGGGCCGATATGGGCAAAATAAATTCAAAAATATTTTTTTTAAATCTTTTTACATGTTTTGTATAGTATATATGTATAGTTTCAAAATATCTGTCATTTCTGAAAATAAGTTACAAAAGTTTAAAAAATAAATGCGTTTTGGAAAATACCTCTTTATTTGATTATCATAAAGTGTTTTCTATACAGAGATATCGACATCGGTAAATATCATTATCGGCCAGAACAGCAATATTAATATCGGTTATCGGTATCGGCCACAATTTTCACATCGGTGCATCACTAATGAATCGTGATTGTGGAAATCGCATCCCCAAAAAAAAGCGCAGTTTCTTCACGTTTTCATTCAAGGAACCAGGAGCGTGGCGTGGACTGACTTGGAGACCCTGGCCCTCATAAACACCTGGGGAGAGGACAAGATGCAGCAGGACCTCCGGGGCATGCACAGGAATGGACACATCTTCGCGGTCATATCCAACAAGATGGCTGCCCAAGGCTTCTCCCGCTCGGCGGAGCAGTGCCAAACGAGGATCAAGAGACTGAAAGCAGGTTTCAGGCAGTGTTATGACAACAAGTATGTATGTTTTACTGCTGTTCTATTAATTTTCTACATCATGATTGAGTGACTGGTGGTAAATGTGTATGTTAACCCTTTCGCTACCACACTACAGAAGGTTAACCCTTTCACTGCCACACTACAGACGGTTAACTGCACTTCCAAAATATATCCATTCTTTCAACTCTTTTAAAAAAATAACATTGTTCCAAGGTTGTTAAGAATTCACGATTCGACAAGCGTTCATGAAATCTGCTCTTGAACCGTTTTTTTTATTATTATCTTAAATCTGTCTTTTCCTTCTCACCCAACGCCCAGCACGCAAGGAGAGGAGCAAGTTGAGTGCAAGTTTTATGAGCAACTGGAGCTAATCTTAATGAAGGAGCTGCCCTCCTTCACGGTGTCGGTGGAGAGCAGCATTGATCTGGACATGGATTCTAGCCAAGGAGAGCCGACAGAGGAAGAGTTCTCCACCTACGCTCTTCAGGATATTGGTATGTACCAAGGTCCTCCACTAATGTAATAAAATGCATTTAGCTGTGTTGCAGTAATGGTAACACATCAAGATCATCTCATTTCTCTTTTGGAATGAATAGACAAGCCTACATCACCTTCATAATCACCTACATATTACCTTCATATCACCTTCATATGACCTACATATCATCTTGTTTTTTTAATGGTATTTTAGAGTTTGTAATTTCCAGGAAAACTGTAAAAAAAAATTCATCCTGCACACGGGGGAGTGTACTAATTTAGCATCCAATGAAATGCTTTCTAGAAGGACATTTACAGCACATTGTAACTAAGCAGCACTCTGCCTCTTTAACTAAATTGAACAAATGTTCAATGTTAGCTTGTTAGCTAACGTTACTAATGTTGCATCACGTTGCTAACGTACGTTGCTAACATTAGCTTGCTAGCTAATGGGTCGACCGTAATGCACATTCAGCACCTTAGGCCCTCAGTTCACGGTTTCCTTAGGCCCTAAAAAACTAATGTAATTGTAGAGTGCTAACATTAGCTTGCTAGCTAATGGGTCGACATCAGCGCTATTGGTTAACACTTTCAGTGCCCAGCAGGGGGCGCACGATTTAGTGCTTGAATGCCCACCATCCACTTCAATGTTAGCGTTAATATCGCCTAATCTATGTTTTAAATTATGGCTATGTGTCTAATCTGCCCGTCGCTTATCAATGACTCATTTTCCAGTCAACATTGTCGAAGCGGATTTTTTTTTATCGGTTCATTTCCGTTTTATAGCATCTTGAAAAGCCCTCGTTTTCAAGGAAAATAAAAATATTCCATAATAAACGGAATGTTCTAGAATACACAAAAAACGTTCGAATTTTTCGGCCTATTTATGAATCGCTTTCAAATAAACGCTAGATTATCGATAATATATGTGTACGTATGCACGCTGGGGCCGCGATCTGATATCTGATCTGATATATTTCCTGATCGCTCGCACAGCCAAACAGCCATATGACATATAGGGGAAAAGCTTATATCTCCGTGAAAACAGGTCTGATTATCCTAAGACTGGTAAAATAGATTCCTTACCTGAGATCGGATGGTATCCAAAAAGATTATTCCAATTCCTGATTGCCATTCCAAAAATCTATCCTTTTATTGATCCAACGCGTATACTGTAAAACACATATTACACGCTGTTCGGAGGCTCCACAATGACTGGGATCATCTCCGGTTACATGCGTGAGAAGTAAAATGTGGATTCCGGATTTTTTTTTCTCATCCATTTTCATTGAGTCCATTCCAAAAGGGTGCATTACCATCTGGGAGACGATAGGGGGTGCCTTTTTCATATCTGAGCTCCTGGTGGGGCTGGTTTCCCAACGGTAGACTTGGTTGATGAAATATGAATTCAGATCGCTAATAAAAAATAAATCACGCTAATGGGCATTCAGGGGGCGGGCTGCTAACACGTGTTATGTCGTGGCTGGCATTCAAAGTGTTAACGTAAATCACCATTCAATATCCACGACAAGTCTCTCCCTACCTTCCTGTTTTTAAATGGAACACGTAAATGTGTGGAATCAAATAGTATTCTGCTAGCCATTTCATGGGGACTTTAAGAATCAACAGCCTTTTGCAGACTATAAAAAGCAACACACAAGGGGTAAACAGTGCTGGATCATAGGGCTGGGCGATAAAACGATAACGATAACTATCGCGATAAATTATTTCCTCGAAATAAACATGAAACCTGGTCGCAAAGTTTCGATATATCGATTTTCCAAGCTTGGATATGAGCACACGCACTAACAACCAATCAGTGAAGGAGATGGCCGATAGCGGAAGGAGACCCGGAAGGAGGCACGGAGGTAGGACTCAGTAAACAAGGCTGGCTATGGCTAATTAGCTTGCACAGCGCTATTTTACAGTTTACCTGCCGAGTTGGTGTGTGTTTTGAATTCTGAGGGTAACTGTTATAGTAGTGTGGGGTATACGGTGGACGTCGTTGCAATGAATTGGGCGGAACAGAGTATTTTAGGGTCATTTCTAGTACATTATCATGAGATATTCCGCTCGGAAACGAGGCTGGCTATGGCTAATTAGCTTGCACGGCGCTATTTTACAGGTTACCTGCCGAGTTGGTGTGTGTTTTGAATTCTGAGGGTAACTGTTATAGTAGTGTGGGGTATACGGTGGACGTCGTTGCAATGAATTGGGCGGAACAGAGTATTTTAGGGTCATTTTTGAGTCATGAGATACTCCGCTTGAGATACTCCGCTTGCTTTGGCTAACTGCTAACGTGCGCGGACTGATGACGACATCAACTCGACTCTCGAGACATTCACAGCAGCAAAACAAGTCAGCCCGCGTATCGGCGCCAGGCATAATAAGTTAATTAAACTTGACAGACATTATATCGACGATAATTATCCATATCGAGTTATATGAAAATAATTTTATAATTTTATCGCGATAACGTTTTTGGTCATATCGCCCAGCCTTACTGGATCATAACAACTGATTTACTTGTTTTGGCGCAGCCTTGGTGACATGAGCTGAATTGGTGTAACGGACAACTGGGGTACTGTTGTGTATATTATAGTATGCACTCTCAGGCATTAAAGCGTTCCGTCTCCAGATGGATTTCCGTCAATTTGATTCGGAGTTCCGTCAATTTGATTCGGAGTCTGACGGAATTGGCTACCTGCCCTGGTATAATATGATTTGTAGATGCATACAGATTGAAACTAAATTGAACCAATCAGAGGCGTCAAATATCATGAAAAAGGGATTTTTTTTTTACCGCGGCATAGCCGCGCCAAGCAGTCATTGGAGAGCTGCGGAGCAATAATGGCAGGACTCAGCGACTCGAGAGACAGGATAACGCTGCTCGCTCTGCGGTTGCAGCTGGAGGCTATTGGGCGAGTGACATTTGCGAGGTCTGAGAGGTCTGTCCGCCACATGGCGGGTAACAAAATAGTAATGTAATTTATTATTAAAACTGCAGTGTGTTTTGTTTTTTTACGACAGTCGCCTTTTTTGCAGCCTCGCGCGTCAACTCTCCTTGTTTACCGACGTCACATCCACCACCTGCTTGCAATGTAACGCTGCTATACCGATTAGCTAACGTTAGCTTAATAGCGTCGGTTAAATGGAAGGAGTAAGCTGGCCACTAAAAAGAAAAACCACTGCGGTTTTCTCAGACGAAAGGGATGAGCGGCACCACCCAACAAAAGAAAGTTTCGAGAGGAATGGAAGTTTGAAGATAGCGGTGTTTCAAGAGACTGGCTAGGCTACTGGGGGCTGAAGTGATGAGTTAACTTGTTCCGTGTTCCGCAACTATGTCAAAAAGAAAAACAGAAACAACACATTTTTCATTGTTGTGTTACTTAACAGTACAAATACGTGAGTCCCCTGTTGTGGTTGTGAGTATCCTTTATTAGCTTAACTCCGTAGCAACATCACACAGGTGTATCTGTGTAGACAGTCTCCTCCCCACCGTATATTCTCTCCCCACCCATATGTATTTTTTTTCTTATTATTATTTATTTATCATATGTATATACTCTGTCAGGATCTATGGGTAACATTACTGTATATTTGCATATCGTATATGTCACAAATGTAACATTACTATATACCTGTAGTATGTCATGTATGTCCCTATGCCATAAATGTCATGATGTCATGTATGTTGTGTATGTCATAAATGTCACTATGAATTGAAAATGGGGGACCCTGATGTAAACAAGACAAACGTCTTTCTCTGGTCTGCATCCCCTTAATTTAACAATTGTGTGTATTGAGCCGTACTGTATTGTACCCATTCTGCAATCTGTTAAATATTGATTGATTGATTGATTGATTGAACATTTTATTAACAGATTGCAGAATGGGTACAATACAGTACAGCTCAATACACACAATTGTTAAAGGAAAACTCCAAAATGTTGGCAAATTAGCTTATTTAACATCTTCCCTGGAGTTAGACAAGAAGATGCATACCTTTTTTGTCTCTGTGCGTGCATTTAGCTTTGGGAACAGTCGCTCCGTTAGCGTAGCTTAGCTTCATCACTGGAAGTGGGGGGGGGGCCGGAGCCTGACGTTCCTGTAAACATGTTGTGACCTGTGTATTCACCACGTGGAGAAATAAAAAATGATTGAATTAGACAATTACGTTTTATAAGCAAATATACTCTGACATTTTTTTTGCCTAACCACTCGAGTCTCTGGGCGCAGTCAGTGGTTTCAACGTGAAGCCGTGTTTGTTGATATTCTCATTCCTTCAAAGGATCCGAACCGATTGAAGTTTATGGATACCATGACTTAAAATCCTCTTACCTTGACGGTTAAAAGCCTCCCCAATTTAGAAAACAGTAATCCAATGGCTGGTATTGATAATATAATACTAACTACTGCACGCTCGGAGCTAACACAGAACAGGATGGTAAAGGTTTTCAAAATAAAAGTGCAACGTTTATAGCAGCGGAAAACGTTTATTTTGTACATTATCTAACGTTAACACGAACCTAAACTAACGTTACAACTAACCTAAAGTTAGTTTAGGTTCGTGTTAACGTTAGATAATGTACAAAATAAACGTTTTCCGCTGCTATAAACGTTGCACTTTTATTTTGAAAACCCCAGAAAGGAAGTCATTATATTTGCTTTACCATCCTGTTCTGTGTTAGCTCCGAGCGTGCAGTAGTTAGTATTATATTATCAATACCAGCCATTGGATTACTGTTTTCTAAATTGGGGAGGCTTTTAATCGTCAAGGTAAGAGGATTTTAAGTCATGGTATCCATAAACTTCAATCGGTTCGGATCCTTTGAAGGAATGAGAATATCAACAAACACGGCTTCACGTTGAAACCACTGACTGTGCCCAGAGACTCGAGTGGTCAGGCAAAAAATAGTTCCGAGTATATTTGCTTATAAAATGTAATTGTCTAATTTTTTATTTCTCCACGTGGTGAATACACAGGTCACAACATGTTTACAGGAACGTTTTGGAGTTGTATTTGGTGACTGTAAGACCCTGTAGGGAACGTCAGGCTCCGGCCCCCCCCCCCCCCACTTCCAGTGATGAAGCTAAGCTACGCTAACGGAGCGACTGTTCCCAAAGCTAAATGCACGCACAGAGACAAAAAAGGTATGTATCTTCTTGTCTAACTCCAGGGAAGATGTTAAATAAGCTAATTTCCCAAAATGTTGGAGTTTTCCTTTAAGGGGATGCAGACCAGAGAAAGACTTTCGTCTTGTTTACATCAGGGTCCCCCATTTTCAATTCATCATAACATATATGACATACATGACATACAGATAGACAATACTGCTACATCTATACATTTATGACATACCAGATTTACAAATACAGTATTGTTTGTGATACAAAAATAGTCTATAAAAGAGAGTATATACATTTGACGAAGAAACTGTACATTGGAGGAGGTTGGGTAGGTGGGGTGGGGGGACTGTACATTGGAGGTGGTTGGGTGGGGTGGGGGGGGGGGGGGGTAACTGTACATTGGATTATCGACGAAACCTTACTTGGTCCCAAGAAGAGGCTCTCGTGTATTAAATAAAGTATTCATTCATTCACTCTGGATCTGGTAAATCCGGTAGCAATACACACAATTGTTAAGGGGATGCAGACCAGAGAAAGACGTTTGTCTTGTTTACATCATCAGGGTCCCCCATTTTCAATTCATAGTGACATTTATGACATACACAACATACATGACATCATGACATTTATGACATAGGGACATACATGACTTACAGGTATATAGTACTGTTACATTTGTCACATATACGATATGCAAATATACAGTACTGTTACCCAGAGACCCTAACAGTAAATATATACATATGATGAGGAGGAGACTGTACATTAGGAGGGGGTGGGTGGGTGGTAAAAAATATATACAAACGATGGGGAGGAGACTGTCCATTGTTGTTGTGGCATAATTGCGAAACGTGTTTAGTCCCTTGTTTGTATGACAACAAGCCGTTTAGTTCATGGTTCAAAGTAATGGGAAAAGGGTGCTAGCTCGCCATCAATCAGAAGCTAGCCACAAGACTTGCATTCACGCTCTCCAGCACAGCCTCCCTGCCTGGCACAACAACCACAACAGTAGGGTCTATAGTCACAGTCAGGACAGTAGGCTCTACAAGTAGGCTCCCTTAAAACGCTAATGCTATTAAAAGAAAAATACAGTGTTTGTTAACACATTGGTCGCCAAAATCGCTTTTCAGCGTTATTACCCGCCATGCGTTGACCGTTTTTGAGATCAATATTTCATTTCTTCGCCATGGCATTCATAATTTCATCCACCCAACCCCCGATGCCCTAGCGGGACCCTAGATGGGACTGCAACGGCTCAATAACGCCGCCTGGTGGATGGTCGGGCGAGTTACACTCTCGCAAAAACCGGAAGTGTCATCGGTGCATCGAGGAAATTCCTCCGGCAGTCACATCTCGCTACGGGACTCCTGACAGACACTATAGTACATGATTTCGGCGTTTATTGCGCCATACAAACCGGAAATGGACCTAGGCGATCGAATAATTGGGATCTTTCACCGCCAGTCTCATCTGCCCACGGTAAGAGAACAGTAACGTTATTTTCAGCCCGATTGTTTATTCATTTCACTGCAAACCATCTGATCAATATATCACCCATACTACATAAAGCCGTTACTGATGATCAAGTAATTATAAACGACCCCCCCCCCCCTTTCCTCCACGCATGATGAAGCATAATGTATACCGATCATACACATTTGAATTTTTTAATATAGCGTGTATGGGAAAGAAACGCCAATCGATAATCTATCATATGCGTTTGGGCCTATAACTAGCGTTTTTGGAATTACAACAGAAAAGATTAAAAACATACTTATATTCTCGAAGGTATTAACCCTTTGTCGTGTGGCAGTGAAATTGTTAACCTTCTGTATTGTCGCAGTGAAAGGCTTAACCATTTGGTAGAGTGGTAGTGAAAGGGTTAACACAACGTTCCCACATCCTGAACGATAGATAATCGATGTTGAATGGGCCATAGTAATGTCAATATAGCAATACAATTTTAAAAGTTATAGCCCTGCAAAGAAGGTAAACATCTCCATAGGCTTTTAACGTGGCAGAGAGGGGTATGAGATGGGCACAACCCCCGGCGGTCAATGTGTTAAAATAAGAATGACTTGGCCTGAAAAAAAGTTCAGTCAGGAGAATTTTTTTTGCTTTAATCCCTGCACTCTACCCTTCATAGAGATCTTCTCTATGTTCCCTCGGCACCATGGTTACCTCAGATCAAGGTTGCCTTAGGCCCATTGTTACCTCAACATAAATTGACAAATACCCAAAGGGAACTTATATTAGGTTACGTTCACACTGCAGTAGGCTGGGCGATTCTTGCTAAAATGTGAATCACGATTTTTCTCTAAGAATTGAGATCACGATTCTCTCACGATTCTTATTTTTTCAATAAAATCATTTAAAAAGTAAAGTAAAAAGTAAAAAAATAATAATAATAAGATTTTTATAACGTTATTTTTTTTTATATAAAAAAAGAATTGTCATAATTTAGAAATGAGATTGCATAGGTAAAGTAAAAAGTAAAAAAAAAATAATAATAATAATAAGATTTTTATAACTTTATTTTTTTTTATATAAAAAAATAATTGTCATAATTTAGAAATGAGATTGCATAGGTCTATGAATCGAGATCGCGATTTTTTTTTTCGATTAATTGCCCAGCACTACACTGCAGGCCTTAGTGCTCAATTCAGATTTATTGCTCAGATCTGCTTTCTTTGGCTGTTTACATCATTTTTTAAATGTTGCAAATATCAGATTCCAGTGTGAACTGGTCACTGCTCCTGAACTGACCCACATGTGCAAATGAACAATAACAAATGATGAATGTAAAAAATTGTGACGAATGTAACTGTAGAGAGACGTAAAAGTCACATGACTGTTCAGACTGAGGTCACATTGCAAAAAAAAATCAGACCTGTGTCTTGAGTTAGGACCACATAATGAAAGTGGCCCAAACCTGAATTGAAAAGATCACATTCACATGTGATTTTTTGTGAAAAAAATCTGACCTGAGTCACATTATGAGCAAAGACATCTGGGCCATTTTTGTCTGCAGTGTGAACGTAGCCTTGGAGCTGTTAAACATCCCTTTCTCATGAATGGATGAATGCCATTATTATCTCCACCAAGCGGAAGTCTGGGGGGAGATCACGTAATCGGTCCGGTGTGTGTTTGTGTATCTGCCCTCTGTCTGATTCGGATGAAACGTTGCACATATAGGCTGACGGCAGGCCAAGCACCTGAATTCTCTAATATTTTTCAAATGTTTTGAATCAGTGTCCATTGAAATAGATATTCTGTACAAGGTTACACCTTTTGGACTCAAGGGGGCGATACTAAACACAGGTAGTGGTGGAGAGTTGCTCTCTACTGAGCACTCCTTTCTAGTTTCAGGTCAGTTTGGGGGTGGGACACAAAATGACTAAAACAACCCATAGGGGCTCAAATTGGTGCAGAATGCAAACAATGTGCCAGAAATTGTAAACAAACAAACCAAAAGTTCCACGCAAACATGAGGTGGACCACCCTTAACACTTTGAGTGCCAA
This sequence comes from Notolepis coatsorum, assembly GCF_963971535.1. Classification (NCBI taxonomy): domain Eukaryota; kingdom Metazoa; phylum Chordata; class Actinopteri; order Aulopiformes; family Paralepididae; genus Notolepis; species Notolepis coatsorum. The sequence goes on along the minus strand of NC_140179.1, from coordinate 25,143,464 downwards.
CGACGCTATATGTCGTTAGTTCATGCCGACCGTTGAGTGCCAGCGACGACAAATAGCATTTTTTTGTCTTTTTTTGTATTAGCGATTTGAATTCATATTTCATCAATCTAGTCTCACGTTAGTGCTGCAAACTCTCTCTGAGCTCCATTGGGAAAATACCGCCCCCTATCGTCTCTCCCTGTTGTACTGCACCCCATTGGATTAGACTGAATGAAACACATGGGGGGGGGGGGGGGATTTTACTTCTCCGGCAAGCCATCCGAAGAGATCCAAGTCATTGCCGAGCCGCAAAACAGCGTGGAATACATATTTCCACTACCCAGCGCTGAATCAATAAACACGGTCGATATTTGGAATGGCGATCAGGAATTGGAATAATCTTTTTGGAGAACATCTGATCTGAGGTAAGGAATCTATTTGACCAGTCTTAGGATAATCAGAGCTGTTTTCACAGAGATATCAGCGTGTGCCATATGTGTGTGTGTGTGCTCTGATCAGGAAATGAGAGAATCTATTTTTCAGCTCGCTTCTCTAGCGTGCATAAGTACACGTATACTATCGATAATCTAGCATTTATTTGAAAACTATTCATAAATAGGCCGAAAAATTACAATGTTTTTTGTGTATTCCAGAATATTCCAGTAAAGGGCGATTATCACAGACTCTTTATATTTTCCTTAAACTTTCAAGAAAACGAGGGTTTTTCAAAATGGTATAAAACGGAAATGAACCGATAAAAAAAAAACCAAAAAAAAAAAAAAAATCTGTTTCGACTGTTGACTGCAAACAAGTCATTAATAATAATAATAATAATAATAATAATAGATTCAATTTGTACCGCACTTTATATTCGCGAGAATCTCAGAGTGCTACAGGAGATAGACAAAAAGTTAAATGAATAAAATGAATAAAAACTATTAAAAAGACTAACAACCAGTGAAATGGAAGAACATAAGAGTAAAATAAAATTTAAATAATAATAAAATGAATAGAAGTAAAAAATAAAAGTAAAAGAAAAATTCAGGCAAAAGCCTTGTTAAAAAGAAATGATAAGCGACGGCCAGATTAGACACAGCCATAATTTAAGACGTAGTTTATGCGTTCACAACGCTATCATTGAAGTGGGTGCTGGCATTCAACCATGTTTTGAGACGGGGAGGCGTGGCATCCAAAGTGTTAACATGTCAAGTTTCTTTATCACCTGCTTGTCTCTAGAGTCTAATGTCAGAGTGCATCTTTACTACCTGCTTCTCTCTAGAGGCTAACATGGGTGTGCATCTTTATCATCTGCCTGTCTCTAGAGTCTAATGTCGGTGTGCATCTTTATCATCTGCCTGTCTCTAGAATCTAATGTCGGAGTGCATCTTTATCATCTGCCTGTCTCTAGAGTCTAATGTCGGAGTGCATCTTTATCATCTGCCTGTCTCTAGAGTCTAATGTCGGAGTGCATCTTTATCACCTGCCTGTCTCTAGAGTCTAATGTCGGAGTGCATCTTTATCATCTGCCTGTCTCTAGAGTCTAATGTCGGAGTGCATCTTTATCATCTGCCTGTCTCTAGAGTCTAATGTCGGAGTGCATCTTTATCATCTGCCTGTCTCTAGAGTCTAATGTCGGTGTGCATCTTTATCATCTGCCTGTCTCTAAAGTCTAATGTCGGAGTGCATCTTTATCATCTGCCTGTCTCTAGAGTCTAATGTCGGAGTGCATCTTTATCACCTGCCTGTCTCTAGAGTCTAATGTCGGAGTGCATCTTTATCATCTGCCTGTCTCTAGAGTCTAATGTCGGAGTGCATCTTTATCATCTGCCTGTCTCTAGAGTCTAATGTCGGAGTGCATCTTTATCATCTGCCTGTCTAGAGCAGGGGTCAGGAACCTTTTTGACTGGGAGAGCCATAAAAGCCAAATATTTCTAAATATATTTCATTGAGAGCCATATAGTATTTTTAACGTATAATAAATTAAATATGTCTTACTTTTAATGCGACTTCTGGTGCTGCATGGTTTTGCTGATGGCCTTGTAATCTGGTTCATACGTGGTGAGGTTGAGCTTCATGCAGGCGTTGAGGCTTCCATCAGTTAAACGTGAGCGTAGGTTGGTCTTAATGTTCCTCATATGCGAGAATGACTGCCCACATGCATATGTAGAGCCAAACATGGTCAATACGGCAATACTCACGCTGCATTGTGTGGTATGTCACAGGAAGCTTGTTCCAAGTTTTAAGAATCAGCTGGTCTTCAGGTTGAAGATTTTTAATTTCTGTCCACTTGTCCCTCGCCAGCTCTGCTCGCTATATCTTCAGCTACAGATACTATTAGCTGTATCTTCAAAACTAATTTCTGTTTACTTTAAAATGACACAGTATTATTAAGAAATATCACAAGTATTAAAAAAAAGAAAAAGAAAAAAAAAATCTTTTTTTTTTTACTCAAAAATTTCTGGGAGCCATATGCTGTCACCAGAAGAGCCATAGGTTCCCGACCCCTGCTCTAGAGTAATGTCGGAGTGCATCTTTATCATCTGCCTGTCTCTAGAGTCTAATGTCGGAGTGCATCTTTATCATCTGCCTGTCTCTAGAGTCTAATGTCGGAGTGCATCTTTATCACCTGCCTGTCTCTAGAGTCTAATGTCGGTGTGCATTTTTATCATCTGCCTGTCTCTAGAGTCTAATGTCGGAGTGCTTCTTTATCACCTGCCTGTCTCTAGAGTCTAATGTCGGAGTGCATCTTTATCATCTGCCTGTCTCTAGAGTCTAATGTCGCAGTGCATCTTTATCATCTGCCTGTGTCTAGAGTCTAATGTCGGAGTGCATCTTTATCACCTGCCTGTCTCTAGAGTCTAATGTCGGTGTGCATTTTTATCATCTGCCTGTCTCTAGAGTCTAATGTCGGAGTGCATCTTTATCATCTGCCTGTCTCTAGTCTAATGTCGGAGTGCATCTTTATCATCTGCCTGTCTCTAGAGTCTAATGTCGGAGTGCTTCTTTATCACCTGCCTGTCTCTAGAGTCTAATGTCGGAGTGCATCTTTATCATCTGCCTGTCTCTAGAGTCTAATGTCGCAGTGCATCTTTATCATCTGCCTGTGTCTAGAGTCTAATGTCGGAGTGCATCTTTATCACCTGCCTGTCTCTAGAGTCTAATGTCGGTGTGCATTTTTATCATCTGCCTGTCTCTAGAGTCTAATGTCGGAGTGCATCTTTATTATCTGCCTGTCTCTAGTCTAATGTCGGAGTGCATCTTTATCATCTGCCTGTCTCTAGAGTCTAATGTCGGAGTGCATCTTTATCATCTGCCTGTCTCTAGAGTCTAATGTCTGAGTGCATCTTTATCACCTGCCTGTCTCTAGAGTCTAATGTCGGAGTGCATCTTTATCACCTGCCTGTCTCTAGAGTCTAATGTCGGAGTGCATCTTTATCACCTGCCTGTCTCTAGAGTCTAATGTCGGTGTGCATCTTTATCATCTGCTTGTCTCTAGAGTCTAATGTCGGAGTGCAGGCGGAGAGAAAGAAGGTCCCTTGGAACGACAGCGAAACCCTCATCCTGCTGGAGATCTGGGGAGATCAGCAGGTCCAGCAGAACCTCCGACGCTGTCCCCACAACGGTCACATCTACTCCGAGATATCGGAGAAGCTCAGCTCCAGCGGCTACTGCCGCAGCTCCGAGCAGTGTCACACCAGGATCAAGCGGCTGAAAGCCAGCTATCGCCAGTGTCAGGAGAGCATGAGGTAAGAACACTGTGTTAACCTTTTCACTGCCACACTAAAGAAGGTTAACCCTTTACTATCACACTACCAGTGTGGCAGTGAAAGGGTTAACCTTCTGTATATTGTCGCAGTGAAAGGGTTAACCGTTTGTTAGTGCGGCAGTGAAAGGGTTAATCACCAGTGTCAGGAGAGCATGAGGTAAGAACACCATGTTAATCCTTCAGCCCTTAGGACAGTCCGAGCTCAGTTAAAATATTATGTAAATAAAATACTCATCAACCACAGGAAAAAGGTACATATTGTACATTATGTCATAGCCATAAGTAATATATTTATGTATTTACAAATAAGTACCGTAATTCCTCTAATAGTGACCCGGGCTTGTATTTGTTTCAACTGTAGCGGGTACCAGGCTTTTATTAGGAGGAGGCATGTATAAGAGAGAGGCCTATATTTCTAATTTTCAAACGGATCATAATGAATAAATCAACATTTTGTGTCAGTTTGAACCCAGTAAAATGTACTGGGTTCATTTATTGAAACCAAGTACTGTATGAAACAGGTGGTCTCTGGTCATTTCAACGTTTTCAAAGTGAAATCAAGTAACTTTACCTTGGCAGCTCCGGGTACTCTAGGTAGCAACGTTAGCTCTCATAACGTTAGCCAGTTAGCAGCTCCGGGTACTGTAGGTAGCAACGTTAGTTCTCATAACGTTAGCCAGTTAGCAGCTCCGGGTACTGTAGGTAGCAACGTTAGCTCTCATAACGTTAGCCAGTTAGCAGCTCCGGGTACTGTAGGTAGCAACGTTAGCTCTCATAACGTTAGCCAGTTAGCAGCTCCAGGTACTGTAGGTAGCAACGTTAGCTCTCATAACGTTAGCCAGTTAGCAGCTCCGGGTACTGTAGGTAGCAACGTTAGCTCTCATAAAGTTAGCCAGTTAGCAGCTCCGGGTACTGTAGGTAGCAACGTTAGCTCTCATAACGTTAGCCAGTTAGCAGCTCCGGGTACTGTAGGTAGCAACGTTAGCTCTCATAACGTTAGCCAGTTAACAGCTCCGGGTACTGTAGGTAGCAACGTTAGCTCTCATAACGTTAGCCAGTTAACAGCTCCGGGTACTGTAGGTCAGTGGCGGCCGGCCGATAGTGGGCGCTAGAGCGCCGCCCTCCCTGGTTAAAAGAAGAAGAAGAAAGAATTATTTGCGTGAGGAGGAAGTAGCCTATTCATCCCCCAGCCGGCGCCTAGCCCCCTCCACTCCGTTTTCATGGGCGCTCATTTCTGCTCCGCCGTAATTGCGCAACTCACAGGGCAAAATGCAAATACGTATAAATAAATACGTACGTACAACATAGCGCTGTCAAATACAATACCAGAGGGTGCTTGCTCGAGTGCCCGATGTAGTCACTATTGGCTGAGAGTGGCATGTGACATTGCGTCCCCAGACGTTGGGCTCTGGGCTCTGCAGATTATGCTATTCGAGGGGCTACTAGGAAATAGTAGTTGTCGGAAATTGATAATAATCACAAGATACTGTACATTCAGACAGTGTTGGATCTAACTAAATAGATTTATATGGACACTTTTATGGAAAGTTCAAGCCTGGAGTCTGGACCACAAAGCTTCTCGAAGGGTAGGCTATACTCTGTCTTAGCTGGTTCGACAACAAACAACAACACGCTATAATGGCTAGCTGGATGCAGTCTGGACAGTGGATATACATCAACAGTCTGGGACAGTGGACATATACACTTTATCAAGCCCTCCTGGACCGCGTTTCAACTAAACAAAGTGAGTTGCGGTCTCTCTCTCGCTCTCTCTCTGTTATCTGAGCGATGCTGTGTTGTTGTTGAACGAACTAATTAATTTCGCCGCGGGTGGGGCATAATCAACCAGACAATGAATGGTAACTTTGGATTTAAAATAAGTGGATTATGGCTTGTTCAATATCTCGCCCAGTCTATGTTTGAATGAATGAATGAAAACTTCATTTAACAGATTGCAGAATGGGTACAATACAGTACGGCTCAATACACACAATTGTTAAGGGGATGCAGACCAGAGAAAGACGTTTGTCTTGTTTACATCAGGGTCCCCCATTTTCAATTCATATCGATAGTTTAATAGCTAGCCTTGGCTCGTTTAACAATATGCAAAATATGTGTACAGCCCTGTACTCATACTGAAGTTATTCTTGGTATATAAGCACTTTGAACTGCAACCTCTGTATGAAAAGTGCTATACAAATAAAGTTATTATTATTATATACTACACATACTACTAGGTTTGATTGTGTAACGAATCGATTCCACGTCGCGCTGTAACGAATCGATTCTCCCCCCCCCGGAGAAGAATTCACGAGCCGCCACTGCTGTAGGTAGCAACGTTAGCTCTCATAACGTTAGCCAGTTAGCAGCTCCGGGTACTCTAGGTAGCAACGTTAGCTCTCATAACGTTAGCCAGTTAGCAGCTCCGGGTACTGTAGGTAGCAACGTTAGCTCTCATAACGTTAGCCAGTTAGCAGCTCCGGGTACTGTAGGTAGCAACGTTAGCTCTCATAACGTTAGCCAGTTAGCAGCTCCGGGTACTGTAGGTAGCAACGTTAGCTCTCATAACGTTTCCACTCGGAAAGTAGTGTCACCATGCTTGCTCTGTTGTTGTTGTGTTTTACGTGCTGCGCGCGACCCGTGTTCCATACGGAAGTAAGGAGAGGTTCGCTCACGCGTATATTAGTAACCCGGTTTGTATTAGGAGGTCGGCTTATAATTGCTTAGCTCAACAGCGCACCCGGACATTAATAGAGAGTCGGTTTTTAATTGAATACAGGTCACTATTAGAGGAAATACGGTACATATATTACATATAAAAAATCTTTTACCGTTTTGGGAAAACGTTTGAGTTCCCTTGCTGGCGAATGAACCCGGGACGCTCTGGGACGCAAGAGCCTTTACCTCAAGACTACCAAGACACACCTTTGATTATGGCCACCAGTTATGTCATCAGGGACATTGAATGAGTGTTGTGTTAAAGGGGAACTATCTTACTATTTCTTTCACTATTTGGGCAATTTTACACAATTCCTGTGAGTCTATGGAACACATCTGTAAGGTTTCTTTAAAAAAAATCATTGTTTTGTATTTCTAATCAAGTACTCTCAAGCAGCATTTTCTGCATTCAAGATTCCAAGCTGTTTTTGGCAGGGCTCTGCCCTGCGCTTCCGCATTATTCCCACTGCTCCGTTGTTGGGCGAATTGTTGATTGTGGGCGGTGCCTGCAACCACAGAAGGGGCTGAGATATGCAAATCAAGATATGCAAATCAGCATCTCTACGTAGACAAGCGAGGAAATTCTGAATGGCTTAGTTCACTGGGGGAGGATCTTGTATCAACTGAAGTGGAGGAGTGGGACTGAATGAGAATTTCATATCTAGTCAGTGTTGGTACAACCCCACATTGCTAGAAAACAATGCTAACCACTGGAAAAGGCCATTTATAAGATAGTTCCCCTTTAATTGCAGTCCTATTGTCTTATAGTGACGGCCACCTTATCATTAAGTATTCAATGTCCCCGATGGCATCACTGGTGACCATTTTCAAACAAATTTTCTCTCGATAACCGTCAAACTAAATGAACGTGTGGAAAACGAGTACATTATTGGAGGAAACGATTGTGTACCGTGTGCTCATGTGTGACTAACTCATTGCTACCATCTCTGCATCGCTGTTGTCCTCAGTTCATCTGGAAGCGATCGAGTGGATTTCAAATTCTATGACCTAATGGAGCAGATACTCGAGAAGCAGCCGTCATCTTCCACGTTGGTCACAGAGTCTATCGAGATATCGGAGGATTCCAGCGGGGAGTCGATAGATGGCACAGGTAAGAGATCCCTGACCCGAGTGCTATGATCTGGGCCCTATTCCCCGTACCTGGTTCAACTAAGTCGATCAAAAGTCCCATTATCCAGATTCAATTAACCCGATGTTTGAATCCAGGCTTTCCCTGTTCCTTGAACGCTGATTCACTCTCGTTAATTCGAACCAGACTTGATACTCAGGATAATTGCGCGCGGCCGCCTCACCTGAAAAGACAGCAGGTGTCGATCGCAGAAATCCTGATTTTCTAACGGCATTGATTGATTGATTGAAAACTTTATTAACAGATTGCAGAATGGGTACAATACAGTACGGCTCAATAGCCTTGCAGACAAGTTAAATGCATAATCTATAGGCAAATTTTAAGTCCCTCATTACCCCAATCAATCCGATTATATTTCTTTAAATGTGCCTGCTGGCAGTAGGCTTAATGGAATGAATAATCGAATGAGATCTTGCTAGCGAAAATAATTAGTTGAACTCTTTCATAATAAGTAGATAAAAACAAGCCCAAAGAGTATCTAATTGATACGAATTATATTATGAGGATATCTGTACTGTATGCGCTCTGCTTAGGTCTTTGAGCACCTGGAAAAGCGCTATATAAGATAGATGTATTATTATTAGGGATGTCCGATATTATTGGCCTACCGATATTGGCATTAAATTGTGATATCGGAAAATATCGGTATCTGTTTTCAAAAAAAATATATATATATATTTTTTTTTTTACATTTCTATAACCTTTATTTACCCAGGCAAGCAAGTAAGAACAAACTCTGATTTTACTTATTGTCAAAAGTATGCATAATGTTGTGTTAATTCCACAACAAGATATATGTAATGTTAATTACCTGAAATTATTATGTTTTTTTGGGGGGGGGAAACCCTGCATATATCTGTTGATATTGGTTGATATCGGTATCGGAAATTAAGAGTTGGACAATATCGGTATATCGGTATCGGTAAAGAAGCCAATATCGAGCATCCCTAATTATTATTATTATTATTATTATTATCATGTACTATATAAATACATGGTTCCCAAAGTTTTCAAGGCGCGACCCCCGAAATAACATGTCAGAGAGGCTTAGGGAGGCTATACAGTTTCACTATTAATCAGGTTTTAATCTGTTTCGGAAAATCATCCATACATGCATTGAATTAATTAACCTTTGGTTTATACCAGTGACACCTCATGTTCATCATCAGATAACAGTGCTTGAACAGATAAATGCATTTTCTCAAATTCATTCATCAAAACGTCAAAGGCTCATTCAATTTATCAAGTCACGTCACATCATCAAATCCGTCAAACAGCGCATCTCCTCATATATTTTAAACCCAGTTACAATATCACAATAACGTGTGAGTGACAGTGATACAATTCAACAATCCACAGATTCAGATTCCTCGTAATTCATATCCACAATCCACGCATATAAAGACGCTTCAATTTATGCTTAAATGAAACACAATCCGGGCGCTCCGTTAAGCAAATACATCTACAGCGAAAAATATGAAACTAATCAGAGCCAAACAGCTGATAGGTTTCATTCATTAAAAATATCCCTGCGAGATTCACATTTGCAATGCTCCGTTATTAAAATAACCACATAGTGTGTGTCGCGATCGCGAGCGCCGTATCCGTATAACTATGACGTGCATTATTTAGGACAAAGTAAATTCATAGGCTGAATATGATTTATTGTCCGAATTTTTGGTCTATTATTTTACATTTCAAAAGCCCCCTCTAGAAAAACGAAGCACAAAAACATAATTCAGAATGGTATAATGGGATCTAGACTATCCTCTTTCAGGAAGGGAGCTGGCATTTATTTGCGAGGGTGTGGCCATGCAGGTTATCCAGCTAACTGAACTTAACCCTGCCCTCGACCAGGTTCAAACTTTCTGATCTGTTGCCATATTGATTTAGATAATCGCACGTCGGGGAACGGAAAGGTCTAGCTTAAGTCAAGTTATCCTGAGAATTATCCGGCTAACTCAGTTTAGTACTCCAGTAATATAACATAAGCAGTATAGTACAGTACTCCAGTAATATAACATACCGTAATTCCTCTAATAGTAACCGGTATTCAATTAAAAACCGGGTCTCTATTAATGACCGGGTGCGCTGTTGAGCTAAGCAATTATAAGCCGGCCTCCTAATACAAGCCGGGTTTCATGTATATGCTGGCCTGGCTGTGCAGTAAATACCATATAATGGTATGGTGTTAATGTTTACCAAGAGAGTAAGCCTACCTCAGAATTGTATAAAACGAAGTTGTTATTATTATTATTATTATTATTATTATTATTATTATTATTATTATTATTATTATTATTATTATTATTATTATTATTATTATTATTATTATACCAGTATTGTGATTGCACTATTTTACTTTATTTTACTTTTTTTGACCACCTGTAATTGCACTGTTTACTACCGTATTTCATACAGTACTTGGTTTCAATAAATGAACCCAGTACATTTTACTGGGTTCAAACTGACACAAAATGTTGATTTATTCATTATGATCTGTTTGAAAATTAGAAATATAGGCCTCTCTCTAACATGCCTCCTCCTAATACAAGCCTGGTATCAGCTACAGTTGAAACAAATACAAGCCGGGGTTACTATTAGAGGAATTACGGTAAGCAGTATAGTACAGTACTCCAGTAGTATAACATAAGCAGTATAGTACAGTGTACTCCAGCAGAATAACATGAGCAGTATAGTACAGTGTATTCCAGCAGTATAACATAAACAGTATACATGCCTGCAACAACATTCATTTTGGACCCGCCAAAATTTTTTAAATGATAAATTAATGAATCAATCATTTATTTTGGGACTCTGTGGATGTATTATTTAAGACGGATGTTTATCTATAGCACCTTTAATCACACCAGCTATCAACTACAACTAACCAAAACGACCAGAAATTGCTATTGAATGTAATTTTGTCTCGATGCTCTAAAGAGGGAGAGGTCAACACACCATGTGAGAAGGCGACGCCCGGCACGTGGTCGGACTCCGAGACCCTCGCTCTGATCCACGTCTGGGGGGAGGAGGACGTGCAGAGGGCGCTGAAGGGCTGCGTCCACAACGGACACGTCTACGCCGACATCGCGGAGAAGATCCACGACCGGGGCTTCTCCAAGACACCGGACCAGTGCCGCTGGAAAGTCAAGTCCCTCCGGAGCAACTTCCGCCAGAGCTACGACAGGAAGAAGTAGGCATCCATGTTGTTCACTCTTCATCATTTAGTACATTTACATGATTTAGTACATTTATATCAGAGCTACGACAGGAAGAAGTAGGCATCCATGTTCACGCTTCATCATTTAGTACATTATAGTTACATTTACATCATTTAGTACATTATATTTACATTTACATCATTTAGTAAATTTACATAATTTAGTACATTATATTTACATTTTCATAATTTAGCACTTTTACATAATTTAGTACATTATATTTACATGTTCATCATTTAGTACATTTACATCATTTACTACATTATATTTACATTTACATCATTTAGTACATTATATTTACATTTACATCATTTAGTACATTATATTTACATAATTTAGTACATTTACATCATTTAGTACATTTACATCATTTAGTACATTTACATTTTCATAATTGAGTACATTTACATAATTTAGTACATTTACATCATTTAGTACATTATATTTACATTTACCCCATTTAGTACATTTACATCATTTAGTACATTATATTTACATTTTCATCATTTAGTACATTTTCAGTTCAGTTCAGTTTCAGTTTATTTAAAAAGGACAGGACACATTAATTAACATTTCTGTAAATGTGCCAGTTTTAGCCAGCTGGCTAATTCGCAACTGTAGTCCTTTTGGCAAGATGTTATAAAACCATACACCTAAAACAGAAGCATTCAAAGTAAAACACAATATTTACAACACAATCCAACATAATAGTAAAAGCAATATTTTACATAATTTAGTACATTATAGTTACATTTACATAATTTAGTACATTATATTTACATGTACATCATTTAGTAGGCCTAAATGTAATTGTTATTCTTATGGTGTTTTGTTCAAGTTCAAGTTTACTTTATTTGCCATGTTCAGTAGAATTGGAATTATAATGTACAAAACAGAGCTTAAAAACAGAGGAGGAAGATAAATGAACCATACAGACGTATTACAAGAATACATGTAAGCCGAAACAGACGTCACTACACACAACAACAACAACATCCTTTTGTGTGCCAGATCAAGCATCAAGCAATTAAATCAAATCTTATAATCCTGTATGACAAGACATAACTTTTGTTAATCTTAATTTCATTCATTTTATTTAAAATGTCATTCATACACAAATCTAGAAAGTATGGAGCTACTCAAACGTTCCTTTTTTGGAACGGGTTACATTATAGAAACATTTGGCATAATATCCAACATTGCTTCATAACAAATAATTGATTGACTTGATCAAATGGATACAGACAAATCTCTGATGGTTGGTCATGTGACCACTGTTCTCAGACCTGATGGTGGTCATGTGACCACTGTTCTCAGATCCGATGGTGGTCATGTGACCACTGTTCTCAGATCCGATGGTGGTCATATGACCACTGTTCTCAGATCTGATGGTGGTCACGTGACCACTGTTCTCAGATCTGATGGTGGTCACGTGACCACTGTTCTCAGATCTGATGGTGGTCATGTGGCCACTGTTCTCAGATCTGATGGTGGTCATGTGACCACTGTTCTCAGATCCGATGGTGGTCATGTGACCACTGTTCTCAGATCCGATGGTGGTCATCTGACCACTGTTCTCAGATCTGATGGTGGTCACGTGACCACTGTTCTCAGATCTGATGGTGGTCACGTGACCACTGTTCTCAGATCTGATGGTGGTCACGTGACCACTGTTCTCAGATCTGATGGCGGTCATGTGACCGCTGTTCTCAGAAGCTGCTGCGGTCAGGCAAGCGCCTCCGTATACACGCAGCAAGAACAGAGAGACTAAGGCTCAGCTTCTTCCCTCAGGCCATCAGAACAATGAACACTGATCTCTCCACACACAAGCACACATGAACACACACTTTGACAACTTGAATCTGATGGTGGTCATGTGTCCACTGTTCTCAGATGCGGAATAAACAAAGTGGAATATAAGTTCTACGCTCAGCTTGAAGGAATACTCGGACAGGAAGCGGCATCCATCGATGAGTATGACGAGAGAGACGAAGAAGCAGACCAGGATGCAGGTGCAGCCGTACTTCTGATATTCATCTTGTTTTCATTATGCATGTACTTGTATTGGACCATGGTTGTATCGCATATACCAACATGGTATTACACCAAGTTATACAATAAACAAAGTATAGAATAGACGTTTTACATCTTTTAGGAGGGATGTGTATGAATGATGACATAGGAATGAATATATATATATATTTTTTATGCTTTATTTATAGGTTTTCAGTTTATAAACATAGAAAAGAGACAAGTACAACCCCCTCCACCAAGCTCAAGGCCATAGTGGGGGAAAATATATATATATACTACTGACTTCAATATATATATTTATTTTTATTCCATTTCCACAGATTTGTAAATGCCATGCTCATGGTATTCCTGTCTATAATTGTGCAACTTTATGCTCATTTTATGCCCATGTCTATGTTGTGTCTACATCACTGCTGTGAAGCACTTTGGGCTGCAATTCTTGTATGAAAGGTGCTATATAAATACAGTTTATTATATATATATATATATATATATATATATATATATATATATATATATATATATATATATATATATATATGCACATACACGTATACATACACACACACGCATACATACACATACACTATAATAATAATAATAATATCATTAACAGTAATGAAAAGAAAATGGGGAAAATAAGAATGAATAAAATAAGAAATTAAATTAAATGAAATAGGAATAGTTTGAGTGAGAACGTCAAGGAGAAGTTCTGGAAACATGCCCCCCCTTGTTGTCTCCTGACACACACAGACGCAGACGGAACAAAATACACTCCCTGGTCTGAGCAGGAGACGCTGGCCCTCATCGAGCTGTGGGCCACGGACGACGTGCAGCGCAGCCTGAAGACCTGCCTCCGCAACGGGCACGTGTTCGCCGAGATCTCGGACAAGCTGGCGATCGTCGGGCACCTGAGGACACCGGAGCAGTGCCACTCCAGGATCAAACGCCTGAGGAAGACCTACAGGCAGTCATGCAACAGCCGGAGGTAGAGGGGGCAGGCAGACTGATTGATTGACTTGAATGAACTTGAAAAAGAACACGCCAACCTTTTGGGAAATTGGCTTACTGTCTTCTCCAGAGAGAGACGAGGAGATGGATACCAGTTTTCTCTCTGTGCGTTCAGTAGAAAGCTATCTGGTTGCACGTTAGCCTAGCTTAGCACAATGAATGGAAGCTAACACGACCGGTCAGCCTAGGCATTGTCCAACTAACACCTCTCCCGAAGGCTAACCGGTCATGTCCGCGTTTCAGCGTTTTTGTTTATCATTTTCGATACAAACTGCTCTGATCAATATATCACCCATACTACATAAATCATTTAACGTTGGTCACGGAATTATAAACGATTTATGTCTATATCTCACGTTCTAGGAAATACTGCAGAAAACGATAAAAACATATTTATATTCTAGACGGTATTTTCGTATGAATGTGTGAATGAAAAAGTAAAACGTTCCTACATCCTGAACGATAGATAATCGATGTTGAATGGGCCATAGTAATGTCAATTAATTTTTTGATCCACTTTTTCTCCCATTTTCTATATTTTCTCCCATCCCAATTTCGTATCATCCAATTCAACCGTCCCCTGTCACGAACGCTGTTTCTTGCCTCCCACAAGCCGGCTGCAATGTGGACTAAGTCATACATAGCACAAGTCCCCTCGGGTACTTGAGGTAACAGCAGTCGCATCTTTTCACCTGCGCAGCTCGATCTCTCAGTGGCGAGGAGTAACGCGTGGGAGGCTCACGCTGCCCCCGACACTTCCTGATTCTACTGCGCAGGCGCACCAACCGACCTGTAGGAGTCGCTGTCCACAACGCCCGATCCCCACCCATCAGTTTCCCACCCCCTAATACGGCCAATGTGTATTAGTATGAACGACCAGCTAAACTGAAAGCAATGTGGAACGCTGGGCTCGAACAGGCGAGCCCAGCGTCTCCACATTCGATGCGAGCGCCTTGCCCACTACGCCACGTAGCCGCCCTAATTTAGCAATACAATTTAAAAAGTTATAGCCCTGCAAAGAAGGTGAACATCTCCATAGACTTACAGTACTGGCAGAGAATGGTATAAGATGATCAAAGTGGTGGCAGGGAATGGGTTAATGAACTTAAACTCTAGGATCTAGTCACTCTTAATGAACTTAAACTCTAGGATATAGTCACTCTTAATGAACTTAAACTCTAGGATCTAGTCACTTTTTTTTTTTTTTTTTTTTTAAACTTTGGCCATTTCCCTGGCTCTTTTATACGTTTATCGCATTTATACTTTGGTCAAGCTCGACCGACAGAAGCAGGCTGAAAGGGTTCAGATGGGGGGGAAGACACTCTGGGAAAGGCACGGCTGCCGTCCGGGATTCGAACGCGCTCAGCCCCAGATCCGTGACGAGCACGGTTGTCCACGGCGCTGAAATAGCACTCGCGGTACGTGGTGAGCTACTGGAGCTCCCCCGATCTAGTCACTCTTAATGAATTTAAACTCTAGGATCTAGTCACTCTTAATGAACTTAAACTATAGGATCTAGTCACTCTTAATGAATTTAAACTCTAGGATCTAGTCACTCTTAATGAACTTAAACTCTATGATCTAGTCATTCTTAATGAATTTAAACTAGGATCTAGTCACTCTTAATGAACTTAAACTATATGATCTAGTCACTCTTAATGAACTTAAACTCTAGGATCTAGTCACTCTTAATGAACTTAAACTCTAGGATCTAGTCACTCTTAATGAATTTAAACTCCAGGATCTAGTCACTCTTAATGAACTTAAACTCTAGGATCTAGTCACTCTTAATGAACTTAAACTCTAGGATCTATTCACTCTTAATGAACTTAAACTCTAGGATATAGTCACTCTTAATGAACTTAAACTCTAGGATCTAGTCACTCTTAATGAACTTAAACTCTAGGATCTAGTCACTCTTAATGAACTTAAACTCTAGGACAGGGGTGTCAAACTCATTTTCACAGAGGGCCACATCAGCATTATGGTTGCCCTCAAAGGGCCAAAGACCGTATAAATGTTAATGTAATATAAAATAAATGTAGCTACTCATTTACATATTGTTAAACATGTTGTTTCTGTATTTATTACTTATTCAAGTTATACATATTGCATATGCATTTGCATAGATGTAAAAATATATGTTAGCTTATGTTATTTTAACAAATAATTTTAGTTTATCAGAACCCCATATTACTCCATCAATCAATGATCAAACCATTCAAGTAAATAACAAAGAAGTATATCATCAAATACAAGCTATGACATTAAGTTTGTTCAAAACCTTTTTGTCACAGTCAAGAGGGGCAGAACTAACAACTGTGAGCTGCTAAGAACACGTGGGACAGATGTAGCAGATGTTACAAAAACAAATGGCTGCACACAACCTTGCAGAGGTCATACATCCAACTAATGGAAGATAGTTTAATTAACTTTAATTAACAGATTGCAGAATGGGTACAGTACAGTACAGCTCAATACACACAATTGTTAAGGGGATGCAGACCAGAGAAAGACTTTCGACTTGTTTACATCAGGGTCCCCCATTTTCAATTCGTAATGAAATTGCTATTATGTGTCTGCATGAACACACAACTGTAACTGTACTCAGAAATAACAAAATAAGGGTTGTCTCAGTTCAACAACTATATTGGTCAAGTTTTGGGTGGGACTTGTTTGCGTCCCTACAGCTTCTTATTCAATGGACCTGTCTCAAAACCCTGCCCTCTTTTCTTGATCCTCCAATCACAGCTGTCGCTTACCTCTGACTTCCTCGTACAAACTTTGTTTGTACGAGGAAGTCAGAGGTAAGCGACAGCTGTGATTGGAGGATCAAGAAAAGGGGCAGGGTTTGAGAGTATATGCTCGGTTATGTCACACAGCCAGTTTGCATCTGACAGTTCAGACAAGTTTCTTCAACCCTTTGTTACCTATTCCGCCTGGATCTTTTTTGTATTTTGGGCTGTAAAATTGTCAAAGAATGTCTGAGGAGTAAGTGCTTTTGGCTTTTTTCCTTTGTTACTTCATCAATACCTCAGATGTTCAACATACATGTATGTGTAAGAATGTGTAATAACTAAGGCTGTCAAAGTTAAAGCTTTATTAACGCATTAACCCACAATTCTTTTAACGCCGCAATTTTTTAACCCAAGATTATGTTTAAAAAAAAAAAAACGTTTTTTTTTACCAGAGCTCTTGGGGGCCACATCAAATGACGTGGCGGGCCACATTTGGCCCGCGGGCCATGAGTTTGACACCTATGCTCTAGTCTAGGATATAGTCACTCTTAATGAATTGAAACTCCAGGATTTAGTCCAGGGGTGCCCAACCGGTGGCTCGCGAGCCGCATGCAGCTCTTTGCCCGCCAATGTGTGGCTTTTTTTTTAATTGTTAATTTGCATGTTCTTGGTATCTGATTCTAGGGACATCTATGGATCTCAGGGAATGTATTCCCAGTGTCAGAAATATTGTGTATGTTACTAGGTTTGAGTAAATTGTAATGAACCAAAGGAGAATTATATATATATTTTTTTTTATCTTTGACTGTGAATAACACCATGCTAAAATTGACCTAGTATCACCAGGCGTGAGTTCACAAGTACAGTTACTTTCCAAAAATGTTCATCAGATTGCAACGCCGTTTTTTGCTAGACGTTCACAGAAAGGTAGAGAAACTAACTGTGTTCTGTATTATGGCAATAACGTTCAGGTTTGTGGGAGATAATCCCGAAAAATAAGAGAAATAAAAATGGTAATCCAGAAGTCAGATGATTGACAGGGGCTGGCATGAGCTGGGTAGGGTAGTTTTTCTAAATTCGAAAATCAAAAGCCCTGGGTCTCTTCCTTCAAAAGACTACACTCACTCAAACAATAGACAGAAGGTTAACCCTTTACTATCACACAACCGACGGCGACCATCGGTTGTGTGATAGTAAAGGGTTAACCTTCTGTAGTGTGGCAGTGAAAGGGTTAATGTACTTAGGAGATAGGTCAATTTGATTTGTAATGCAACTGGGAACAAAAGCTCACTGTTGTCCCTGATTTGTCTCTGTCCAGAAATGGAGAGGAGCCCTTGGTCTTCAGATATTACCGCATCCTGGACGCCGTGCTCGGCAGCGACTCTCCCTACGCAGACGTCAACGACATGGATCTGACTGGCGACGCCACCATCCACTCACTCCTGGAGGAAGAAGAGGAGCCAGAGATGTGTATGTTTCATATTATGAAATTTAATGATTTGGTTTATTATATGAATATGTACTGTTGGGCTGTGGTAATTCCATGTACGTATAAATAAATGATGAAATATGATTTGAGAGATATTTGTAAATTTACTGTTCAAAAAGTTAAGAAGGATTAAAAGGAGGTGTATTTCTATTATTGGGGTTAACTTGTAGAACAATGCTGATACAGTTAAGAATGAGTCATTCACTTTTGGTTTTTAAGAAAATAGTTTGTAAAGCTATTTTTGAAAACTACAAAGGTGAATAATACTGTTTTTGCCGTTTTCTTTTAGAATACTGTTTTGGAGTCTTAATTTTGTTAAGAATATAGGACAGGCATATATAAGCATTATGCTTCAGTCTGTACATTTTCAGTCACTGTAAAATCAAATATTGTTAAATGATTGTGTATATTATATTGTGTGAGATGATGACTGAATAAACTACTACTACTATGTCGTAGCTACATTTCAAAATCAAACCAAACCTTTATTTATTCTCTTACTTTGAACAGAGGACTTTTTACTTTCACCAGAGCACTATTTTATCTGGGTATTTTAACTGTGTACTTCTTCCACCGCTTCTTAATATGTGAATATGTGAATGGAAAAGTCACTTTAAAGGAAGGAGGTATTGTATAGTATAGTTTAGATATATTAAGAGTTAGAATTGTCAATTGTATATTGTATAGTAGTGTATATAGGAACCAGTTTCTCAGGAACTTAGCATGTCTTTTTTTTATCATGCATATCTTGTGTCTTACCTATTTTCTTTTTTTCTATGCCTATTTTTATTGTATTTTGCACAATCAATGCAGGCATGACCACCCGCATTTCACTGTATGCCCTGGTATGTATGTGACAAATAAACCTCTTGATTCTTCTTGATTCCTCCGCGTGTGCATCCTTTCAGACGACCAGGCCTCGACCAGTCACCTCCTGTCTGAATCCAGCCGGAAGATGCCCTGGTCGGACAGGGAGACCCGGGTCCTGCTGGAAGTCTGGGGGGAGGACAGTGTCCAGGTCACCCTGAGAGGCTGCCTGAAGAACCGCCACGTGTTTGACTACATCTCCCAGAGGATGAACGCCCGTGGTTTCATCCGGACCACGGAGCAGTGCCACACCCGCATAAAGCGCCTCAAAGCCGGCTTCCTCCATGACAAGTCAGTAAAGACTATGAAGTTATCCATCATTACCTTGGGCAAGGGACCAACTCCAGTTGTAATGCCAGTACCTTGGTCAAGAGACCAACTCCAGTTGTAATGCCAGTACCTTTGTCAAGAGACCAACTCCAGTTGTAATGCCAGTACCTTGGTCAAGAGACCAACTCCAGTTGTAAGGCCAGTACCTTGGTCAAGAGACCAACTCCAGTTGTAAGGCCAGTACCTTGGTCAAGAGACCAACTCCAGTTGTAAGGCCAGTACCTTGGTCAAGAGACCAACTCCAGTTGTAATGCCAGTACCTTGGTCTAGGGACCAACTCCAGTAGTAATGACCAGTACCTTGGTCAAGAGACCAACTCCAGTTGTAATGCCAGTACCTTGGTCAAGAGACCAACTCCAGTTGTAATGCCAGTACCTTGGTCAAGAGACCAACTCCAGTTGTAATGCCAGTACCTTGGGCAAGGGCAATGGCAGGATATACTGTACCTAGCATGCATGTCTTTTTAAATCAATTGGTCTGCTCTGTCAAGACGTTGGCTTAGTCATTTGTATGTTTTTATATATAAAGCCATTCTGGGTAGACTCCCCTGTCTTGCAAACGTGCGTGCGTACGTGCGTGTACTGTATTAAACTGCTGTACTGCTGCCATTCTTGGCCAGGTCAGATTTGAATCTCAATGGGTAATTTTATTTTTAAACACACGGTGGCGCTGTGGCACATGGTCATAGTGAGGGGGGAGGGGAGGTACATACCACTGTTTAGGGGAAGCCCTGTAAATATTGATGACGATTTCAGTTCCCCGGTAACAGCGGTACAGCCGTACAACGCGTCTTCTTTAGTTTGACCTGTTTCTGCCCTTCAGGGAGGAGTTTAAGTTCTACGACCAGATGGAGGAGATCTTCAGCAGGGAGCTGAAGGCGGACAGTTCAGAGGGAGAGCTGTTCGTGATGGAGGAGCCCCCCGAGCCCACGCCCGAAGCTGCTGACCCCCAGGCCGGTGAGGCAGCCGCTCGGCATTTACTGAACTGTGACACATTTATTGAACTGTGAGGCAGCTGCTCAGCATTTACTGAACTGTGAGGCGACCGCTCAGCATTTACTGAACTGTGAGGCGACCGCTCAGCATTTACTGAACTGTGACACATTTACTGAACTGTGAGACAGCCGCTCAGCATTTACTGAACTGTGACACATTTACTGAACTATGAGGCAACCTCTCAGCATTTACTGAACTATGAGGCAACATCTCAGCATTTACTGAACTGTGATACATTTACTGAACTGTGACACAACCTCTCAGCATTTACTGAACTGTGACACATTTACTGAACTGTGAGGTGACCGCTCAGCATTTACTGAACTGTGAGGCAGCCGCTCAGCATTTACTGAACTGTGACACATTTACTGAACTGTGAGGCAGCCGCTCAGCATTTACTGAACTGTGACACATTTACTGAACTGTGACACATTTACTGAACTATGAGGCAACCTCTCAGCATTTACTGAACTATGAGGCAACCTCTCAGCATTTACTGAACTGTGATACATTTACTGAACTGTGACACAACCTCTCAGCATTTACTGAACTCCGACACATTTACTGAACTGTGACACAACCCCACAGCATTTATTATTTACGTTACAATAAATATAGGCAATCAAAAATGTTAATCTGAAAATATAGTATGAGTCAAATTAAACAGTATACACAAGGTGCAGTATACACAAGGTGCAGTATAGACCAGGTGCAGTATAGACCAGGTGCAGTATACACAAGGTGCAGTATACACAAGGTGCAGTATAGACCAGGTGTAGTATAGACCAGGTGTAGTATAGACAAGGTGCAGTATAGACCAGGTGTAGTATAGACCAGCTGCAGTATAGACCAGGTGCAGTAGACACAAGGTACTAAATATTGTATGAGGGAGACTCGAGGCACATGTGTGTCTCCTCCACTAACGATCTAAAGTTGCGTTTATCACCTCAGCAAACCACTGGATCGCCGACGGGTCCAAGTTCCCCTGGGGAGACGCGGAGACCGAGATCCTCCTGGACATCTGGGGGAGCGAGGACATCCAGGAGAACCTGAGGGGCTGCAGCAAGAACAAACACATCTTCGGCCAGATCTCCCAGGCCATGGCCAGCCAGGGGTACCTGCGCACCGCGGACCAGTGTCAGTCCAGAGTGAAGCGGCTGAAGGCTAACTTCCGTCAGTTCTCCGAGGGCAAAAAGTAAGTAGAGCGGTAGTTGATTTCATGATCGAATCAAACAAAATGTAATGATTTTTTTTTTATCTACTTTTTCTCCTCCTTTTTCTGTGATTTTTTTTCTCCCCATCCCAATTTACCTCTCGTGCCAATTCTCCCTCCCCTGTCATGATCGTTGCTCGCATATGCCCCCCACTGGCCGGTTGTAGGGAGGATAGAAGCCTTGCATCACATGTCCCCTCCGATACATGTGGAGGCAGCGTGTCACATCTTTTCACCTGCCAGCACGGACTCTCATTTGGCGAGGAGTAACATGTAGGAGGCTCACACTGCCCCCGCCATTTTCCTGACTTTGCTGTGCAGGCGCCCCAACCGACCTGTAGGAGTCGCTGTTCACAACGACCAGACTACCACCCTTCAACTTCCCACCCGCTAACTCTGCCAATTGAGTTAGTATGACGGCCGGCCCAAGCCAGAGGCAACGCCGACAGCCAGATTCGAACCCGGTGTCTCTTGCGTTGGTGACGAGCGCAATGTCCGCTGCGCCACCCAGCCGCCATAATGTAATGTAATGTAGAGACTTCATTCCCCGCATTTAGCTTGCAAACAAAAGAATGATCTGTCTTCAGGCGAAGCGCCAGCTAGCGTATATCAGGGACTCGGCGTTCCTACCCAACACCTCGCCAAGAACAGAGCGAAGCTGTCTGGAGTAGATAAGATGGATGGCAGGCCCCCCTCCCGCGCGTACGCCTGGCGATGTACGCGAGCTGGAGGGGAGGAACCCAAGACTGTCTCATCACCCATCACCAAAGCCAAAACTCCCCCCCCCCCCCCCCCCCCCCCCCCCCATGACGGCAACTGTAGTCATAACCTCCCCCTACGGTACTAGCTGATGGCAACTGTAATTTGTCAAAGCCGGAATCTCTCTGTCCTCCCTCCCACCCCACCAACCCCTCCCCTCGGGGTGCTTCAGAGACACACAGACTCACGGCTAGATTAACATGTTTCAACAAATGTACATGTTGGTATTAATTAAGGGTTGTGCCATTATTGCTATGCAAATGTAATAATTGTGAATGATTTTATGTAATGAGTTGTATGTGTTGTTTTCAAGCATCCTTGACTTCCAAGGACAACGATGTAAATAAGTCATTGGCTTTTCGTTCTTCTCCTTGACAAAAGCAAATATGTGATGTAATGATCTGTATATGTTTTGTTGTCTAAAATAAATACCATACCAGCTAACTGTTTTGCTTTGCTTGCTTACATTTTCTGTAGCAATTTGACAAGAATAACTTGATGTTGCTGTTAAGAATATGAGCTTTATTTTTGGTGCATGAGATTCAGAAAACGGATGGCTTACCCCCCCCCCCCCCCCCCCACACACACACCAGGGTTTCCGTTAGCCGGTAATTACCGGTATTTGACCGGCAAAATCTGTTGAAGTCCGACATATTTAATCTCTCCGGTCATAATGTCCGGTGAAAATAATTCCCTCTAAGCACAATTTAATTATTTGAATTGTATTAAAATAGGCTAAAATTAAATAGCCTATGCGATGAACGAAACAATCATTACATTTGTTTCATCGTTGCTTCACCAAGCAGGTCTAATAATGACAACGGTGTGTCAGCGGGAGCTTGCTGCTAGATTTGCGAGAAGCATGCAGCCGCAGAGCCGCAGCTGCGCACCAGCTGTGCCGGCACAGTGCAATACTCCAATTCAGCCATTGGCAATTCAGCTGTTGGGTGGGGGGCGCTGCTGAGCGGTCCCCAGATAGGGCCTGAAAACAGCTGAATCTGCTGCTCTGCAGCGGCATACTCTCGCAAATAAGTCGTTGGGAGGTGGAGATTCATCACGCAAACCCACGATAATGTTGCTGTCTCTCTCTGCCAAATTTCTCAGTTCTTCGCTTGATATAATTAATACAAATGTCCAATATAACGGAATTCGTTAGCTCATAAAAATGTGATTATAACAGACTGCTGTTTATTAATGGGGCCGACTGCCCACAGACACCTATTTGATTTAAAGTCAGCAGCAGCACAGAGTCTCGGGACTTATTTTATTTGGAATATAATGACTGTATACGCAAAAGTAGCCTAGTTTTAAGTTAAAATATTATAAATCTACATGCCTTGAGGATGTCATTCTTTATATAGCCTGCCTATCAATTGTTTTAAAGCTCAATAAACTCTGACCGGAATTTCTCTCATTTGACCGGTAGATTGAAATCTACCGGACACTGAGGCCGGCAACAATTTTTTCTAACGGAAACCCTGACACACACACACACACTCCCCAAATGAAAGTTTGTTGTGGAAAGGGTTCATGTTTTTGAGTCTCATTGGGACAGAGAGACTCCTTCACAGGGCTCTGTCATGCACCCACATGTTATTCTAAATGTTATTGTACTATTGAGCAAGTTTGGTGTGTGCCTGGTTTGTCTATATTTCACTATTCATATAGCCACAATAATCCAGTGCTACATTAATTTCAAACCATAAAACGGTAACTGGACTTGTTTGTCAGGAGGTAATTGATGCATGTGATCTTGATTTAGTTGATCAAACAAGCCTTGATTTTAAACCAGGTGTGTTCATGGTGAGAGGGCTTTTTGCATAGTACCTGCCAAGGCATGTTTGTAACTTAAATCTATATTTTTTGTAGGAATGCGTCTCATTGTGTTTACTTTTAACCCTTTCACTGCCACACTACAGAAGGTTGACCTTTCACTACTACAGATGGTGTGGTAGTGAAAGGGTTAACCTTCTGTAGTGTGTGGTTGTGAAAGGGTTAACAAGACCAGTGCGACAGTGGCTAGTCGTCTGGCAATCCGGAGGTTCTCGGTTCGATTCCCGCTCCTCCCGTGCAGGGTGTCGATGTGTCCTTGAGCAAGACACTTGACCCCTAATTGCTCCCGATGAGCAGGTTGGCACCTTGCATGGTTGCCTCCGCGGTGTGTGAATGTGTGAGTAAATGGGTAAAAATGTGAGTAACAAATTGTAAAGCGCTTTGGATAAAAGCGCTATATAAAAAAGCAGCCATTTACCATTTAACACTTTGTCGTGTGGCAGTGAAAGGGTTAACCTTCTGTATTGTCGCGGTGAAAGGGTTAACCCTTTGGTCGTGTGGCAATGAAAGGGTTAAAGCCTTTCAGTGCACAAGGTATGACCTTGTTGCACTCATGCACAGTTCTCCCATGATATCCTGATTTTAAATGATGTGATAGTTGTCTTCGTTTACCAGAGGAGACGCCACGATAAGCCAGCCGGGGCTATTTCTGTCTGTTTACGCGACGTGATTTCTCTACGCTTGTATATGTGTGTATAATATGTCACGTTACTTGTGTCATGTGGTAACCAGGCGACAAGATCTGAATTGTTGTTTTAATATTCAATATTTTAATATTTCCAGAAGCAGAGACAAACAGGAATGCAAGTTCTATGATCGCTTGTCGCAGATATTTGGCTTGTCTGCTGACGCCCCTGAGGATTCTATCCATGTTACAGGTGAGACGACCAAAACACAAAGCCTAGATGTGTGTGTGACTTTTTCTGTTACTGCAAAACAAAGCCTAGACATTTGTGTGACTTTTTCTGTTACTGCAAAACACAAAGCCTAGACATTTGTGTGATTTTTCTGTTACTGCAAAACATAAAGCCTAGACGTGTGTGTGACTTTTTCTGTTACTGCAAAACATAAAGCCTAGACATATACTTGAACGTTTACCTTAAGTTCGAGTCCCTAATCTCGTTGTACCCAAGTATAATGACAATAAAGTCTATTGTATTCTATTCTTCTATTGTTTCTAGAACCAGGGAGCTGTCCGTCACCGTAGAACATGGACCACAGGAATCTGTCGTCTGACGTACACGTCTGCTGGAAGGAAGTGATCCTGGGGGATCTAAACAGGAGATCCTGGAGGATCTAAACTACTACTATTCAGAGAGACGAAGAAGCACCATGTGTCAATTAGATTAGAGGAACTGGAACTCCTCCCCGGACTCCTCCCCTGACTCCTCCCTGATTCCTCCTCTGACTCCTCCCCTGACTCATCCCTGACTCCTCCTCTGACTCCCCTGACCCTTTCGGGTGTCCCATTTATTTTCTACCTGTAGTTTTTAACCCTTGTGTGGCGTTAGTGTTTTTGTTACTCACCCAAAGTCAATGGATTTGAAAACAATGAAGCCATAACGATTCATGTGAAAATACCTAACGGATGTTAATCATATCTCAATTACAAGCAACCTGTATGGCAGCATATATGGTTCATATTTGCCGTTTACCTCTGCTGACCACCCGGTAACTGACCCTGGAATGAACATGACGACGAACCAGATAATCGGCACATCAACTGAAGGACAGGAGCACAGAGTATGTAGCTGTGGCTGGTCCAAGGTAACATCCATCAGAGGCCTGCGAATACATCAAGGGCGGATGAAGTGCTTGAAGAAAGTGAGGCCGGGACCTCGCATTGACCATTATCTTCTGAGAGAAAGGTCAAGTCAGGCGAGTGAAGCTCAGCGGCAGGATTTAACCCACCGTCCACGAGCATCAGTACCCCAGTGGCTGAAAGTAATTCAAGCACATCAGAGAACTTGGAACCAAGTCACTTGCAACCTTCTTTGGAGAAGAACATGCAAGGCCACAGACCTCATGTCAAGTGGCCAAAGTCCAGCAGCAAGAAAGAGTGGGCGACAATCGATGCAGACCTGGATCAAAATCCTGGACGGAATCAAAGGAACAGTGGAAAATAAACTGGATAAAATGGGCGATCTGATCTACTTCTATGGCGCAGAAAGGTTCGGAATGACACCAACAACCCCTCCCAAGTCCAGAAGGCAGCAAGAAATCCAGCGCCTTGTCAAAGAAAGAAGGGACTTGAGGAAGCAATGGAAGAGAGCCTCATTGGAGGAAAGAGTGAGCATCGACCTCCTGCAAACAGACCTGAAGGGACGCCTGGGAAGACTGCGGGGAGCTGAAAACCTCAGGACTCGATGCAAGAGGAAGGAAAGAGCGAGAACATCCTTCTACAAGGATCCCTTCAGATTTGTGAAAGGACTCTTCACAAAGGAAAAGAGCGGGTCACTTAAGGTGCCAAAGAGGGAGTTTGAGGACCATCTGAAAACAACTCACACAGACAGCAAAATATATGAACAGAGGGAACTACCACCAGACATGCCACCAATTCCTCAACCAGAACACCAGCTGGATGACTGTCCTCCAAGGTGGAGGGAGGTTGAGGAAGCAGTGAGGAAGGCAAGGGCACCTTCAGCTCCAGGACCAAATGGAGTTCCATACCGGCTGTATAAAAACTCCCCAAATATCTTACGCTATCTGTGGAGGCAAATGAAGGTGATGTGGACAAAGCAAACCATCCCAAAAGCGTGGCGAAGAGCAGGGGGAGTGGTAATCCCCAAGGAGAAGGCTGCCTCAAACATCGATCAATTCCGGCAGATCAACATGCTGAATGTTGAAGGGAAGGTCTTCTTTAGCATTGTTGCTAAAAGGATGACAACATACCTGAAGCAAATCAACTTGATTGACACATCTGTGCAGAAGGCCGGCATTCCTGGTTTCTCAGGATGCTTGGAACATACAAGCATGATATGGCACAAAATCCAATCTGCCAAAAGGGAAGGAAGAGACCTGCACGTCTTATTCCTGGACCTAGCCAACGCTTTTGGATCCGTCCCCCATTCTCTCATCTGGACAGCCTTCAACTTCTTCCACATCTCAAATACCATCACAAACCTGGTGAGAAATTACTTCCAAGATCTGCAATTCTGTATCAAAACAACAGAATACACAACATCATGGCAATCTTTGGAAGTGGGAATAATGGCTGGATGTACCATCTCCCCACTAGCCTTGACCATGGCAATGGAAGTGGTCATTCGAGCTTCCAAGTGGGTTGTGGGAGGAGAACGTCTGCAATCTGGACAGCGTCTACCTCCTATTCGCGCCTACATGGATGACATGACCACCTTGACCTCAACCATAGCATGCACCAAACGTCTGCTGGGAAAGCTTCATGCCAACATTACATGGGCACGGATGAAGTTCAAACCCAGCAAATCCAGGAGCATATCCATCGTCAAAGGAAAACTCGTGGACCAGAGGTTGCACATCAAGGATACACCCATTCCTTTGGTGTCAGAACTGCCAGTCAAGAGCCTAGGGCGATGGTACAACGCGAGCCTCAAATACTAGAGTGATCAGCTGAGGGAAGAAACCATCAAAGGTCTTATCAGCATAGACAAGACCTTGCTCCCTGGAAAGTTGAAACTGTGGTGCCTGCCGTTTGGATTGCTCCCCCGCCTGATGTGGCCTCTAACGGTCTACGAGATCCCCATGACCAAAGTCGAGAAGCTGGAGAGGACAGTCAGTTCATACATCAAGAAGTGGCTTGGCCTCCCGCGTTGCCTCAGTATGGACACGGGGCCCTGGAATTGCCTCTCTAGCCTCATAGAGGAGTTTAAATGCACCAAAGTGAGGCTGAACATGACCCTGACCGAGTCTCAAGATGAAGTGATCCGAGCGGCTGCTCCCAGACTGGCAACTGGGAGGAAATGGATCCCATCTGAGGCCGTACAGCAAGCTAAATCTGCTCTCAGGCATGGAGACATTGTAGGACAGGTGCAGCATGGAAGAGGTGGGTTTGGACTTGGGACAAGTCGACCCACAAGGCAACATCAACCCAGAGGAGAAAGCTGGTGGTGGCTCAGGTTCGGCAACAAGAGGAGGCAGACCGATGCGCAAAGGCAGTCTCACAGTCCAAACAGGGCCAATGGACTAGCTGGGAAAACCTGGAGCATCGTAAGCTCACATGGAATGATCTTTGGGAGATGGAAGGAAGCCAAATCAGCTTCATCATCAGAGCCACCTATGATGTTCTCCCCACGCCCAAGAACCTAAACCAGTGGTTTGGAGAAGATCCTTCTTGTGCGCTTTGCCAAACCCCCGCAACACTGAGGCACATCCTCACCGGCTGCAAAACCAGTTTGTCCCAAGGGCGCTACACCTGGAGACACAACCAGGTCCTAAGACAACTGGCAATCACCCTGGAAGGAAGGAGAACTACCAACAATGCCCTCCCTCCCCCAATGCCTCAAACCAACTCAAACTCAAACACCACTTCTTTTGTAAGAGCAGGACAGCTCCCAGCAAAGCCATCTGCAAGAGTGGAGGCAACCCTCCTGGACACTGCCCGGGACTGGAGAATGCAGGTTGACTTGGACCAGAAACTAATCTTTCCGCCTGAGATCATTACAACTAACCTCAGGCCGGACCTGGTCTTGTGGTCAACCTCCCAGAAGTCTGTATTCATTGTGGAACTAACTGTACCATGGGAGGCTGCAGTTGGTGAAGCATATGAACGTAAACGACTGAAGTACTCTGACATAGCAGCCGAGGCAGAACGCGGCTGGCGTGCCCAGGTGCTTCCGGTTGATGTTGGATCTAGAGGATTTGTTGCCATGTCCACAACCAAGCTTCTCAAGGGGATGGGAGTGCGAGGACAGGCGTTCCGACAAGCTGTCAAAACACTGTCAGAGGCTGCCGAACGAAGCAGCAGATGGCTATGGATTAAGAGAAAGGACCCCAACTGGGCTGCAAAATGACCATCAATGGGTAAAAGCAGAGGGGGGCACACCTGGGACGCCAGGTGTTGCCGTTGAGCCCTTCGGAGGTGTCGTGGGCCTGTCAACGAAACACCAATGAAGGAGGGTGCCCACCTGAAGACCCCAGTGAAGCTTTTACCACTACCCCATTCAATAAAAAGTGTTGATTATCTAAGGGATTGTAATATCTAGTCCTATAAGCTCAACTGTTAGAGCACGGTTATCAATACAAGTGCTATTCGTATTAATTTATTTTTTATCTACTTTTTCTCCCATTTTCTATTTTTCTCCCATCCCAATTTCGTATTGTCCAATTCTACCCTCCCCTGTCTCGAACGCTGTTAGGCCATGCCTCCCACAGGCCGGCTGCAATGTGGACGAAGCCTTGCATCACGTGTCCCCTCCGGTACACGAGGAGGCAGCCGTCGCATCTTTTCACCTGAACAGCGCGATCTCTCAGCGGCGAGGGTCTGCGTGGGAGGGTCACGCCGCCCCCGTTGCTTCCTGATTCTGCTGCGCAGGCGCACCAACCGACCTGTAGGAGTCGCTGTCCACAACGTCCGATCCCCACCCACCAGCTTCCCACCCTCTAATACTGCCAATTGCGTTAGTATGAACGAACAGCCAAGCTGGTAGCAATGTCGAGAGCTGGGCTCGAAACCCAGCACCTCCTGCATTAGTGGCGAGCGCCTTGCCCACTGCGCCACTTAGCCGCCCTGCTATTCGTTTTTTGTGATAAAATGTGATATAATCAAGACATGAATAAGTCATGTTTATCTTGGAAAAATTATGAAACAAGGTGGAGGCAGACAGTGAAGGAACACAGTGAACCTTTTTGTTTAATTTTTATCACATTTACTTGACCTGAACACCACTATGTACTGTATATGTAATATAAATGTGTAGGGGGGGGCACAGTGTGCACTCAATGAAAATGTGTTCTTTTATATGTTCTTCACATAAAATGAGCCACAAGGTCAATGAGTCTCAGGTTGAAAAAAGTATTCATTGTATCATTTCTCTTTTTAGTAAACGTTGAAAATGGGTCCCACAGACCAGAACACCACACAAGGGTTAATGGACAGCATTGTCCTTCTACGTAGAGAGTTGGACGTTCCACTGACAAACATCTCCGGTCAAAGAGGAAGTAAACTAACCAGTGCTGCCTTTACTCATATTATTATCCCTTAATGCAGTGTTTCCCATTAATTACCTAGACTGTGGCGGCCAAAAATAAAGCTTTATAAAGTTTTATAATGAACCGAAAATATAAATTTTATTATTACATTTCTTAAAAAAAATAAAATGTATATAAAGTTTGCCAATAGGGATGTATCAGTAATATTGGCAGTGGTAGTAGTCGTAATAGTAATCCAGTATATATCTTTGAATTTTCTAAAGAAATAAACATCAACACAGGTAACCACTTTTGCTTCATTTCTTTGATGGCTCAAATGTATGCTCTAGTGACGATTTTGTGTTTTGAGCACAAAGTTCATCATAGATCTGGGCCCTATTCCCCGTACCTGGTTCAACTAAGTCGATCAAAAGTCCCATTATCCAGATTCAATTAACCCGATGTTTGAATCCAGGCTTTCCCTGTTCCTCGAACGCTGATTCAGTCTCGTTAATTCGAACCAGACTTGATACTCAGGATAATTGCGCGTGGCCGCCTCACCTGAAAAGGCGTCATATGTCGATCGCAGAAATCCTGATTTTCTAACGGTATTGATTGATTGAAAACTTTATTAACAGATTGCAGAATGGGTACAATACAGTACGGCTCAATAGCCTCGCCGACAAGTTAAATGCATAATCTATAGGTTAATTTTAAATCCCTCATTACCCCAATCAATCAGATTATATTTCTTTAAATGTGCCTGCTGGCAGTAGGCTTAATGGAATGAATAATCGAATCCCTGCGGGATTCACATTTGCAATGCTCCAACGTTATTAAAATAACCACATAGTGTGTATATCGCACCTCGCGAGCGCCGTATATATGACGTGCATTATTTAGAACAAAGTAAATCCATAGGCTGAATATGATTTATTATCAGCATTTTAGGTATATTATTTTACATTTCAAAAGCCCCCTCTAGAAAAACGAAGCACAAAAACATAATTCAGAATGGTATAATGGGATCTAGACTGTGAGAATTATTTCAGGAAGGGAGCTATGATTTCTTTGCGAGGGCGTGGCCATGGTTTATCCAGCTAACTGAACTTAACCCTGCCCTCGACCAGGTTCAAACTTTTTGATCTGTTGCCATAGTGATTTAGAAAATCGCACGTCGGGGAACCGAAAGGTCTAGTTTAAGTCAAGTTATCCTGAAAAGTATCCAGCTAACTCAGTTAGCTAGGTACGAGGAACAGGGCCCTCTTTATTTTGCTCTCAAAGTGCACCAGATTGATGCATTTAACTTTAAAATGTACCAAAAAAATAACAATTCCGAGGGACCATGCCCCCGGACCCCCCTAGAGGGTCAGAGGTTCACCCACCACAGTCTCACAAAATCATGTGGGAAACACTGCTTAACGTATTGAATAAATAACATTATATAGTATACCTATTTCTTTGTCTGTGTCCATGGAAAACGACAATGGACCTCATTCTCGAACATGTCCGTAACTATCTTCGTAAAAAGTTTGTACTAACGGATGCCTGAACGCGTGAAACGGTCTTCGTAAAGTGGGCAAAGTGACCGCAGCTGGGTTCCCATGAATGAAGAACGTCACTCATTCTTAAACTGGAAGCACGTTCTCGTACACCTGAATTTGCATACAGACACGCCCCACCAGCTCCTTATAAGGAGAGGCTAACCATTGTGTCTGGGGGAAATATTCAACAGGTAGCGCGAAAACTAATTTACGACTGATCAAAATTAGATTAGATTCAAAATAATGTATTATTATCAAGTACAATACAACGAAAAGAAGTTTGGCATCCAACCAGAGTGCAAATGTTACACACAATGTACAGGTGATTAAACTGGTTAAAGGCTTCATTTGGGATAAATCATGGTGATTGTGTTCACTTCGATTCTACAGACATCCTCGGAATTAAATAATTATAATAATAATAAATACGACAATATTTGATCGAAAAATTATTCATACGACAATATTTGTATCATTAACAATTACGTTTTAAATGTATAGTCATGACTCAACGAGGCATTGTGAGCACTACACGAACACTGCAAATGACAGTGAAAAAATAAATAAGAACTTGTTCTAATATTGTTATTATTTATTGTTGGTTTTATTTATTTCTTACATTGCTTATTGCGCACATTGTAAGAGCCAGTGGAGAAACATCTTATTGTTCACGAGTTGAACCCACACAAATGACAGCAGACACAAAGGATAAGTAACTAATTCCATATAAATCGATAGCTTATTAACGATGCAGCATAAATGCAGATGAATACGGAGCTGTGCACTGGCCACCTGCGCTCAGCGAGCACACACACATACTGTATACCATCATGTGCATAATGAATCGTTCCAGCAACAGTAGGCTTCTATTATTCTAATGACTTGTTTTATTAGGAGAGCTGGGTTTTGTTCTTATTTATTTATTCACTGTCATTTGCAGTGTTTGTGTAGTGCTCACGATGCCTCTTGAGTCATGACTAAATGTAAAACATATTGTTAATGATACAAATGTTGTCGTATTTATTATTATGATAACTCTTTTTCCGAGGATGTCTGTGTAATCGAAGTGAACACAATCACCAATGATTTCTCCCAAATTAAACTGTTAAAAACACGGACGCACACCAGACTGTCCAACTTACAACTGCCTTTTCGAGTTTGTAAATCCTGTTCGTAGCTATCGAGTAAAATCGAGTTACAAAGAAATTTGTTGGTAACTTTCTTGTAAGTCCGTTCGAGAATGAGGTCCAATGAATGCAGCCATAAAGGTGTGGTTTCCTTACGCAGAGACGACAAAACCATAGTCTGTTTACTACATCACTGCATAATTAATTTGGTCATGGGTGTCCACATTTGGTAAAGATTTTGTGTCCTGGGCAGAGGTGTTTAACATGTTGTAATGTACAGATGTAGAGACAGAGGTGTTTAACAGGTTGTGATGTACAGGAGTAGAGACATAGTTTAGCATGCTGTGATGTACAGGCATAGAGAGAGAGGCGTTTAGCAGGCTGTGATGTACAGGCGTAGAGAGAGGTATTTAGCAGGCTGTGATGTACAGGTGTCACTGTAGAGACATAGTTTAGCATGCTGTGACGTACAGGATTAGAGACAAAGGTGTTTAGCAGGCTGTGATGTACAGGCGTAGAGACATCTCTGCGTAGGAGTGTGAATGACCAGTAGCCATGGTAACCTCATCATCAGACCCTTCAGTTCCCACCAGTCTACTCTTATTTTAGGGCTGTGACTCCAGAATCACAGGTAGTATATTGGTTCCAATGCACTGTTTTTTGTTATTTTATTGTGGCCTTTTCACCAGTTATGACGTTTGGTTCACTGTCATGTATGCATTATGTATTCATGGTGTCTCAACCTCTGCTCCTTTGTTATTTTGTTCCTTTGTGTCCCAAGTTGTCATACAAGCATTAAAAGAACATTAAAATGTTTGAAAGAAGATTTATTTCCATCTGTTGTTTCCTGCCCCCCCCCCCCCCCCCCCTCTCTCTCTATCGGTCTGTCTCTCTCTTTCTCTCTCTCTCTTTAACTCTCCTCTCCCTCCCTCTCTCTCTCTCTCTCTCTCTCTCTCTGTCTCTCTTTCTCTCACTTTGGGTTGCAATTCTTATAAAAGAAAGGTGCTATACAAATAAAGTGTATTATTATTATCAAGGATGGATGACATGAAGCATTGATGTATTGATGGCCGAAAGGCAAACTCGGTGCAGAAAGACGGAGCTGGCAGCAGTAAGGCTGTCTGTGTAGAGTAGACGCAACAAGCATGGGAGATGCAAGTCAAGTCAAGAGTTTTATTTGTCACGGCATACAAGTATACAATGAAATGCGGGTGGTTTTGCCCGCAACGATGTGCAATACAGTAGTAACAACATAAATAATAGAATCCAATAAAACAATATTGTGCAATAAACAGGTAACATAGTAGGGCATATCGGTATTTGTACATAAGTTATTTACAGAGCATGGAGGACATGCTAGGTCCTTTGGTAGTGCAATACACTGTTACTATACTATTTTTAAAGTGACCTTTCCTTAGTGGCCATAAGTGTGGGCGTGTGCAGCATGAGTGTGTGCTTGCTCATGTTAAAGTGGCTGCTAGTGTGCGAGCGTGTACAGCGTGCATGGTGTGTGTGTGGAGAGTTCAGTGGTCAAGGCTCTGATGGCCTGGGGGAAGAAGCTGAGCCGAAGTCTCTCTGTCCTAGTAGCTGGGGTTTGCAGGCGTCTGCCTGACCTCAGCAGCTAGAACAGGCTGTTGTTGGGGTGGTAAGGGTCTTTCATTATTCTGCAGGCTCTGGATTTGCACCTCTTGTTGTATAGAACCTGCAGGGGAGGTAGTGCAATACCCGTGGTACGCTCGGCTGAGCGCACCACTCTCTGTAGGGCCTTCTTGTCCTGTGCCGTGCTGTTTCCATACCAGGCAGTGATGTTTCCGGTCAAGATGCTCTCTACAGCTCCTGGGTAGAAGGACTGGAGTATCTTCCCCGATACTCTGAACTTCCTTAACTGTCTCAGACCGGTAGAGGCGCTGTTTCGCCTTCTTTACTGCCTGCCTACTGTGTCTATGTGTGTTGACCATGTCAGATCCTCTGAGATGTGGACCCCCAGGTACTTAAAGCTGCTCACCCTGTCCACGGTAGCCCCGTTAATCATCAGTGGTGTGTGTGTCTCCTGCTGTCCTCTCCTATAATCCACGATTTGAAGTTGTCTTTGTGGACGCCTAGGTTCTTGTAGTATGCTCAGTGTAACAGTCTGTAAAATGATAAAACAACACAGATCCATAATGACATGATAATATATTCCACGACAACACATAGCTGAAAGGGAAAAACATACGGCCGTGTGCTAAATGTGTGTGTACTCTTGTAATGTTATTTGTGCGTATCTATTATAATCATTATGCGTTTATAAAGCATCTATGGGTTTTACGGTAAATTGCGTCATCACACTACTGCACTTGCGCACATTGGTCGTTCGTTGTGTGTGTGACAAACAATAT
Source organism: Notolepis coatsorum (assembly GCF_963971535.1). Classification (NCBI taxonomy): domain Eukaryota; kingdom Metazoa; phylum Chordata; class Actinopteri; order Aulopiformes; family Paralepididae; genus Notolepis; species Notolepis coatsorum. The sequence continues at coordinate 25,108,201 of NC_140179.1, read as the reverse complement.
GGCGGCGTCCTTACAGCGTCTTACCGGGAGATATCTCCTAAAAAGGAATCTATTAAAGACAAATGCTTTAACGAGGGTAAGGATACATTTACAAGATGATATTTATATTGATTGCCTGCTAAATAATTACCCGTGTTGTCAAAATGGAGTCTAGAAATGATGTGACAATACAGAGCATGGCCTGACATGGCGAGTTATCTAACCTGGTTCAGTAACTTTCCAGTCTGTTAAATTATTCTTATAGCTAACCAGCTAACATTAGCTAAGCAAGCAACATGTATTAATCTCTCTGTTGGCTTTGCTTAATATTGTCATGATGACAAATGAACTGTGTGGATGAGGATCAATTCACTCTTGATTTGGCCGTGACAGAATGATGTATTTGAAAAGTCACTGACTCATAACAGTACTGTATATTTGGATATCATATATGTCACAAGTGTAACAGTACTATATACCTGTATGTCATGTATGTCCCTATGCCATAAATGGCATGTATGTTGTGTATGTCATAAATGTCACTATGAATTGAAAATGGGGGACCCTGATGTAAACAGACAAACGTCTTTCTCTGGTCTGCATCCCGTTAACAATTGTGTGTATTGAGCCGTACTGTATTGTACCCATTCTGCAATCTGTTAATAACGTTTTCATTCATGCATTCATTCATTGTCTGCCAGGCTCCAGCTAGTTAGCTAATATACAGTATATATATATCGTTTTGTCATTCGCCCTGTAGTCCATAGTTGGATCACAAAGGCTGTTGTCAACTCAAGCTGCCCACCAAGTGGTCCTCAATGTCCCTGAAACCAAGTTGACAAATTTAGAAAATGGACTACGCGTTGCTTCTGAGGACTCTGGTCTCTCCACCTGTACAGTAAGTCGATACCTTCTCAACTCTGAAACTGCTTGAGATTAGATTCGATTAGCACAAGTACAGTACAATGCAAATAAATTTGGAATCCAACCAGAGTGCAAATGTGCAATAGTAATATACAATATACAGGTGATTAAACTGGGTATAAAATATATAAAGTAGTGCTAATCAGATGTATGTACAGAGTTGTAGTATTAATAGGTATAAACTAAGACACTATGGTTGTAAGTTATACTGGCCAGCAGTGTAAGTAAGAGTACAGATATAGATATAGTATCTACAGATATGTAAAAATGATTCTATGCAGGTATGTATATATATATATATATGGTAAGAATACATATATAGTATATACAGCATTGTTGTACATGCAATCATACAGAGTTATATGCAGGTGTACAGTATAAGTAGGTATATAGAAGGATTATATGCACTGCAGGTATATTCAGACTTGATGCGTCATCCTCCAAATCATCAAGTCTGATCAATATTGAGAGTTTTCCCTCTGTTGCTGATTGACAGGTGGGTCTTTGGATCGATGCTGGCAGTCGTTATGAGAACGAGAACAATAATGGCACCGCCCACTTCCTGGAGCACATGGCATTTAAGGTGAGATAAGATATTCCTTTATTGATCCCCTTGGGGAAATTCTGGCATCATAGTAGTATGGGGGAGGGGAGGTATGGGCAGGGTAATAGTAGAAAGACATAAATATTATAAGCAATAAAATTGTATCTAAATATAAATATATATATTAAATTTTTTTTATTTTCCTTTCTCATGAAAAAACAATATAGTGTAAACAATATAATTAACTCTGAATATAAACATTTGAGAAAAAATAAACAGTATAAACAAAGGTGCAGATGAGGGTCTGTATGTCCTATCAGTTATATTATACGTTACTCTCAATAAATATAGGCAATAAATCATTTGAATCTGAATGTATACTATGAGTCAAAGTAAACAGTATACACACGGTACCCTAACTGGCATGATATACTGTACATCATATGTTGTAGTCTGTGCAGGTTTTGGTGGTTAAGAGTCAGACACACTTAAGTGGTCAGACATTCCAGAGCACTAACTGCTGCTACTGATTCAGATAATTTTATTGTTGCACTTTTTTTTTTTTTTTATCCACTTTTTCTCCCATTTTTCTATATTTTTCTCCCATCCCAATTTCGTATCATCCAATTCAACCCTCCCCTGTCACGAACGCTGTTTCTTGCCTCCCACAAGCCGGCTGCAATGTGGACTAAGTCATACATGGCACAAGTCCCCTCCGGTACTTGAGGTAACAGCAGTCGCATCTTTTCACCTGCGCAGCTCGATCTCTCAGTGTCGAGGAGTAACGCGTGGGAGGCTCACGCTGCCCCCGACACTTCCTGATTCTACTGCGCAGGCGCACCAACCGACTTGTAGGAGTCGCTTGTTCACAACGCCCGATCCCCACCCTTCAGTTTCCCTCCCCGTAATACGGCCAATGTGTATTACTGCGGACGACCAGCTAAACTGAAAACAATGTGGAGAGCTGGATTCGAACACGCGAATCCTAGCGTCTCCACACTGGTGGCGAGTGCCTTGCCCACTACACCACCTAGCCGCCCCTATTGTTGCACCTTTTTTAAATGTACATAGATTCAGAAAAACGTGAGATGCTTGTTTTTCCCGGCTCCTCAACCATAGTAGATTTGTAAACATAATACACAACATATATTCTATCTATACAAACTATAACTATAAACAAAATAAACTATAAGCTATAAACTAAAACTATAAACTAAACATAATACACAACATATATTCTGTCTTTACAAACTATAGAATACAAGGTATATGTTTCTTGTTTTTTAAAACAAGGTAAAAAGCAGCGGATAAATGAGTTACTTACTTAATTACAGTGTACTTACTGTGCACTTTAACCTCTTAAGCCCTAGCCATATTTTCTGAAAAATTGCCTAAAAGTACATACCCAAGTAAATGGAAGATTGCTTCATTAGCATGTTCTTGGTATCTAGGGACATCTATGGACCTCGGGGAATGTATTCCCAGTGTCAGAAATATTGTGTCTGCTACTTTGCTTGAGTAAATTGTAATGAACCAAAGGAGAATATAAATTATTATTATATATATTTATTTTTTCATATTTGACGGTGAATAACACCATGCTAACATTGACCAGATGTGAGAAATTGCCACTGAGCTCATTCAGCACCTTCTTGAGATCGAGTATACTAAAACTCTAAGCAAATGAATAAAGGGCAAATGATTTACAGGGTTTTTTGTAGATACAGTACTGAATTTTGCCATCCGGACACATGCAATTTGAAATATGAATATAGAATATCAGGCATATATTATGACCAAGTCATACATCGGGCCAAATCTCCTCTTTCCAATGGCAGAGTTAAATCTGGATTTAGTATCACCACGCCCGTTACAGGGCAGCAACGACTGTGAATGAAATCTACTGTAAGTACAGTTACTTTTGTATAATGTCCATAGCTCCGCCATTTTTCACCGGATTGTGACACTTTTTATTTTCTAGACGTTCACAGAAAGGTAAAGGAACAATATACGTTGTATTTTATGGCAATAACGTTGAGATTTGTTCGACCCGTGAGATATAAACATGAAAATCACCTCAGAAAAATTACGTGGAAAATGGTTGGACTTCCGTTTGTCGGCGGCTGGTGTGAGCTGGGTAGTGTAGTTTTATGAAATTTCGATGTCCATCGAAAGCCCTGGGTCTAGTTAGCGTTTAATCACGCAGACCTCCTCATAGACCAGACAGAATAACCATCATATAGCAAGTGCTCACTCCCTGAATTGATGTAACTGAACGTGAATTCAACGGACCCCTCGCTGGTTATTCTGTAAATATTCCTGATGTAACCATCACCCGTCTGTGTGTCTCGACAGGGTACAAGAAAGCGCTCGCAGCTCGATCTGGAGTTGGAGATAGAGAACATGGGAGCCCACCTGAATGCCTACACCTCGCGTGAACAGACCGTCTACTATGCCAAGGCCTTCTCCAAGGACCTTCCAAGAGGTGTGATGGAAGAGCTGTTGTTTTGAGTTGTGCACGAGGGAACTGTATTAATGCCGCATTCTGTTTAAAATCGGGAGGTCGGAAGCTCCCAGGTGTGCGATGGGAATAGAGACCCCAGTGCGTTCCAGCGCCCAGCTTGAAAAGAAACGCTGTTGCGGCAACATGTAGGCTGTCAGAAGGAGTATAAACCAGGGTTCGAACACAAGGTCCTTAAAGTGCTTGATTTTTGACAAAGAAAAGTCAAGGCCTGGAATTCCTTGAAAACAGCAATTTTTTAACAAGGTGCTTAAAAAGTCCTTGAAATTCAAATCAACCATTCGCATTGAAAGTTTTGTTCATCCAGGATAAATAAACACGAATAAACACGTTTTTGGGATCAATATTTAATTTCTTCGCCATGGCATTCATAATTCATCCAGCCTCCCTCCGGGACTGCAGCTGGACCCTGTCTGATATTGCAACGCCTCAATACCGCCGCCTGGTGGATGATCGGGCGAGTTACACTCCAAGCCAAACCGGAAGTGGCGCTGGTGCATCGAGGAAATTCCTCCGGCAGTAATATCTTGTAACGTGGGTCTAGAATGATACACACTCGAGTGCATGGGATCGCTTTCGAAACGCAATAATATATATGATTTCGGCGTTTATTGCGTCATACAAACGGGAAATGGATCTAGCAGATCGACTATTATATTATTATATATATTTTTCCTCCAGTCTCATCGGCGAACGGTAAGAGGAATATAACGTTATTTTCAGCCCGATTGTTTATTAATTTCACTGCAAACCATCTGATCAACATATCAACCCATATCAACCCATACTAAATAAAGCCGTTACTGACGATCAAGGAATTATAAACGACCCCCCCCCTTTCCTTCACGCATGATGAAGGATAATGTATACCGATCATATACATTTGAATTTTTTAATATAGCGTGTATAGGAAAGAAACGGCAATCGATAGGGCGGTTAGGTGGCCGAGCGGAGATTGCGTTCGTCACCAGCCCCGGAGCTGTGAGCTGGATTCGCCTGTTCGAATCCAGCTCACAGCTCCGGGGTTGTCACCAGCTTGGCTGGCCGTCTGCACTAATACAATTGGCTGTATTAGAGGGTGGGAGAAGCTGGCGGGGTGGGTCCGGGTCGTTGTAAACAGCGACTCCTACAGTTCGGTCGGGGCGCCTGCTAAGCGCGGATAGGACTCGAGGGGGATAGTGTGGTCCTCCCACACGCTACGCCCTCTCGATGAGAATCCGCGCTGCCAGGTGAAAAGAAGCGGTGATTGGCTGGACGTGTGTCGGAGGAAGCACGTGGTAGCCTCCACTCTCCCAGATGATCTGACTGTGGGGGGTAAGTGCGCAGCGACCAGGAAGGGACTGGGAATTGGCATACGACTAACATTGGAATGGGAGAAAATCGGAGGAAAATGGAGGGGGAAAAAGACAAAAAAAAAAAAAAGAAACGGCAATCGATAATCTATCATTATGCTTATAACTTGCGTTTTTGGAATTACAGCAGAAAACCTTAAAAACATACTTATATTCTCAACGGTATTAACACAACAATGTATGAATGAAAAAATATAACGTTCCCACATCCGGAACGATAGATACCCGATGTTTAATGGGCCATAGTAATGTCGATATAGCTATAATATTTAAAAAGTTATAGCCCTGCAAAGAAGGTAAACATCTCCATAGGGTTACAGCGCTGGCAGACTGGGCATAAGGATGGGCATACTGCGTGGCAATCAAAGTGTTAATTGACCTGCCTGGTAATAGGTAAATAAAGGTTGGTCACACCGACCTGCCCTATTTTGTAGTCCCATGTTCACGCTTGTGACACAGAAACAACTTACTTCCTGCCTAGTAATAGTTGAGCGAGCTTCCTTTGTGAGGGAATATAGAAGGGGTACATGTACATAATGGTGGGGGTGGAGCTAGACTCTCTGGCGGTGGGGTTGGAGAGGAGGACTTTCCACGCCATCATGGACAACCCCTCCCACCCACTACACACAGACTTGGTCGATGATTGAAGGAGCACGTTCAGTGTTAGACTCAGACTCCCAAGATGCAGCACTGAACGGCACAGGAAGTCCTTCATTCCGACAGCCATCAGACTGTATGACGCCTCACTGAGCACAGAGTAACAGTATAAATCCATGTATATCTTCCTGTACATTTTTATTTACATTTTACTGCACATTCTACTGTATAATATTGCTGTATATTTTAGAATGTATATACATATTTTAGAATTAATAAGGACTTTGTTCTTATTTGAGATTTTTGACTACCTAAATGTTTATTGTGAGCGATCTGTGGTGCTGAATTTCCCCCGGGATCAATAAAGTACTACTATTCTATTCTATTTTATTCTATGGTGTTTTAATTTAAAAAAAAACTACCCCCCCCCCCCCCCCCCCAGCTGTGGAGATCCTGGCCGACATCATCCAGAACAGCATGCTGGGCGAGGCCGAGATCGAGAGGGAGCGAGGGGTCATCCTCAGGGAGATGCAGGAAGTGGAGACCAATCTGCAGGAAGTAGTGTTCGACTACCTCCACGCCACGGCCTACCAGTCCACCGCGCTGGGCCGCACCATCCTGGGCCCCACGGAGAACATCAAGTGAGACGGCTTTCCCTTTCACGTTGGCTGCATTTACTCTATTGGTTAACACCCTTTCACTGCCACGCTACCAAAGGGTTAACCCGTTCACTGCCACACTACCAAAGGGTTAAAACCCTTTCACTGCGACAATACAGACGGTTAACCCTTTCACTCCCACACGACAAAGGGTTAACCCTTTCACAACCACACTACAGAAGGTTAACCCTTTCACTGCGACAATACAGATGGTTAACCCTTTCACTTCAATGGGACAAATAGTTAACCCTTTCACAACCACACTACAGAAGGGTAACCCTTTCACTACCACACTACAGAAGGTTAACCCTTTCACAACCACACTACAGATGGTTAACCCTTTCACTGCCAAGGCGACAAAGGCTTAAAACCCTTTCACTGTGACAATGCAGACGGTTAACCCTTTCACTGCTATGTGACAAAGGGTTAACCCTTTCACTACCACACTACCAAAGGGTTAACCCTTTCACTGCGACAATATAGACGGTTAACCCTTTCACTGCCATGCGACAAAGGGTTAACCATTTCACAAACACACTAGTATATGTGTACGTATGCACTAGGGCTGTCTTAAATACTTCGAAGCTTCGAAGCTTCGTTCGATGGCACAAGCTATCTGATTCTCTCTCTCGCTCTGTCAAACCCCGTTTGGTGCGCTACAACCACAGAGCCAATCGGATCACTGTCCGCTTACCCAGCGCCACACGACGTCAGCATGCGCCTCAAATCAGAATGACCTAATTAAATTAGCAGGAAATGGTCTGAGCTGAATGAGAGCAATCCGCCAATATGGTATTTAGACACAAAAACACATTGATACTAACTCCTATTACTATAATACAATGCTAGAGATTGAAAAATGACATTTATAATGCATGTTACCTTTAATTAATTAATCCAATCCACTTTATTTATAGAGCACATTTAAAAACAACAATGTGTACCAAAGTGCTGTACAAGTCCCACAACATAAAATAAAAAAAAATATATATATTATTACATTTATTTTGATTTTTTGATTTTTCTCGAAGCTTCGAATTAAAATTGAAGCTAGGCCCGAAGCTTCGATTGCCAAAAAAAGCTTCGAAGGTCAGCCCTAGTATGCACGCTGGGGCCGCGAGCTGAAAATCGATTACCTCATTTCCTCAACATCACACACACACACACACACATGGGGGACACGTTGATATCTCAGCAAATACAACTCTGATTATCCCAAGACTGGTCAAATAGATTCCTTACCTCCGATCGGATGTTCTCCAAAAAGATCATTCCAATTCCTGATCGCCATTCCAAAAGTCGATCACTACTGTCTACTATCGATTGGCTACTGTGAATATATATTCCAGGCTGATTCCCATCCCGCGATCACTTCCATGTTGAGCAGACGGCTTGCCAGCTCCAGGGAGCCAGCTGGCCCCGCCTCTACATATCACTGATCCCAGGTCAGTCTAAGCGTCTGACGTGCAGTTTTCAGGGATAGATGATAGGGGGTGCTTTTTTTCCATTCTGAGCTGCTGATGGGGCTGGTGTACAAACGGGAGACTCGGTTGATGAAATATGAATTCAGAACGCTAATAAAAAAATAAAACGATAATTAGCGTCGTGGGCATTCAGGGGGGGGCTGATAAAACGTTATATCACATCGTGGGCACTGAAAGTGTTAAAGGCCAACTTGCAGGTTGTATTTTTGTTCAATAAACAATGTGACTAGGCCAACGGTGACTTTCATGAAGAGTTTTTTTTTTTCTTTTCGAAATTGACCCAGTTTTAGCGTTTTTATCAAACATTTTGTCGACCCAAACACAACCACAACGCACGTGGATATTTTAATCCATGGTTCATAACGTGCGTGTGTCATCTTAATGATGACGTCACATCAGGTGCAGGGCAGCGAGGGGCTCTGAGAGTCACAGGCAGGTAGTGGCAGGAAGCAGAGAGCCTTGCTACTACTAGCCGAGGAGTGAATGAATGAACATTTTTAAATGTATCTGTTTCACCTAACACTATTGCTCCGTGATCATAGCCATTCATCTCTAAAGCTAACCACTATTTGTAAAAGCCACAACTACATTACCATATTTGTAATAATGTAAATCATTGTGTCGTTGTACATATTGTGTGTATATAACGTTAGTAGCTAAGTTAGCTAGCTTGGTAGCCAGCATTCTCGAAACTCCTAACATGCCCCGATTTAAAATGGTTCTCTCCTCTTTGTATACAAGTATTCTGCCAGGGAACTTATGGACACGACAATAGTAGTAGTTATAAGGTGTTTGAGCTTGTAACGTTAACGTTAGTTAGCTAATAGCTATTGTGGTAGCCCGTTTCGTGACTGTGATGCACCGAGTGCTATCCGAGGGGCTACTATCGTATCAACATGCCGTGACGTGTAGCTTGCTAGCCGGCATGATGCGTGTGCAGTGCTTTGCCCCACAGGTCTGAGAAGAGGACCTGCACATTTTACTCGTTCCCAAAACTCTTTTACATACCCCGATTTAAAATGGTTCACGACAGTAGACATAATGCTAACGTTAGCGGGGTAAACCATATAGCCAGTAGTACTATGACCCGGACGGGCATAAGGCATAAGTCGCCTGAAGTGACGTCACGGCCCTGCTAGCGTCTGATAAGCTTTTTCATTTGCTCCGTACATGTTATTCGTGCGTGGACCTTTTTAACCCTTTCTGAGTGGCATTTCCGGCGTCAAATGGAAAAAAATAAATAATGAAATTAGATACCAATGATGTAAACTACCCATAATTGAAGAGTATGGTTTAACCTGCAAGTGGCACTTTAACACTTTGATTGCCAGCAGGGGGTGCGTTATTTATCGCTTGAGTGCCAGCGCTTTAGTCAATGAGAGGACGGGGATATTTGCGAATGCATAAACTATATCTTAAATTATGGCTATGTGTAGGGGTGGGAATCACCAGCTTCATCACGATACGATACGATATCGATTCTTTGGACAACGATACGATATTTGCCGATATCACAGTCTGCCACGATACGATATGATTCGATTCAGGTGCCTGCGATCGATATGAGACGATATTATGTGCCCATTTAACACAATAACGTGAGGCTGGATTGATGAAAAATGAATGGATATCGCTAATAAAAGAAATAACGGCCATGGCACTCAATGTGTTAAAAGACTCTGCAAGTGGTCTTTTCTTAAGTGGTCTACATGTTAAAATAAGTGGTCTACATGTTCAAATAAGTGCCTACATGTTCAAATAAGTGTTCTACATGTTAAAATGAGTGGTCTACATGTTCAAATAAGTGGTCTACATGTTAAAATAAGTGGTCTACATGTTAAAATAAGTGTCTACATGTTAAAATACGTGTTCTACATGTTAAAATGAGTGTTCTACATGTTAAAATGAGTGTTCTACATGTTAAAATGAGTGTTCTACATGTTAAAATAAGTGGTCTACATGTTAAAATAATAGCTCTACATTCTGACTGAGACCCATGTTACTGACCAGACACTCTACATCAGTGATGACTGTCTACCGCAGAGCGGAGGGACTGGGAGACCCATGTTACTGACCAGACACTCTATATCAGTGATGGCTGTTTACTGCAGAGTGGAGGGACTGGAAGACCCATGTTACTAGCCAGACACTCTACATCAGTGATGGCTGTTTACTGCAGAGCGGAGGGACTGGGAGACTCATGTTACTGACCAGACACTCTACATCAGTGATGGCTGTTTACTGCAGAGCGGAGGGACTGGGAGACCCATGTTACTGACCAGACACTATACTAGTGATGGCTGTTTACTGCAGAGTGGAGCGACTGAGGGACTGGGAGACCTATGTTTTAAATTTTACTCTCTTGCTAGCTTTTATGTTCTTTTACAATGTAGCGCTTTTGGATTTGCTCCACAACTATAAAGCGCCCTACAAATCAAATATTATTATTTTATTATTAAAGCTAGTGCTCTGGTCATGCATCCACTCAACTCATAGAAAATACAGCATCAGGCTATTCTAAAAGTATTGATACTGATACTAATAAAAAAGAGTATTGAACTGTTTTTAACAGCTGGGTATCGAGATACCTTTCTAGTATCTTCTGTATCATGCAACACTAGTAAAGACATTTATTTCGACATTCTGATTTAAGAACTTTCTAAATAAAAGTTAATTTATCTGACTGCTTGTATTAATTGATGAAAAAGTAGCCATGTGCAGTAATATAGATTATAAAATTGAGGATGTAATATATTATTGAGCTGCATCGAGATGCATCGTAGAATCAAATCAAATCGAATTGCGGACAGCTGAATCGTGATCGAATTGTGAGGCCAGTGAAGATTCACAGCTCTAGCGTGCATCCCCGGAGCAGAAAGGAACGTAATCCTGGTCAGAACAATGGGGCAGACTACAATATATTTGCATTTGTTAGCCATGCTAGCGATCTAAACAATCAATCCATGCCAAAGCTATATGTAAAAGGTGAAAGACTAGTCACAACTCACAGCCATGCTGATTTGGCAAAATGACATTCAGCCGTTTTCGTTTGAAACTACTTTTAGTCTGGGGAGTGTCATGGTTTCTCCATAGAGCCGCATCGTATTCTTTTAGTGCAGCAGCTCGCGCAGGTCCGGGGCAACTTAGTCACGTGACTGAGTTGGTATTGCTGATTGGCTCGAACACGGTGTGTTTGTATACAGCGAACGGGTCTATAAAACTAGCTGCTGCCCTCCCACCACTCACACTCCTGGCTTGCTGTATGTTATATCGTATTTTGTTCTGTGTGTCTGGTCAGGTCCATCAGCCGAGGGGACCTTGTGCAGTACATCACCACTCACTACAAAGGCCCCAGGATCGTGCTGGCTGCAGCAGGAGGTGAGAGACATGTATTAGAGTTTATTCTAAAGGCTGTCTTCTCCAGAGTCTGACAAGAAGATGGAGACCAATTTCCTCTCTGTGCATTGAGTACGTTTACATTTAGTCATTTAGCTGACGCTTTTATCCAAAGCGATTTACAAGTTCTGTACGACAAGTCATCAGGAAGGGCACAACTCTATCAGCTGAGTAACAATGTTCATCAAAGTGTTGAGTGCTACAGTGTAGGTTAGTTTATTAGGACAAGTGCATGACAGTAAGGTTAGTTAGGGTTAGATATATATATATATTTTTTTTTTTTCTCCCCATTTTCAATTTTTTCTCCCATCCCAATTTCGTATTATCCAATTCTACCCTCCCCTGTCTCGAACGTTGTTAGACCATGCCTCCCACTGGTCGGCTGCAATGTGGACGAAGCCTTGCATCACGTGTCCCCTCCGGTACACGAGGAGGCAGCCGTCGCATCTTTTCACCTGCACAGCGCAATCTCTCAGTGGTAAGGAGTAACGTGTGGGAGGCTCACGCTGCCCCTGATACTTCCTGATTCTGCTGTACAGGCGCACCAACCGACCTGTAGGAGTCGCTGTCCACAACGTCCGATCCCCACCCACCGGCTTTCCCACCCCCTAATACTGCCAATTGTATTAGTGTGAACGACCAGCCAAGTCGGAAGCAACGCCGAGAGCTGGGCTCGAACCCAGCATATCCTGCGTTAGTGGCGAGCGCCTTGCCCACTGCGCCACTTAGCCGCCCTATATATATATTTTTTGAAATTATTATTTTTTGAAATTCAGATAATGGTTGAAGAAGTGCGTCTTTAGTCGACGGCGAAAGATTGGACGGGTTTCGGCTGTCCTAACTGGGGTGGGTAGTTCATTCCACCATTGTGGGGCAAGGACTGAGAATAGGCGTCTTCTCTTTGATGATCCTCCCGGAGCTTGGATAGGAGTAGGTCTGAGGCGGCCAGAAGATGCAGAGCGTAGGGGTCTTGAGGGTGTGTAGTTAGAGACCATTGACCGGAGGTAGGCGGGAGCGATTCCCTTTGCCGCACGGTATGCTAGGTCGAGGGCCTTGAAGCGGATTCGTGCAGCAATGGGGAGCCAGTGCAGGTCCCTAAGAAGTGGGGTGACATGGGCCGACTTCGGTAGGTTTGAGATCAGGCGGGCCAATGCGTTCTGAATGAGTTGAAGAGGCTTGGTGGCAGTGGCCGGGAGGCCAGCGAGCAGGGCGTTGCAGTAGTCGAGGCGGGAGATGACTGTTGATTGGACGAGGAGTTGGGTGGCTTCTTTTGTCAGGAAGGGGGCAGATCCTTCTGACGTTGCTCAGGAGGAATCTGCAGGTTCTGGTTGTCGCTGCGATGTGAGCAGAGAAGTTCAACTGGTCGTCGAGGACAACACCAAGGTTCTTGGCGGTCGGGGACGCGGTCACAGCTGCATTCTCGACTGTGATGGAAAGGTCGGTCAGGGGGGAGGATTTGGCTGGCAGGTGGAGCAATTCTGTTTTGCTTAGGTTCAGTTTGAGGTGGTTGGTCGTCATCCAGGCGGAGATGTCGGACAGACAGGCCGAGATCCGCGCCGAGATGTGGATATCTGAGGGAGGGAAGGAGAGGAAGAGTTGAGTATCGTCGGCATAACAATGATACGAGAAGCCATGAGACGTGATAATGTTACCCAGTGATTTAGTGTAGAGGGAGAAGAGAAGGGGTCCTAGAACCGAGCCCTGGGGGACACCCGTCCGCAGGGGGCGGGTGGCCGTCTGGCCGACAGGGTCCCTCTCCATGACACTTGGTAGGAGCGGTCATTGAGGTATGATGTCAGCCATGTCAGCCATGTCAGCGCAGAGCCAGCCACTCCCATTCCTGCGAGGGCCGCGAGGAGGATCTGATGGTTGACTGTGTCGAAGGCTGCAGATAGATCTAGGAGAATCAGGACAGAGGAGAGGCCTTTCGCTTTAGCTAAGTGAAGTGCCTCTGTGACCGCAATGAGGGCCGTTTCTGTGGAGTGGCCAGTCCGGAAGCCAGACTGATTAGGGTCTAGGAGGTCATTCTGTAAGAGATAAGCAGTAAGTTGGTTGGATACAGCACGTTCAAGTGTTTTAGAATTGAAGGAGAGAAGAGAGACAGGACGATAGTTGCCTATGACGGTGGGGTTCAGGGTTTTTTTTTTTATGAGTGGCGTGACTCTGGCTTGTTTTAGGGTGGTGGGGACCACCCCCTAGTTGAGTGAGGAGTTGATGGTTGCAGTTAGGAATGGGAGGATGTCTGGTGCTATGGTCTGGAGGAGTGGGGAGGGTAGCTGGTCCAGCTGGCATGTAGTCGGACGGTTCGACGTTACCAGTGTCAGGGTCTTGGCTTCTGTAATGGGAGAGAAAGATGACAGAGTGAAGGATGAGGTTCTCGATTCAGCATTTGGAATGGGTGGGGGTTGGGAGAAGGAGCTACGGATGTTCTCCACTTTTTCCTCAAAGAAGATCGCGAAGACTTCGGCAGAGAAAGATGAGGGAGGAGGGGGTGGGGGGGGTGAGGAGGGAGGACATGGTAGCATGCAGTTTGATTCTTGGCAGAGGCCTCGATCCTATGGTGAAAGAAAGAAGCTTTGGCATTAGTATATGGTTTTGGAGAATTTTAACAAGAGGTTGTGATATGTGTCGATGTCGGCAGTGAGGCGTGACTTTCTATACTTCCTCTCAGCCGCTCTCAGTACCTGTCTTTGTTCTCTCACTGGATCTATCAGCCATGGACTGGGTGGGGAACGGCGGGCAGGTTTCTCAATGAGGGGACAGAGCGTGTCGAAGGAGGTTGCAAGGGCTGAGAGGAGGGTGGAGGTTGCCATCTCTGTGGGGAGAGCAGAGAAGGTGTCACTCAAAGGTAGAGCGGATAGTATGTCAGAGGAGAGGGTGGAGGGGGATATGGAGGGCAGGTTGCGTCTGAGTGAGACGGTTTGAGTTGGGGTGAAGACCTTTCGGTTAAGCATGAGAGTTAGTGAGAAGGATATGAAGGAATGGTCAGATACATGTAGGGGAGTTACCGTGGTGTTAATGATGCTGGGGTTATGGGAAAATATGAGATCCAAGGAGTTGCCTGCTTTGTGGGTGGGAGGCATGGCAGTGGGAGTCAGGTCAAACGATTGTAGGAGGGAGACCACTATGACCGACTGAGATGAGTCAGGCAGGTTGAAGTCGCCCAATAGAAGGAGAGGGGTACCATCTTCCGGTAAGGAGCTTAGAAGCATGTCCAGCTCATCTGTGAAGTGATCGAGCGGACCTGGAGGGCGATAGAGTGTAACAATGGTGAGATTGAAAGGATTAGAGACGGATACTGCATCATATTCGAGAGAGGAGAGTGACAGTTCAGGGAGTGGTGTTAAGTTTGTAGCCCATGAAGGAGATGTCATGAGGCCAGTGCCTCCACCCCATCTGGAAAGGAGTAGAAAGCCGTCCGGCTGCAAGCTAGCCTAGCTTAGCACAAATTAATGGAAGCGGTCACGAATACATAAGACTGGCTATGACCACCAAGGTAGGCTAGTGGTCCTTATCCACTTCCATTAATTTGTGCTAAGCTAAATTAGCTTGCAGCCGGATAGCTTTCTACTGAACGTCAAGAAATCACATTTTCTTTCTTTAAATGTATGTTTCAACCTCCAACATAACCTTCCCCAGAATTGTGATTTCACCACTGGTTTGAGGCTTATATTGTACATTATTTTGCAAGCAACTGTTGGCTTTAGACTGAGTATATTTATATATATGTATATATATATATATGTATATATGTGTGTGTGTTCAAAGTGTGAACTTCAAGTTAATGAAAGCAAGTTAAACTTGCTGTTAGCAGTTAAACCTGGTGTCATGAGGCCAGACCACAATGTCACATGAAACAGAACATGTGAAGTTTAAACCATGTTTTATGTTTGTTTGACCAGGGGTTTCACACAATGAGCTCATTGATTTGGCAAAGTACCATTTTGGGAAACTCCCTTCCCGGTACAAGGGAGAGACGCCGGCCCTCCCAGCATGCAGCTTCACAGGAAGTGAGGTAAGGGCTACGAGCAGGAAGTGAGGTAAGGGCTACGAGCAGTAATGCAGCTTCACAGGAAGTGAGGTAAGTGCTACGAGCAGTATTGCAGCTTCACAGGAAGTGAGGTAAGGGCTACGAGCTGTAATGCAGCTTCACAGGAAGTGAGGTAAGTGCTACGAGCAGTATTGCAGCTTCACAGGAAGTGAGGTAAGGGCTACGAGCTGTAATGCAGCTCCACAGGAAGTGAGGTAAGGGCTACGAGCAGTATTGCAGCTTCACAGGAAGTGAGGTAAGGGCTACGAGCAGTATTGCAGCTTCACAGGAAGTGAGGTAAGGGCTACAAGCAGTAATGCAGCTTCACAGGAAGTGAGGTAAGGGCTACGAGTAGTATTGCAGCTTCACAGGAAGTGAGGTAAGGGCTACGAGCCGTAATGCAGCTCTATAGGAAGTGAGGTAAGGGCTACGAGCAGTATTGCAGCTTCACAGGAAGTGAGGTAAGGGCTAAGAGCAGTAATGCAGCTTCACAGGAAGTGAGGTAAGGGCTAAGAGCAGTAATGCAGCTTCACAGGAAGTGAGGTAAGGGCTACGAGCTGTAATGCAGCTTCACAGGAAGTGAGGTAAGGGCTACGAGCAGTAATGCAGCTTCACAGGAAGTGAGGTAAGGGCTACGAGCAGTAATGCAGCTTCACAGGAAGTGAGGTAAGGGCTACGAGCAGTAATGCAGCTTCACAGGAAGTGAGGTAAGGGCTAAGAGCAGTAATGCAGCTTCACAGGAAGTGAGGTAAGGGCTACGAGCAGTAATGCAGCTTCACAGGAAGTGAGGTAAGGGCTACGAGCAGGAAGTGAGGTAAGGGCTACGAGCAGTAATGCAGCTTCACAGGAAGTGAGGTAAGGGCTACGAGCCGTAATGCAGCTCTACAGGAAGTGAGGTAAGGGCTACGAGCCGTAATGCAGCTCTACAGGAAGTGAGGTAAGGGCTACGAGCAGGAAGTGAGGTAAGGGCTACGAGCAGTAATGCAGCTCCACAGGAAGTGAGGTAAGGGCTACGAGCCGTAATGCAGCTCTACAGGAAGTGAGGTAAGGGCTACGAGCAGGAAGTGAGGTAAGGGCTACGAGCAGTAATGCAGCTTCACAGGAAGTGAGGTAAGGGCTACGAGCAGTAATGCAGCTTCACAGGAAGTGAGGTAAGGGCTACGAGCAGTAATGCAGCTTCACAGGAAGTGAGGTAAGGGCTACGAGCAGGAAGTGAGGTAAGGGCTACGAGCCGTAATGCAGCTCCACAGGAAGTGAGGTAAGGGCTACGAGCAGGAAGTGAGGTAAGGGCTACGAGCAGTAAAGGCCACTTTGTGCTTAGGGCACTCCACACTTTTGACCACTTTCGCTGAGATTAGGGCCTTCAGGTCATTCATGTATTAATATTAACCCTTTCACAACCACACTACAGAAGGTTAACTCTTTCACTACCACACTACAGATTGTTAACCGTCTGTAGTGTGGTAGTGAAAGGGTTTGATTGATTGATTGAAAACTTTATTAACAGATTGCAGAATGGGTACAATACAGTACAGCTCAATACACACAATTGTTAAGGGGATGCAGACCAGAGAAAGACTTTCGTCTTGTTTACATCAGGGTCCCCCATTTTCAATTCATCAGGACATATATGACATACATGACATACAGATATTCAGTACTGCTACATCTATACATTTATGACATACCAGATTTGCAAATACAGTACTGTTTGTGATACAGAAGTAGTCAAGAAAAGGGAGTATATACATTTGACGTAGAAACTGTACATTGGAGGAGGTTGGGTGGGGTTGTGTGGGGGGGTTTGGGTACATTGGGATATTGTCAACCATACTGGGTAATTTACATTGGAGGTGGTTGGGGGGGGGGGGGGGGGGGGTTAAACTGTATTGTCGCAGTGAAATGGTTAACCCTTTGGTAGTGTGGCAGTAAAAGGGTTAAATGAGGAATTGTGGTCCTGTGTAGTCTACTCAGTAAAGTGTGAGTCTTGCACTGCTGTGGTCAGGTTTGAATCCTTTGGAGGGCACTCATTAAAGGGGCACGAGGTCCAAGAGGCCTCAACAGGAATACAAAACAAGTAAAAAATATATATTAATAATTAAATAAAAACACAGTTAAGAATAAATGTGTATGCAAACAGATGTGTGTGTATAGGTACAAGTATGAAGATGAATGAGTGCTTGTATGTTGTGTGTGAGAGGGTGTATGCAAGTGTGAAACTGAGGTATCAGTAAGAGCAGGAGGGATCTACTAAGAGCGTGTTCAGTATATTGTAGCAGGACGTCCAGTCGAGCAGAGTTGAAGAGACGGTTGAGGGAAGAGTGTCTGCTCTCTCGAGGTCTGCTCTCCTCCCGGTGACGCCACCCGGAGGAGGCTCTCGGTAGAGCGGTCGTCTGGTAATCCGGGTTTGATTCCCGCTGTCCTTGAGCAAGACACTTAAAGGAAAACTCCAACATTTTGGGAAATTTGCTTATTTAACATCTTCCCTGGAGTTAGACAAGAAGATACATACCTTTTTTGTCTCTGTGCATGCATTAGGCTTAGGGAACAGACGCTCCGTTAGCGTAGCTTAGCTTCATCCCTGGAAGTGGGTCAGAGTTGTAGCCTGACGTTCCCTACAGTCACGAAATACACTCCAAATACAACTCCAAAACGTTCCTGTAAACATGTTGTGACCTGTGTATTTACCACGTGGAGAAATAAAAAATAATTTAATTCGACAATTACGTTTTCTAAGCAAATATACTCTGAACTATTCTTTGCCTAACCACTCCTAGTCTGGGCGCAGTCAGTGATTTCAACGTGTCGCCGTGTTTGTTGACATTCTCATTCATTCAAAGGATCCGAACCGATTGAAGTTTATGGATACCATGACTTAAAATCCTCTTACCTTGACGATTAAAAGCCTCCCCAATTTAGAAAACAGTATTCCAATGGCTGGTCTTGATAGGCTGCTAGCTAACGGAGCTAACCAACAAACACAGAACCGGGCGGACACTAAAGTAAATAACGAGAGCAATGACTTCCTTTCTGGGGGGTTTCAAAATAAAAGAGCGACGTCTATAGCAGCGGAATACGTTTATTTTGTACATTATCTAACGTTAACACGAACCTAAACTAACTTTAGGTTAGTTGTAACGTTAGTTTAGGTTCGTGTTAACGTTATATAATGTACAAAATAAATGTATTCCACTGCTATAGATGTCGCTCTTTTATTTTGAAACCCCCCAGAAAGGAAGTCATTATATTTGCTTTAGTGTGTTTGTTGGTTAGCTCCGTTAGCTAGCAGCCTATCAAGACCAGCCATTGGAATACTGTTTTCTAAATTGGGGAGGCTTTTAATCGTCAAGGTAAGAGGATTTTAAGTCATGGTATCCATAAACTTCAATCGGTTCGGATCCTTTGAATGAATGAGAATGTCAACAAACACGGTGACACGTTGAAATCACTGACTGCGCCCAGACTAGGAGTGGTTAGGCAAAAAATAGTTCAGAGTATATTTGCTTAGAAAACGTAATTGTCGAATTCAATTATTTTTTATTTCTCCACGTGGTAAATACACGGGTCACAACATGTTTACAGGAACGTTTTGGAGTTGTATTTGGAGTGTATTTTGTGACTGTAGGGCACTGTAGGGAACGTCAGGCTACAACTCTGACCCACTTCCAGGGATGAAGCTAAGCTACGCTAACGGAGCGTCTGTTCCCTAAGCCTAATGCATGCACAGAGACAAAAAAGGTATGTATCTTCTTGTCTAACTCCAGGGAAGATGTTAAATAAGCTAATTTCCCAAAATGTTGGAGTTTTCCTTTAACCCCCCCTAAAATGAGCAGGCCTTTGCCATCGTTGTGCATGTGAGGAACAAAATTGTAAAGCGCTTTGGATAAAAAGAGATATTATAAAATGCACCATTTTTCTTTTCTTTTTTTAAGACGTTCGTGAGTGTCTGATTATCACATGGCCTGATTATCACATGTCTGATTATCACATGTCTGATTATCACATGTCCTGATTATCACATGTCCTGATTATCACATGTCCTGATTATCACATGTCTGATTATAACATGTCTGATTATCACATGTCCTCATTATCACATGTCTGATTATCACATGTCGTGATTATCACATGTCTGATTAATTTAACACATGTCTGATTATCACATGTAACACATGTCTGATTAACACATGTCTGATTATCACATATCTGATTATCACATGTCTGATTGTCACATATCTGATTATCACATGTCTGATTATCACATGTCCTGATTATCACATGTCTGATTAACACATGTCTGATTATCACATGTAACACATGTCTGATTAACACGTGTCTGATTAACACATGTCTGATTATCACATATCTGATTATCACATGTCCTGATTATCACATGTCTGATTAACACATGTCTGATTGTAACACATGTCTGATTAACACATATCTGATTATCACATGTCCTGATTATCACATGTCTGATTAACACATGTCTGATTATCACATGTCTGATTATCACATATCTGATTATCACATGTCTGATTATCACATGTATGATTATCACATGTCTGATTAACACATGTCTGATTATCACATGTCTGATTAACACATGTCTGATTATCACATGTATGATTATCACATGTCTGATTAACACATGTCTGATTATCACATGTCTGATTAACACATGTCTGATTATCACATGTCTGATTATCACATGTCCTGATTATCACATGTCTGTTTAACTCATGTCATCCTGATTATCACATGTCCTCCTGGCAACAGAACCATAGACTTAACCTGTTAAGCTGTAGACCCTGCTGTTTGTCATAAATCGATCAATACAGATTACAGACTATATTAATTAATGTTGTGTGGCAGATTTTCTAAAAATAGGGCTGCAGCTTAACAGGTTAAGGTTGATCATTGGGGGTTGGATAAAATAAGATGTTCCTTTATTGATCCCCTTGGGGAAAATCCGGGCGTCATAGCAGCATGGGAGGGGGGGGGGGGGTAGAGGTATGGGCAGGGTAATAGTAGAAAGACATAAATATATAATAATACAATTTGACTTGAATATAAAGATTTGAGATGAATACACAGTGTAAACAATAAAAGGTACTCAGAATATAAAAATGAGAAAAATAAACAGTGTAAACAATATAATTTACTCTGAATAGAAGGATATGAGAAAAATAAACAGTGTAAGCAATATAATTAACTCTGAATAGAAATATGAGACATTTTTTTTTAAAGTTTAAACAGGTGGATTATATCGTGCTGTAATGAAGAGGTTCTACAAATCCGAATGTTCTGTTGCTCCTCAGATCCGTGTCCGTGATGACAAGATGCCCCTGGCCCACATTGCCATCGCGGTGGAGGCTGTGGGCTGGTCCCACCCCGACACCATCCCCCTCATGGTGGCCAACACGCTGATAGGAAACTGGGACCGCTCCTTCGGTGGCGGAGTGGTGAGTTAACCTCTTATTAACAGTCCTGCAAATCTTGCATAAAACGCCTGTCGATTTCCATACCCAAAGTCATTTGAAAGCTATTCTTTTTATTTTTTTTTATCACATTTCTTTTTTTGATCAAACACAATATCTACATCAACAGTAACAACAACAATAATAATAATAATGAGAAAACAATAAGGAATAATAAATACAGATCTAAACTTAAAGGGGAGATGAAGCGTTAAACAATATGAGCCTAGTTTGTTTGTTGTGTACCTTGGGTAAGACATGGTCCTATAATCAAATGTGAAATCCTGCTTATTTGTCTGAAAACTCAAATGTAATTTCCCCGTTTTTGCCATGGGCGCCGCCATTTTAGATTTAGCTGGATGGTGACGTCACGGTGATGGTTTGGGCTGGGTCCCGGTTTACAGTGCTGGTTAGATAGCTACGTAAATATGGAGTGTCGTGAAAGTCAGTCAGTAAATTGTCAACCAAATGTAACGTTACCTACAGAAAAAATATATATTATATAATTATACTATTGTATTAGCTGTGAGACATCCCCCCTCCACAGTCTGAGTCAGAGCGATAGTTCAACTTGACTAACAGGGTGAAGTAGATATCAGTTTCCTTTTTTTCCTTCCTCAATAATGTTATTTATGTACGTTATCATTATGTAAACAAATGCACATATGGATTGTTTGCTGCAACGTTTCTGAATGAATTGAAGCATTAATAAATAAGCAGATAATTAAATTAGATGTCCATAACATTTGTGTTTTTAATTAGCATAGCCTAAATAAATATGAATTCAAGAAGTTAAATACTGAATTAACGACACATTTATTAACAGGCTGAAAGTTAAAACGAATAAAAAAACAATTAGCCTATTTAATAGGCTAAACACTGCGTAAAATATAGGCTAAGGGTGGTAAAAGGCAACTTTTATTTTTTAGGCTATAGCCTTCTAAAACAGGCTAAACTTCGTTTTGGCTTCTTGAGTTCACATTTCTTTGGTTTGCAGTAGTGCATCTTCCAATTTATTGTTCGCCCGTATATGCTCCTTGTATCGCCGCTGCTTACAGCGCGCATTGGAACAGAGACAAAGTTATACCGTTAGGTTTGTATACAGCCGAGCCACTCAACACATATTGAACGGAGAAAAAGATAACCGTTAGTTGACGGCGACGGGCAGGGGATAACAGAGACAGAATAGACCTTTAGACTGAGTTCGGTTGAGGCTGAACTCATATAGCAACCAACAGACTTTAGGTGATAGCCTAATCTATACCTTTATGTTGCACTCATTCTAATTATTAATCTGGACCTTCAGAACATGCAGTATTATTAATTTGCTCAAATGTCGTGGCCTCACACAGTGCCAATTGCAGGTCTCGCCATCTCAGGTGCCAACTTCAGGTCTCGCCATCTCAAAGATGACAGAGCATACATATGCAGCATCCCCCTGTTGGGGTTGCTTAATGCTGTAAAATATTACATAAATGTGTTTTTATGAATAACGATATTTGAGGAGCCTAATAATATTGCTACAGCATGCAATTCTCTGAGGTGGGAGGCTCCGCCTCCGGGCGAAACCATCTCCGTGATGTCAGCAACAAAATGGCGGCGCACATGTTTATTTATGCTACATAAATGGACATAACAAATCGTTTTTTCTTAAACACCTTATTTTTATAACATGATTTTTTTCTGTGGTTTATCTAAATACTAATTTGATGCTATGACTATGTTTATATCGCTATGCTTCATCTCCCCTTTAACTAATAAATACAAAATACCAATCTACCAAATAAAAATTTAAA
This sequence comes from Notolepis coatsorum, assembly GCF_963971535.1. Classification (NCBI taxonomy): domain Eukaryota; kingdom Metazoa; phylum Chordata; class Actinopteri; order Aulopiformes; family Paralepididae; genus Notolepis; species Notolepis coatsorum. Next base: position 25,085,439 of record NC_140179.1, on the reverse strand, counting down.
ATAAAACACACCACAAACACAAAAGACATTAGACAGACATTCTCAACAACCCCCCCCCCCCAATACCGCGCATTCCCCAGGACCAACACCCTACCCCCACTCCACCGCTTCATGGAACCTTTGATCAACTCGGCCGCCGCAGTGCACATTTCAATACCCGCCTGTCCTACCCCAACCACCCAAGCAGTTGATATATCCAAATAAATAATGTCCAGCAATGTCAGGGACCGGATTTGAAAGCTATTCTTGAACCATTTATAGCACATGCGTGAGTCTGGCCTCTTTTGAAAGGAAACATTCTGAATTTCCTTCCACAACAGGAAGAATCACTCAGGAGTCTGGTCATATAACCCGCAATTGGAAGCACACAATAGGCCAAGTAGGGTGTCAACCAAACTGCCATTTTAGCTTTCAACCGATGTTATACAAACCTGACCTTTTTGTTTTCTTCATTTGATGGATTATTGTTTTATTACCCTCGTAGAATTAGCCCCTCGCAAAGGAATAATCGGTATCAAGAAATTAGTCTGAGGTAGGTTACATCTTCTATCCTGCACTCTTCCACCAAATCATCTTCCTTGTCTATATTACTACCTACTATATTACTAACATGTCTCTACTACTACGCACTCAAGACTGCAGCACACAAGTTTCAGCACTGTTTGATGATCATTGTTACCCAGCTGAAAGAGTTGTACCCTTCCTGCTGACTTGTTGTACAGAACTTGTAAGTGGCTTTGGATAAAAGCGTTCAGCTAAATGACTAAATGTAAACGTTACATTATACTGTGTCAATGACATGCTTTTACCCATTATCTGGGACACTCTAGCTTGTTTATTCTGACCCTGAGAAATCTGAGTTTCATATAATCTTTTATTTATATTGATTTTGCTGGTCAATGTTGTTGAAGGAACGCGCCAACATTATGGGAAATGTTCTTACCGTCTTCTCCAGAGTCAGACAGGAAGATGGATACCAATTTCCTCTCTGTGCGTTCAGTAGAAAGCTATTCGGCTGCAAGCTAGCCTAGCTTAGCACAAATGAACGGAAGTGGTCACGCATACAGACTGGCTAGCTGCCAAAAACACCAAGTGTTTGAAAGTGGTCCTTATCCACTTCCATTAATTTGTGCTAAGCTAGGGTAGCCTGCAGCCGGATAGCTTTCTACTGAACGCACAGAGAGGAAATTGGTATCTATCTTCCTGTCTGACTCTGGAGAAGACTGTACGCCATAATGTTGGTGTGTTCGTTTTAATACAAGAGTTACATAATCTTGGGGTGCCAGGGTGGCTACACGGCCGTCCCGGGTTCGACTCCCGGACCCGGCGGCGTGTAGCTTATTGCCAGCGGAAGAGTGCAAGAATGCTTCCGCATTCGTCACCGCACGCCAGTACGGTAATGCGCATTTCCTTTTCCTTCGCCCAGGTGCACCGGCGTGCTCGCGAGGTGCCAGCGAGGTGCTCGCGCCGCGCGTACATTAAATATAGTAAACTACCTTTTATCAAAATATTAACCATTAAATAAAGGTTGTAATTCCTTCATAGTTAAAGACAGTAGAGGTTATACTTTATTATCTAAACATGGTAAGTTAGAGTGCTGTGTTCACTCATAGTTAAATACAGTAGAGGTTGAATACTTCATTATCTAAAGATGGTAAGTTAGAGTGTTGTGTTCAGTCAGACAGTAGACAAGTAGAGGTTGAGTACTTTATTATCTAAACATGGTAAGTTAGAGTGTTGTGTTCACTCATAGTTAAATACAGTAGAGGTTGAGTACTTCATTATCTAAACATGGTAAGTTAGAGTGTTGTGTTCACTCATAGTTAAAGACAGCCGAGGTTGAGTAGTTTCAATCTGATATCACTTTCAAACTCCAAGTGATTTAGATCCAAAACATTTTCTAACACAGATTCATAATGGTTCTTCAGTGCAAGGGTTCAATTTACAATCAATAATCCATTGTAGGAAAATCCAGAACACTGTTTAGTCTGTGACGACGCGTCGCGATAATATCCATGTATTCCATAGTAAAGTACAGTTGACAGCTGCGTTAACGTTACAATGTGTTGTGTTCACTCATAGTTAAAGACAGCCGAGGTTGAGTAGTTTCTTCTGATATCACTTTCAAACTCCAAGTGATTTAGATCCAAAACATTTTCTAACACAGATTCATAATGGTTCTTCAGTGCAAGGGTTCAATTTACAATCAATAATCCATTGTAGGAAAATCCAGAACACTGTTTAGTCTGTGACGACGCGTCGCGATAATATACATGTATTCCATAGTAAAGTACAGTTGACAGCTGCGTTAACGTTACAATGCGTTGTGTTCACTCATAGTTAAAGACAGCCGAGGTTGAGTAGTTTCTTCTGATATCACTTTCAAACTCCAAGTGATTCGTTGCAATGTACGCGGAAATGCTGCGTTGTGTTGCAATGTACTACATGCATTTGTCTGAGCGGGGCGAAAGGAAAGGCGCATTACCGTACTGGCGTGCGGTGACGAATGCGGAAGCATTCTTGCACTCTTCCGCTGGCAATAAGCTACACGCCGGCGACCTTTGCTGAATGTCTTCCCCCTCTTATCTCCCATACTTCCTCTCTTTCTGCCGGACTGCCAGGAGAAAAAAAAACTATAAAAATCAATCCAAAAATGGATTGATTTTAAAACTGCAAATACACAGGCTGTCCGAAATTATTTCAAAACAGACTTATATGCAGTGGTGCGTTATTGAAATCATCTGGGCTTGCACGCACCACGTGCATGCGCGCTCCCGGCGCGTGCGCACGCTCCTGCGAATGCGCATTTAATGTCCCCTCGCTTGAGCACAGACTAAAGACAGTGCCTAATTGCTTCTACGAATGGAATGTAACACATGTCTTCACAACAAGTTAGGTGTGAATGTATCTGAGAACGTATTTAACACACCTGACGACCGGCGCTATTGATATGCAAATAGCGAGTACTTATCTGGGGTTGCAACCCGTCCCATGAAGAACGCATGCCTGCCTATATGGTTCTTCAGTGCAAGGGTTCAATTGTCAAGTACCTGTTATATAACATATCCTTCATCTAAGACTGACATTATGATCTGTGGTTACCATGGCAATTGGGGTACCCTGTGTATACTGCACCATGTGCATACTCCCTGTGTACTTTTACTCATAGTATATATTCAAATTCTTTATTGCCATATTTATTGTAATTTGTCTAATTTCCCTCTGGATTATTAAGGGATTTCTATTCTAACATATAATATAACCGATAGGGCATACAGACCCTCATCTGCACCTTTGTTTACACCGTTTTTCTCATCTTTTTTTATTCAGAGTTAATTATATTGTTTACACCGTTTCTTTTTCTAATATTTCTATATTCAGATAAAATTGTATTGCCTATATTTATATCTTTCTACTATTTACCTGCCCTTTGCAAATTTCCCCAAGGCCGGGGATCGATAAAGGAATATCTTATCTTAATCTAAGACCGATCTGTGGTTCCCATGGCACCTGTCATAAGAGTCTCTCTCCTTCCCAGAACCTGTCTAGTAAGCTGGCTCAGATGGCCTGCCAGGGGAACCTGTGCCACAGCTTCCAGTCCTTCAACACCTGCTACACGGACACAGGCCTGTGGGGTCTGTACATGGTGTGCGAGCCGGGCACCATCAACGACATGATGCACTTCATGCAGCTGGAGTGGTGAGGAACTTCACAGGCTTAGAAACGCTTGTGTTAAATTGTATCTCTCCGTCAAAATTGAAAGTGTATATCTCCTCAGCTAGCTACGGAGATATCCACTTTCAATTTATTTATTTATTTGATTTATTTTAGCATTTTTACAGCTTTATTCTGGTCAGACATGACCGACAGAGCAGAGGAGAGGAAGAACGGGAGAAGATATTTCTCTGAATATTTTCACACCGCCAACAAAGTAGCCTACTGGGTCCATTGTCTCGGAATGGATTTGGTAGCCGTCATTTCAGCGCGTCTGTCACCTGAGACTGAAAGTACTCAGCCCCTCCCCTACGACACAACTGTAGTTCTTTAAAGGAAAACTCCAACATTTTGGGAAATTAGCTTATTTAACATCTTCCCTGGAGTTAGACAAGAAGATACATACATTTTTTTGTCTCTGTGCGTGCATTTAGCTTTGGGAACAGTCGCTCCGTTAGCGTAGCTTAGCTTCATCACTGGAAGTTGGGAGCCTGACGTTCCCTACAGGGTCTTACAGTCACCAAATACAACTCCAAAACGTTCCTGTAAACATGTTGTGACCTGTGTATTCACCACATGGAGAAATAAAAAATAATTGAATTAGATAATTACGTTTTATAAGCAAATATATTCGGAACTATTTTTTGCCTAACCACTCGAGTCTCTGGGCGCAGTCAGTGGTTTCAACGTGAAGCCGTGTTTGTTGATATTCTCATTCCTTCAAAGGATCCGAACCGATTGAAGTTTATGGATACCATGACTTAAAATCCTCTTACCTTGACGATTAAAAGCCTCCCCAATTTAGAAAACAGTAATCCAATGGCTGGTATTGATAATATAATACTAACTACTGCACGCTCGGAGCTAACCGGAGCTAACACAGAACAGGATGGTAAAGCAAATATAATGACTTCCTTTCTGGGGTTTTCAAAATAAAAGTGCAACGTTTATAGCAGCGGAAAACGTTTATTTTGTACATTATCTAACGTTAACACGAACCTAAACTAACTTTAGGTTAGTTGTAACGTTAGTTTAGGTTCGTGTTAACGTTAGATAATGTACAAAATAAACGTTTTCCGCTGCTATAAACGTCGCACTTTTATTTTGAAAACCCCAGAAAGGAAGTCATTATATTTGCTTTACCATCCTGTTCTGTGTTAGCTCCGGTTAGCTCCGAGCGTGCAGTAATTAGTATTATATTATCACAACATGTTTACAGGAACGTTTGAGTTGTATTTGGTGACTGTAAGACCCTGTAGGGAACGTCAGGCTCCGGCCCCCCCCCACTTCCAGTGATGAAGCTAAGCTACGCTAAAAGAGCGACTGTTCCCAAAGCTAAATGCACGCACAGAGACAAAAAAGGTATGTATCTTCTTGTCTAACTCCAGGGAAGATGTTAAATAAGCTAATTTCCCAAAATGTTGGAGTTTTCCTTTAAACAACGAGGGAAATGATATGGCCGGACAAGTTAACAATAATTAACACATTTACAAGTCGTATTAAGTTTTGCAAAAAAGGAAACAGACGGAGAACACTTCAAAGCACAAAAAAATGCCAATATCTCTATTTCGACCTATTTCCGAATCGCGCAACGTTTTTGGCTTTTCTGAAAAATCTTCTTTGCCAGCACAATCCGACCTAGACTGTGCCGAGCGAGCCCAGCAGTTCGTGGCACAAGTCTCCCTCTTGTCATTTCAGACTTTCTTTTACAGATTATGAAAGTACAGAATGTAAACTTTTGAATGATGTGTCGTAAAAAAAATTAAAAAAAAATTGAAGATATATGCTTATTTGAATCTAGTTAAACCTCAAGTCTCAAGAAAAACTGAGAAAATCCAATCTAAAGTTTGGCTGCATTTTTAACACCTTGGCAGTGGTCAGTTAGTGTCACAAACTGCCTTTTTTAAACAAAGGTTTTTACTATTTAGAGCTACTATAACTGTTAGCTATTATAGTAATTATGTTCTTAGACATTCAAACTGTAATAATATGAAAAGAAAAACATTTAATAAATTTTCTCGCGATCTGACTTCCATACATGAGTCTCTGACCGCTGGGCCCGGTCACATATAGGCGACACAACTGTATAGTCTGAAGATGCTCCGTGGTGCACAAATTAGTTAAAGGAACGCGTCAACATTGTGGGAAATGCGCTTACATACCCTCATCTCGCACCTTGTTGCCCATATGCGGATGTCCAGAGTCAATTATATTGTTATATTGTTTACGCTGCCTTTTATTCTATTTTTATTTTTAATTCTCCACTGTACTATAATTCTGTGACCTGTACCATGTCTTCTAAAACCTGTACCTCCCATCCCCCCTCCCCCATGCTGCCTGAATTTCCCCAAGGGGATCAATAAAGGAATATCTTATCTTACCGTCTTCTCCGGAGTCTGACAAGAAGATAAATACCAATCGCATACAGCTGCAGAACTCCAGGGCCCTCATTTATCAATGGTGCGTACGCACAGATATGTGCGTAACCCGTGCGTACGATCATTTCTAAGCAAAGTGTGTGACTTATCAATTTGACGTGTGCTTGACTTTGTGCGTATATTTACGCACAGCTCAGAGCATGCGTACCTGGCGCCCAGCGGTAGAATATGAATATTGCAACGCGGAAATAAGCTTCCGTGCATTAGTTTCAACACTGGCGTGTTCTGTACGACCCGTAATTCATTATAGTAAATTGTAAAATAGCGACAGTAGTGTAATTATAACAGGCTCACGCGCAAACAAGAGGTTGGCCTGCTTGTTTGGCACGGGGGCAGACGCAGAACACCCACCTCCAAAACGTGATTAAATATTGTTTAAAATAAAAAGCTAAATACTATTATTTTGTGTGTCATGTTTCCATATAAGATTGGTCACAACGAAATGCTTTCTACTTCAATTTGTTGGTTAGAATAGATGACCTCTGTTGAAACTTCACTGAGACTAACAGTCTATTTGTGAGCTCCCGCACAGACATGATTATAATAATAATAATATAATAATAATAATAATAATAATAATAATAATAATAATAATAATAATAATAATAATAATAATAATAATAATAATAGCTTCATTTTATATAGTGCCTTTCAAGAGACCCAAGGTCGCTTTACATAGGGGGGGGGGGGGGGGGGGGGGGGGGAATAACAAAGTAACAAACATAGTGGACAGACACAACATATACGTAAATATGATGATGGAATTCAAGTTCGCGTTTTTATTGATCACATAGGCAGGCTATACATGGCGTAGGCTACATGGCAGTGAGATTCATTGTTCTTGTACTCTCGTATTATTGTTTAGTATATGCTATTGTCAAGAAGGGAGTACATTATTTTCAATCGTGGCTTTAATTCGTATAGCCGAGAAGCAGTCTCCTATCAGCTTCATTAATCCCGACCCATCTCAGCCACAGCATAACTGAGACCGGCTATGGAAACAAATCATAAATACTGTAAATAAAATAGCCTATCACACCCCCACCCCCTCCTAATACAGTCTCCTCCCCACCGCATGTATTCTCTCCCCACCGTATGTATATTTCTCTCCCACCCACCCACCCCCTCCTAATGTACAGTCCCCTCCCCATCATACTCTGTCAGGATCTATGGGTAACAGTACTGTATATTTGCATATCGTATATGTCACAAATGTAACAGTACTAAATACCTGTATGTCATGTATGTCCCTATGCCATAAATGTCATGTATGTTGTGTATGTCATAAATGTCACTATGAATTGAAAATGGGGGACCCTGATGTAAACAAGACAAACGTCTTTCTCTGGTCTGCATCCCCTTAACAATTGTGTGTATTGAGCCGTACTGTATTGTACCCATTCTGCAATCTGTTAAATAAAGTTTTCATTCATTCATTCATTCAGGATATAGGCTATAGCAGGGGTTCCCTTTCTTCCCCGAGCCCCACGATTCCTTGGAGACATATAGGAATATGATATAGGCTATACATGGGTCCGTCAACGGAGATTTAGCCATTTGATAGGCTATGGCCAAACGAGGGCCTATAGCCTATAAATATTATTAAATGTTTTCATAAGCGTAAAGATACAAGGACAACAGTTATATTAACGATAAGTTAGTTTGTTTGCAGGCTTCGCGGGGCTCCGTGTGACATGTCTGTGCCATGCTGCGTTATGCGCAAATTACTGTTGCATAATGTAGGCTATGCATATATAATTTATATAGGCTATACCTAATACCGACATCAAAATAGATTGTATGTCTCTACAAATCATATTAAACCATGCAGGTAGAAAATTGACGGGAAATCCGTCGCGATTTGGAATCAAATTGACGGAGAACTTTAATCCCTGGGTATTAATCGAACGAAACGGAAAAAGGCAGTCATATTCCAGCATGGTTATTAATGACACCAACGCCAAACAGTGGTTAACGGTCTTTATTAGTGTTTGCGCTGCCCAGGCAGCAATGGTTTTTAGGAAGTTAATAGATATCATATCCGACATATCTCCCATAACACGCTTCGCCCGGCTTAGTCCACTTTTCCACATTTCATGGGGGTGTTTCATTACCGTATATGGTTAATTACGGGCGGTGCTATATGCAAATACTTAAAATCATGCACGAGCGTGGAGCGTAGAACAAATGGCATTTATCAACACTGAGTGTGCGTAGAACCTGTGTACGCACGTTTGATAAATCCAGATTTTTCTGTGCGTAGAGACATTCTAAATTCTGTGCTTAAGAACGAAAATAGAACACTTACTAAGCATTGTGTGTCTGACTCTTAACCCACTAAAACCTGCAACGTATGACGTATATCATGTCAGTTAGGTTACCTTGTGTATTTATCTCTTATATTCAGATCTAATATCTAGTCTTTCTACTATTACCCTGCCCATACCTGTACCTCCCCTCCCCCTCCTATGACGCCTGAATTTCCCCAAGGGGATCAATTAAGGAATATCTTATCTTATTTCCTTTCTGTGCGTTCAGTAGAAAGCTAAACGGCTGCAAGCTAGCCTAGTTTAGTACAAGTGAATGGAAGCGGATACGGACCACTAGCCTAGCTTAAATCTCCGGGTGTTTCTGGTGAACAGCTAGGCTAGCTGGTCCGTATCCACTTCCATTAATTTGTGCTAGCTTGCAGCCGGATAGCTTTCTACTGAACAAGAGGAAATTGGTATCAATCTTCAGAGAAGACGGTAAGCGCATTTCCCATAATGTTGCCGTGTTCCTTTTAAGACGCGTAGGTCGTCTCACCGTGCAGGCTGCCGGTATTTTAGCCAAACAGACTAGTTGTTTAATGTCCGTCGCTGTCGTTCACCACAGGATGTCGCTCTGCACCAGCGTGACGGAGAGCGAGGTGGCGAGGGCAAAGAACCTGCTGAAGACCAACATGCTGCTGCACCTGGACGGTAAGGTCGGCTTTTTAACCATTATTTTGCCAGATACAACATTAACCCTTTCGTCTTTGTCTCGAGTGTAAAAAAAAGATTCTGGGTAGAGGAGCCATAGCCTGAGACGGGAGAAGAAAGGGATGGGCAAGAGCGAGTAATTCAGAACTGTACCTTAGAACAGGGGGAAAAGGTAGAGTATACGAGAAAGATCCATAGGACTCTGACAGCTCTAAACATTGAAATTAGGGATGTTAGATATTGGCTTTTTTACCGATATACCGATATTGTCCAACTCTTAATTTCCGATACCGATATCAACTGATACCGATATATGCGGGGTTTCCCCCCCCAAAAAACACAACATTATGCATACTTTTCACAATAAATAAAATAATAATTTGTTCTTACTTGCTTGCCTGGGTAAATAAAGGTTAAATAAATGTAAAAACTTTTTTTTTAACCGATATTACCGGTACATTTGAACCCTTTAATCGCCAAGGACGCCGTAACACGTCATTCTCCGCCATTCGTAATCTGCCAATGACGCCGTAACACGTCATTGAGATCAATATTTAAAAAATCTGTGATGGCAATCTCCCAAGGTTCAAGAGCGCCATCTGGTGGCCGATCGGCGGATCGCCCAAACAGCAAACCGGAAACAGAAAGTGGTGCTCATCCAAATTCGGTCCGACCACTCGCTATAGCTCCCGGGGCTCCATCTCGACACACTGGATAATCAATCGCTCGCCCTAACTCAATAAACAACGTTATTTGGACGTATATAGTATTATACAACCTGGAAATGGTTCATCTAGATCAACATCCCATAATAGCAAAATGTCTACTCCAAGCTGATCGCCCAACGGCCCGAGGAGACTGGGGTAAGTTTCAGCGTTTATTATTACCGTGTTCGATACAAACTGCTCTGATGATCATATCACCCACACTACATGAATCATCTAACGTTGGCCACGGAATTATAATCTAATCTGTCTAATCTGCCTGTCGTTTATCAATGACTTGTTTGCAGTCAACATTGTCGAAACGGATTGTTTTTTTTAATCGGTTCATTTTCGTTTGATAGCATTTTGAAAAGCCCTCATTTTTCAGGAAAATATATACCGTACTTTTCGCACTATAAGCCGCACCTGACTATAAGCCGCAGCAGCTAAATTGAATGATGTGTACATATATAAGCCGCACTGGACTATAAGCTGCACGTGTTTTAATGTTTAATTACCATATGTAATTAGCATTGGGACACAATACTGTCGGACAAATAACAAGAATTAACTCATTTACAAGTTGTATTAAGTTTAGCAAATAAGGGAACAGATAAATAACATTTCAATGCAGTCAAAAAAGCAATATTTTGATTTTTACATTTTCGGGTTTGGTCACGCTGAGTCACATATAAGCCGCACCGTTATATAAGCCGCAGGGTCGAAAAATGGGGGGAAAAGCCGCGGCTTATAGTCCGAAAAGTACGGTAGATTCCGTGATAAAAGACATTTACTGGAATATTCTAGCATACACAAACGTTATCATTTTTCGGCCTATTTATGAATCGTTTTCAAATAAACGCTAGATTATCGATATGTGTACTTATGCACGCTATAGAGGCGGGCTGAAAAATCGATTCTCTCATTTCCTCATCAGCGATAACAGCCACACACACACACACACACGCATAGGGCATACGCTGATATAGATATAGGTGAAAACAGCTCTGATTATCCTAAGACTGGTCAAATAAATTCCTTACCCGAGATCAGATGTTATCCAAAAAGATTATTCCAATTCCTGATCGCCATTCCAAATATCGATCACGCTTATTGATTAGTGTTGGTACTGTAAATACATAATCCACGCGTTTTCCGGGCCGGCGAGCACGGAAAAGTAAAATGAGGAAACTGGCCACCCCCCCTGCATCAGTGTAAAGTAATGGGGTGCAGTTACACAGGGAGAGACGATAGGGGGCGGTATCTTCCCAATTGAGCTCAGAGAGACTCTGCAGCACTAACCCGAGGCTCGATTGATGAAATATGAATTCAAATCGCCAATTAAAAAAAAACGCCAACGCTATATAGCGTCGGGGGCACTCAACGGTCGGCATGAACTAACGACAAAACGCGTCCGTGGCACTCAATGTGTTAATGCCAAAATCGGCCGATAATATCGGACATCCCTAATTGAAATGTCTGTTATGTGTATCAGTGATAATTTAAACGTAAACAAAGAGGCCCATTAACACTATGGCGTCCGTTCACGAGTATATACGTGTTTCGAAAAAGAGCGTTGTGGACCAGAGCCACGTATATACTCGTGGCAAGTTGTTATTGTTTTATTCCATATTTATACCGCTTATTAGGTACCCGATCCACTAGCAGGATCTTTTCACATATTTGATTTTCGAAACATGCAGTACCGGCCAGATCCGCTTAGGAGCGCCATCGCTCCACTGCAGTATCATTGATGGGATTTAAAAAAAAAAAAATGCAAGTACAGTTCTGTGGGCGGATCATAGATCCTTGATTCCAAAAGAAGACCCTCCATCTTGGATAAGCTTGCCGAACGTTTTTTTTCAGCGTGGAATAATGGGATTTATGATTAGCCAATGTGCATATCGATCTACCAGAATCCGATGACTGGTGAGGAAATGCTGCCGGTGATCACATGGCCTGACGGTAGGATAATATTACCCCAAATTACAGCTGGATTGGACATTGTTTTATAACGTAACGTGATCGATCAGTGAAAATGCTATATTGAATGCACACTGTATTGCTAATCAATAATAGTAATCGGTGTTCCCCGCCGCCCCCATTTCATCCATAGATGCTCTGTAATAGTCCGGATGCTACGCAGTTTGTTTTATTTCATTCGTATATATACAGCAGAAATGGCGTTTGATATAACGGCGCCAACGTTTCGCCTTTTTTGCAGCCTCCTGCAGAAACGCCTAGACGAAAAGCGCGATATACCTTATATTCACGACGCTATAAAATGACAACCAACCGATGGATTTTTATTTTCTTGAAGCCATTATGAAGGCACGGTTTATGCACTCAAGTGACAATGAGAATGGACAGATAGCAATACTATAAATGATATATAAAGCTCTTAGAAAGTACATCGGTTTGTTTACAATCCGCTGTCCTCTGAGGCCTAAATCGCCGCGCCCCGCCGGTCGCCATAGTGTTAACACATTGACGACCAGCGTGTCGCGCTGATTTATAGGCCAGAGGACCGAGCGTTGTCAACAAACCGATGTACTTTCTAACAGCTATATATATACTTTATAGTATTGCTATCTGTCCATTCTCATTGTCACTTGAGTGCATAAACCGTGCCTTCATAATGGCTTAAAGAAAATAAAAATCCATCGGTTGGTTGTCATTTTATAGCACCGTGAATATAAGGTTTATCGCAGTTTTCGCGTAGTCTTTTTTCTGGGGAGCTAGATAATAGGCTAAAGGCTAGTCACGTTATATCAAGCGCCATTTCTGCTGTATATATACGAATGAAATAAAACAAAGTGCGTAGCATCCGGACTATTACAGAGCATCTATGGATGAAATGGGGGCGGCGGGCGACGCCGATTACTATCATTGATTAGCAATACAGTGTGCGTTCAATCAGCCATTTTCACTGATCGATCACGTTGCGGCTGTAATTTGGGGGAATAGTATCCTACCGTCAGCCCATGTGATCGCCGGCAGCATTTCGTCAGTAGTCATCGGAATCTGGTAGATCGATATGTCCATTGGTTGATCATAAATCCCATTATTATTCCAGGCTGAAATCTGCGTTCGGTAACGGGATCAAAGATGGAGGGTGTTCGTTTGGAACCGAGGCTCATATGAAACGCCCAGACAGTAAATATTTTTTTCAATCGCCCTCAATGATACTGCAGTGGAGCGATGGCGCTTCTAAGCGGATCTGGCCGGTATTGCATGTTTCGAAAATCAAATATGTGGGTAGGTCCTGCAAATCGATCGCGGACGTTAATAGCGTTATTAATATGGAATAAAACAATAACAACTTGCCACGAGTTAACTCGTGGCTCTGGTCCACAACGCATGGCACCGAAACACGAGTTAACTCGTGGCTGGTCCCTATAGTGTTAACACATTCCCTGCCACGCTTATATCCATCAATGTATGATCACTGCCACCAGTCTAAGCCTATGGAGATGTTTACCTTCTTTGCAGGGCTATAACTTTTTAAATTGTATTGCTAAATTGACATTACTATGGCCCATTCAACATCGATTATCTATCGTTCAGGATGTAGGAACGTTATACTTTTTCATTCATATATTAATACGAAAATACCGTCTAGAACAGGGATCGGCAATAGGCGGCCCGCGGGCCGAAATGGGCCCGCCAGCAAGTTTTTATCGTTTTCTGCAGTAATTCCTAGAACGTGAGCTATAGGCCTAAACGCATATATAGATTATCAACTGGCGATACACGCTATATTAAAAAATTCAACTGTACATGATCCTAAACGTTATGACTTATCATGCGTGGATGAACGGGGGGGGGGGGGTCGTTTATAATTCCGTGATAGTCAGTAAATGCTTTATGTAGTATGGGTGATATATTGATCAGAGCAGTTTGCATTGATAATAATAAACAAACAGGCTGACGTCAGCGTCCTCTTACCGTTCGCCGATGAGACTGGAGGAAAAAGATCCAACTTATTTGACGGCGATCTCCTAAATCCATTTCCGGTTTGTATAATCATAATAAACGCCCAAATCGTACCGTTTCTGGCGGTGGATGTGTTAAGATGTTAGATCCTAATATGAAAAACGATGTGATGTTCTATGCCTTACCTTGACTTTGTCTATTTTGCTGCTGTCTATTTTATGCTCGTTTTATACTTAAATCTGCCAATGTTGGGCTCATTTTGTGCCCATCTTTTGTACTGCTGTGAAGCACTTTGAGCTGCAATTCTTGTATGAAAGGTATCATTATTATTATCCGGTGCTTCTGCTCCAGGCTCCACCCCCATCTGCGAGGACATCGGCCGGCAGATGCTGTGCTACAGCCGCAGGATCCCACTGCACGAGCTGGAGGCCCGGATCGACGTGAGTCAACGCGGCCAGACCGCGCGCAAGGCGTGAATGAAGGCCAGATTATACTTCCGCGCGTTTGTTTATTTATGGATCCATCCATGGGTGAAAAACTATTCTTCCTGGGGTCCTAACACACAACATTACAGTACATTACAGTAATAAAAAAACTAAAAACATAAACACCTTAGCCCAAGCACATTCTCAACATCTTCAAAAACACACAAGAAGGCTCCAACCACAAATACAATACCAACTAAACTAACAAGACTAACTAAATAAATCAGTAACTCAATTGTATTTCACCATTCATAACAGCATCCTTCAACTTTTTCTTAAAAGTTACAATTTGTTGCTGATCATCATCTTCGCAGGACGTATACAATTCCAGTTTGCAGCAGCTCTATACATTAAAGTGCATTTGTACTTGGTAGAGGTAGAGTAAAATGAAGACCCACGGCGTGTCTGGTGATATAGCCATGTCTAGTATTGGTGGGTTGTAGTTCTGACCACAAAGACTTAAGTTTACCAGTTTTATAAATATGAAACACAAATGTTACAAGGCTGCATGCCAGCCTCTGATCCACTCTAAGCCAAGACAGAGCGGCATGCATTCCCTCAACACTGCTCCTCACAGAGCAGCGGAGGGCGAGACATGCCGCTCTGTTCTGAGCGAGCTGAAGTTTCTCCAGATCCCGCTTTGAAGCGCTCTACCAAATTGTTGGGCAGTAGTCCAAGTTGGATAGGACTAAAGCTTGTAACATTAGTTTAACTTGTCTTCTCATTCAATAGATGAGCACACCTTCTGATCATTGAAATACTCATACTTATTTTAGCCACTATGTTATTAATGTGCCTTGACCAAGCAAGCTATTCATCAATAATCACACAATAACAGCATTGGTATGAGTGACGTAGATTTCACTCTGCATGGGTGTCCGCGTATAAAGTCTACCGCGTAGTTCACCGGCGGCCATCTTGCTTGAGTGGACTACTGCTTTAAGGTGATTATCTGCACAAACAAAAATACTCTTAACTCACTGAAATCTTGATGGATTTACAAACGGTTTGGTTTATTACAAACGTTATTAACATGGCTATGATTCTTGCTTGGGAGAATTTTTTTCCCATATGAAAGTCCATTATAAGTATGCAGTATGATAACTACATCTCGTTTTTAACAAACCAAACGGTTGAACATTTTGCAAGCTATGGTTATTTCAATCATACATGCATGTTATGAGTGGGCGTGTTCCACCCTCGCAAGATGGCCACCGCCATGTGGCAACGTCGGTCAGCAGCGCGGGTAAGTCATCTAGTGATATATATATCTATGATAAACACAGCACGCGACGCTGACGGCTCCTGCTGGAAAATGTACTATAAACAGAGCCGCGTACGCGTCAGTTTAGACTAGAGTATATAAGAGCCTTGATGGTGGCTCTCGGGAGGTAGAGCGGTCGTCTGGTAATCCGGTTCGGTTCCCACTCCTGTCGATGTGTCCTTGAGCAAGACACTTAACCCCTAACTGCTCCCGATGAGCAGGTCGGCACCTTGTATGGTCACCTCCGCCATCGGTGAGTGAGTGAGTTGGTAAAATGTGAAGAACAAATTGTAAAGCGCTTTGGATAAAAGCAGTTATATAAATACACCGTTTACCATTTGATGGGGGGGGGAGACGGCGGCTCAGGAGGTAGAACGGTCGTCTGGTATTGAGGTTTACGGTTCCATTCCGACTCCTCCTGGCAGCGTGTCGATGTGTCCTTGAGCAAGACACTTAACCCCCGAACTGCTCCCGATGAGCAGGTTGGCACCTTACATGGTCGCCTCCGCCGTCGGTGTGAATGTGAGGCAAAAGTTGTAAAGCGCTTTGGATAAAAGCTCTAAAAATAGAATGCAGTGCATTTACCAGTAAAAAAGATGGAAGACATTGGAAGAATGTAGTGGGAAATTATTGCAGTGTCTTTATTTTAAAATGTTTGTTTTTCTCTCTTCGACAGGCCATAGATGCAACGACCATCAAGGATGTTTGTACAAAATACATCTTTGATAAATCTCCTGCCATCGCAGCCGTTGGTAAGTTGGAGTTGTTTCTTCTTGACATCAACAAGGGCTTAAAAAACAAAACATATTCCACATGTGTTCAACATTAAACACACGCCTCCATATTAGTTCACAATCGGTCATAAACTAATATAGGGGCACGTTGGTTCATGATCAGTCAACCACTGAAAGCTTTGTAAATGGACTTGCGATCACAACGGATGTTTTGGCTTTCTCCAGTCACTTTGCATACGCTTTGTTGAAAATCATCTTAATACTTAAGGTGCTGTAAGTGGAATTTGTGTGTTAAGATAAGTGTTAAATAGCTCTACATTCTGACGGCCAACACCGATAGTGTGTCTGGTCAGTAACATGGGTCTCCCAGTCCCTCCACTCTGCAGTAAACAATACATTTTCTGGTATCCGTTCCCACTTTTTCCAATCAGGAGAGAGAGCCCTAGATATTTTTTACTTATTTCAAGAAATCTTGCCAAGCCAAATTTGCAGATTATTGTACCATTGTTTCAAGGACACATTTTCTTAAAACTAGTTTGCATTTCTTATTTTTGTAGGGCTATTATTTCACCATGTAGACTTATTCTAACCAACAAAAGAAAATACCTCTTACAGCAACCTGAACCCTATGTCTAGGGTCATAATAGCCACACTAAATGGCATTAGTATTAGTGCAATACCTCCACCCAACTTGCAGCTGTGGTTCGTTTACAAAATGTATGTATTGTAAGTGAATGGATTAAAAACAAAAGGCTAAATCGCTGTGGTACCGAGGATGTCTGGACCCGCGGATGGCTTGTAGACTGTTGACACTCAACGAGAATTTTGTTCTACAAAGTTACTTCAAAATGCATTTATTTGGGATTTTTCTTTCGTTCGTGTACAATGCAAAGTACTCGATATTATTTCAAGGGGAATGGCCTATTATTCAGGGGGTAATGTGAGAAAAAAGGCCACACTTTGTACTCATGTCTGCACATTCATGGAGAACGCACGTCAGAATCTTGTGGTGAGAGCGTCAGTCTGCACCGCCCACGCTGTCCAGCGAGTACTCACAAAATCAACCACCAAACTCAGAAATGTTAGTTATACCAGTCTTAGCTTACTAGCCGAAAATGGTACTCATCCTGTTACCGAATTTGTATTTTCGCTTTCATTCCGTGCTCAATTAATGTCCTCGCTGAGATTCCGGTGACGACGCCCTCTCCAATGCGAGGTTTAAGGTGCGTTCTCTGTGAATGTGTTTTTATCAACCAGTAACTAGGATAAATTAAGCAAGGGGGTCAATTCTCATGCGAAAGATGTTATTTTGATCAAATATCAAAAAGATCTTGCACAAAAACCCAAATAAAAGCATTCATAGAGGACTTCTAAGAGTCCAGAGTACTTCTGCAACCCCCCCCTGTACACGCCACAACTCAGAACACTGAGTAGAAACCTTCCATGTCCAACCAAAGTGAAATAAGGCTTTATAGTCAACAAGCCTTTTACAATCATTTGGCTTTGTGTTCAAATTAGGCCATTCAAGACAACAAAATGGATTTTCTTTCAATAAATATGTACACCATCATTGTATAGTATTGCACTAATTCAAGACTAGCATCTCCTCCTCCTTAACTGGATTTGAAGTGCAGTATGAAGTACAGTATGATTCTTTCCCTTTACAGGTCCAATCGAACAGCTCCCTGACTACAGCCGGATCCGCAGTGGGATGTACTGGATGAGAACCTGAGTGCAGGCTGAGGAGAAGTCAGCTAGTGCTCGTTCGGTTGTTAAATCGTGACGTATCCACCTTCCAGTAAACAGTTTCTGGGGGGGCCGAGCTTCCTGCGTTTCTTTGAGGCTCTGCTCTTTCCAGCACGCCTCAGTGACGTGTGACCCTTGTTGTTTTAACCCCTTCACTACCACACTACAGAAGGTTAACCTTTCACTACAGACGGTGTATGGTAGTGAAAGGGTTAACCCTCTGTATTGTCGCAGTGAAAGGGTTAATAGATCCGAGTCATAAAGAACCGTTTGGGGTTTGTGCTCCTGGTATCTCCCGCTGTCTGAGAGGTGTTTGGCACCCAGACATGAAGATACGTCAGACTTAACAACCGAATAGCCCACCTGTACAGCATAAACAAACTTTACAAACTCAATATTTAAGTCTTTGTGTGTTTTTTTTTCTCCTTTAATTTTTATTATAAAATAAAGACCGACACAATAATGTTAAAATAACATGGGGACTATTTGTTTTTGTGATTCTTGTCATTTTTTTGTCTTTGCTGCGTGTTCCTGGGCTGCTTTCTTGGCCTTGACCATCTCCACCAATTCCTGTTACGGGGAAACACATCGCAGTTTTGTGTAAAAAGAAAAGTTTCACTTAGTGCCACCCTCTCCAAACGGAAACAATATTCAGGTCATCTGCAGGTTTCAACAAGTTAAATTTAAGACCTCATTAATACCACAAAATTGAATAACAATTTCACAACAATACTAGCAAAATAACAAACAAAACGCATAACGACACTGGCGGCTGCCAATTTAAATTCTTGCGTGTTCCATACAAGCTCTCGCCAGACACCAAGCTCCCGGTAGCTCCGCAAAAAAAACTACATGAATACAAAAACATTTCATATATTTAATGTTATTTCATCTCCCAACAGCCGGGCTGCCCCCCCACCAAATGTTATACCTGTGCAAAATAAACGTAATTAAAAGAAATGTAATACTTTCATACCCTGCAAAAATGTGTTACCAGGTACAAAAATCACACAATTCCTTATCAATAGACCTCTCACACAGTCATGTTATGACATAAGCCCTGGTGTTACCCTGTTGTGTTTTACTTTACCAGTCATGTAGTCCTTGATGCTGCATGTGGGGTTCATTTCACCAGAAGGATTTTATGTTTTGTTAACGTCCCCAATTTTTTTTAACGCAACGACGCTGGTGAAGTCAGGTGACCAGACCTGCAACGCTGAGCTAGTTTTGGCTAGAAATCCCCTGCCTCATATCAGAAGGCTTTGTTCACGGGACCACAGATTAAGCTAGGAGCGATCTATTAAAACAGTGGTGGAAAGTAACTACCGGTTAGTACTTTTACTCAAGTACTGTACCCTGTGAGGCCCTCGGCTATTTAAAAAGAGTCTAAATGTTTATTTAATTTCTTTTAGCACATTTACATGTAGTCAATGGGTCCTGTGGTTCAGCCTCACAATGCTATTGGATAGTAAATATGTTTATAGGTCCCACATTCTGACCTCTGAAGTTGCTAAATGTCAATTTAATTTGGGCCTCACAAGTACAATCTCAAGCTACTTGTACTTTACTTATATTCGACTACATTTCAAAAGAAATATTGTACTTTTTACTCTACTACATTTATATGAACTAGTTACTTTGAAGAAAAATATTTTGCATAGAAAACATGGTAAACATTTATGAAGATTATCTATATACTTTAACATTTGAAGCCCATCAACTTCAAGAGGACCTGATCAGAGCAGCATAACTGGACCACAAACCACTTTAACATAACCTTTAAATCAGAGCAGCATTACTGGACCACATACCACTTTAACAACCTTTAAATCAGAGCAGCATAACTGGACCACATACCATTTTAACATAACCTTTAAATCAGAGCAACATAACTGGACCACATACCACACTACAGAAGGTTACCTTTCACTACCACACTGGACTTCGGAAATCTGTTTTTTTTTTTTTATTTACCGTTCTGTAAAAGTCTTGTCTAATGTAATGTTTTGTGTGGACCCCAGGAAGACTAGTTGTTGTCATACAACAGCTAATGGGGATCCTAATAAACTACAGACGGTAGTGTGGCAGTGAAAGGTTTAACCATTGGTAGTGAAAGGAGACCCTGCCTGGGCGCAGCCAGCGAACATGTCACCTGTGAGAGGTCTATCAGGAATATTTAAATCCATCGGAAATTAGTCAAAACGGCCCCCAAGTGGGGGGTGGGGGCAATAGCTTACCTTGTACCGCTTCATACATTCCTTCTTGGTTCGCCCCGGCACAGCGACGGCTATCTTCTCCCAGCGCTCCGCGGTGCTGACCGGGTAGGTCTTCAGGGCCTGTTCCAGCAGCTTCTGCTCCTCCGTGGTCCAGGCCACGTCACCGGCACCTGGAGGGAGGGGGGAAGAGAGACAGGCGCCAGGTGCTTTTATTACATGGTGACGACAAGTAGGGCTGGGACTTTTTAGTGCTATTCGAAAATCGCTGGTTCTTAACCCTTTCACTGCCACACGACAGAAGGTTAACCCTTTACTATCACACTACCGACGGTCGCCGTGTGGCAGTGAAAGGGTTAACATTCTGTGTATTGTCGCAGTGAAAGGGTTAACACATTGAGTGCCACGCCCCTTCCAGGAAGTGCATAGGCCATGCCACCCATTAACCCCATGTAATCGCTCACCTTGTTTGTAGAGCTAAACCTATATTTTATATTATAGCTATGGATCCAATAACGCCGTCGATTGTCAGTGGGTTTCTTCCGGTTAACATGCAAAAAAACTGATTATTTTTTCATCAATACATTTCCGTTTTATACCGTGGTGAATATGAGTATAGTTGTAGAGTGATCCTGTGTAATCCCAGGGAACTCCGTCAAACAGCCCTTTAGTGAAATCCACTAAACACGTTGCCATTTCTCGCCTGATTATTGAATCATCCTGAAATCAACGCTAGATTATCGGTGTTATGTTTCATCATGCATGCACGAAAGGGAATGGGGGTCTATGATGTACTGCAAAAAGAATAATCCAATTATCTGATCGCCATTCCAAATACTGGTCGCAGTAGTGTGTCCCACGTTTACCACCAAAGAAAATTAACGGGCGGGCGGTGGAGCATCGTTATGAGCGCTTGCCTTGCTGGAGTGTTTAGGCGTTAGGCCGCGGTATCGCACCGTTGCGGTCTCAGACAGAGTGCAACACAGTCCTACGCAGGATAAATTATTAATGGAAATAGCGAATAAAAGAAATAACGATCCAATAAATTCAGTTAAAATGTTCAGTTTCAGTTCAATTCAGTTATTATTTTTAATAGAATGGATAATTAAAAACAAAGGGCATTGCACATAAATAGGCACTTCAGATGAACGTTCATCGGCTCAGCTGACCGACAATAAATCAAAATGACACCGTTCACCATCGTAGCCTATACGATGCATTACATTGGCCGGTTTTAATAAACAAACAAACAAACAGTAGCATGTGCATCTTTTAGAGATTATCAATCTTGGGATTTTATTAATCGATAAATGAAGATAGATTCAGAATCTGGAAATCGATTTTTTTTAACCCAGCCCTAACGACAAGTGATCCGTTAAGTGGTGGAACCGGACTCGTCGAGGTCTTTGTGATAAATATAGGTTTAATAGAGAAACACTACAAAGTACATGTAGGTGGAATGAGCTTTGGCTAAGAGGAGTAAATGGTGCATTTATTATCCAAAGCGCTTTACAATTTTGTTCCTTACATTCACCCGTTCACTCACACACCGATGGTGGAGGAGACCATTCAAGGTGCCAACCTGCTCACCGGGAGCAGTTAGGGGTTAAGTATCTTGCTCAAGGACACATCGAATACTGGGAATCGAACCGGGAACCTTCCGACTACCAGACGACCGCTCTACCTCCTGAGCAACTGTCGCCCCCTCACGAGTGCTCTCATCCTGGCCAGCTAGGAGTGCTCTCATCCTAAGCAGCTAGAAGTGATCTCATCCTAAGCAGCTAGGAGTGATGTCATCCAGCTAGGAGTGCCCTCATCCTGGCCAGCTAGGAGTGCTCTCATCCTGGCCAGTAGACTCTGTTGTCCACTATCTGGCCCGGTGGCTCCAGGCGACTCACCGTCGAACCTCTCCGAGGGCACGGCGTTGTCCACGGTGGGAGGAACGTATGCATGCTCCTTCTTGAACTTCTCAAAGGCCTTCTTGTTTATCTCGTCTTTCTGCCCGGGGTCTGAGGAGGACAAGGAGGCACGTTTTATTCAATTAGTATCACTATTACTACCGTCTGATTGAATCCTGCCACTCACTACTGTTCACTACTACTACTGTTATCATTATTATCACTATTACTACCGTCCGAATCCTGCCACTCACTACTACTACTGTTATCATCATTATTATCACTACCGTCTGATTGAATCCTGCCACTCACTACTGTTCACTACTACTACTGTTATTATTATCACTACCGTCTGAATCCTGCCACTCACTACTGTTCACTACTACTATTGTTATTATTATCACTATTACTACCGTCTGAATCCTGCCACTCACTACTGTTCACTACTACTACTGTTAACAATATTATCACTTACTAGTACCGTCTGATTGAATCCTGCCACTCACTACTACTACCATTATTATCACTATTACTACTGTCTGATATGTCGCATATTTGGATTTCATTGTGGTTTTTGTTCTTGATCTATTGTGATGTTTCTTCTCGACCATGGGGGCAATTCCATATGATCTCGGGCTATACAAATACATTTGATTTGATTTACAGTCTGATTGAATCCTGCCACTCACTACCGTTATCACTATTAACTATCTATGTACCTACCCCATCTGTATATCCCCCCATGCTGCTATGCCACTTGCATTTCCACAAGAGGATTAACCTAGTGTGCACATTAATACAGTGATGTCATGTAACGGGTGGTTTTAACTGTAGTGTTGCACATTAATACAGTGATGTCATGTAACGGGTGGTTTTAACTGTAGTGTTGCACATTAAGACAGTGATGTCATCATATAACAGGTGGTTTTAACTGTAGTGTTGCACATTAATAGACAGTGATGGTCATCATGTAACAGGAGGTTTTAACTGTAGTGTTGCACATTAATACAGTGATGTCATCATGTAACGGGTGGTTTGAACTGTAGTGTTGCACATTAATACAGTGATGTCATCATGTAACGGGTGGTTTTAGTGTTGCACGTTAATAGACAGTGATGTCATCATGTAACGGGTGGTTTTAACTGTAGTGTTGCACATTAATAGACAGTGTTGTCATCATGTAACGGGTGGTTTTAACTGTAGTGTTGCACATTAACACATCCACCGCTGTAAACGCTTTAAAGAGTTATTGCCCGCCATGCTTTGACTGCCAGACCTCGCTGTACAGCGACACCCGCGACGCTGCAGCTGGACCCTAAAGGTGAAGGCAACGACGGCTCAATACAGCCGCCTGGTGGATGGTCGGGCAAGTTACACTCGCTTACAGGATATGGCTGCTGTGCGTCGATTAAATTCATCCGGCCATCACATATCGTTGCAAGGCTCCCGACAGACACAATGTACATAATGGATCGCTTTATAAACTTAATAATCTATATGATTTCGGCGTTTATTGCGACATACAAACCGGAAATGGACCTAGGCGATCGACGTCCTATACTTAGGATCTTTCACCGCCAGTCTCTTTGACGCACGGTAAGAGGACACTAACGTTATTTTCAGCCCAATTGTACATTTCTTTATTTACAAACCATCTGATCAATAAATCAACCCATACTACATAAAGCAGTTAGTGACGATCAAGGAATTATAAACGACCCCCCCCCCCCTTTCCTTCACGCATGATGAAGCATAACTATACAGATCATGTACATTTGAATTTTTTAATATAGCGTGTCTAGGGAAGAAATGGCAATCGATAATCTATATATGCGTTTAGGCCTATAACTCACGTTCTAGGAATTACTGCAGAAAACGATAAAAACACTTGTATTCTAGACAGTATTTTTGTATGAATGAAAAAGTATAACGTTCCCACATCCTGAACGATAGATAATCGATGTTGAATGGGCCATAGTAATGTCAATATAGCAATACAATTTAAAAAGTTATAGCCCTGCAAAGAAGGTAATCATCTCCATAGGCTTTCAATGGTGGCAGACTGGGTACTTTGATGAGTACAATGGCTGGCAGTCATTGTGTTAATAGACAGTGATGTCATCATGTAACGGGTGGTTTTAACTGTGCACTGCTTACCCAGCCGTTGTAGATTCTTGGCTTTGCTGATAACGTCTTTGGCAGTCCTCTTGATGCCACTGCCAGAGTGCAAATTCATGTAGTTGGCAATGACTTCCCACCTGCAAGAGTTACTTTTAGATTAGATTCAAATGTATCGTCATCATACAGCACAAGTACAGTACAATGAAAATAATTTAACAGTAAAGTGCCCTAGAGGGGCCGAGGTTCACCCACCACCACCACAGTCTCACAAAATCATGTGGGAAACACTGGTTGTAGTATTAATATGTACAGTAACACAGGTATAAAGACACTATGGTAGCAAGTCATACTGGCCAGCAGCGTAACTAGTAAGAGTAGGTAAGGGATATGTACAAATATAGATATAGTATCTACAGATATGTAAAAGGCCTATGTGCAGGTAAATACAGACAGGTGTGGATAGATATATATGCAGTGAGAATAAATATATACAGCATTATTGTACATGCCATCATAAGTTATAAGCAGGTTTATAAGTAAGTAGAGGGGTTATATGCAGGTATATTGAGACAAATATGGATATACACAGTAAATAAAAACATAAATATGGTATATACAGCACTGTTGTACATGCTAGCATACAGAGTATATGGGTATACGGCAGGGAACAGGTTTAGAGGTTGGGGGCCTAAACCTAGCGTTGGTCCCGGCAGGGAACATGTTTAGAGTAGAGATGTTCCGATACCATTTTTTCCTTCCCGATCCGATACCAGTGCATACATTAAAAATAATTATATTATATAAATTATTAAACTTTTTTTTTCATTCTTTTTTTACAGCTACAGATACCGTTTTATATATACTGTTTTTTTTTAGTAATAACTAGAAAGTAATGGTATTTATTCAACAACAGGTGATTGTATAGATTAGTATTAGTATCATTAATTGACAACTATGCTCAATGAGTTCACCCACGGAACAGTTGTTGGGACATGAGTTCCGCACGGACGTTATACGTTGTTGCACTTCCTATCCAGTATTCTCCGGTTCAGTTAGCTAGTAGCAGAGGCTCTGTTGTGATTTTTAATGCACAATAGATATTCAACATTCTCTTTTGAGACTCCGCCTCAGACTCTTGTCCTTTGGCACTAAAAGCTAGACATTGTCACCGGTATGGCTGTCCGCAACATGTCATTAATTGTGTGCATGTGTGGGAGAGGTCAATCAGTGACGACACTTAGGTTAGCCACGTTAACGTGAGCTAGATGGAAAGAGATGGAAAGACAATGTAACGTTACTGGTGAAGAAGTGATTTACCTTGGAATACTCCTTTGCCAACTTGCTGTACTTTGCTTGCAGGTCTGCAGCCATTATTGCTGGATTATGGATAGTCCCAATTTTAGCCAAGGTAACGTTAAGCTAAAACTAGCTCTTCAGCTAATGCTAAATAACACCAGCAAGCGAACACAGAGCTCCCCGTCAACAGCGCTCTGTCGGGACGATGGCATTTAAGAAAGTATCTGCTGTTAAAATGACAAACGGCATTGACACTTTAATTCACGGTCGATTAAAAACACGTTTGTTTTATAATGCTCACTCTCAGCAGGAGGATACCGCACGTGTTGTTGATCAATTACGTCATAGTATCGGAGCATAGAATTACAGCGTACTCACCGATACCGATACCAGCATTTTAGGCTGTATCGGAGGCATTTCCGATACTGGTATCGGTATCGGAACTCTAGTTTAGAGGTTGGGGACCTAACCTAGCGGTGGTCCCGGCAGGGAACAGGTTTAGAGGTTTACTCACCTGGCGTTGGTCCCGGCAGGGAACAGGTTGACCGCCTTGATGAGCAGCTGGAGGTCGTCCTCGCTCCAGCCCTTGGCCCCGCTGCCGCCCCCTGCGCTGGTCTGCTCCGCCGTGCGCGCCGCCTGCCTGGCCTGCACCTCCGCCTCCCTCTCCCTCCGGAACAGCGCGTTCACCTCCTCCACCTGGACGGACACGCGGCGGCGTTAACCCTTTCACTGCCGCACTACCAAACGGTTAACCCTTTCACTGCGGCAATACACGGAAGGTTACCGCTTTCACTTGCCACTGCCGTGAAAGGGTTAAGGACATGCGGGAGGACATTCCGATGACTCTGCAGTCAAATGTAAGGTATACCCATAAAACACGCCAACATTTTGGGAAATTAGCTCACAGTCTTCTCCAGATAGAGACAAGAAGATAGATACCAGTTTCCTCTCTGTGCATTCAGTAGAAAGCTATCTGGCTGCACTTTAGCCCTAGCACAATTAATGGAAGCGGACATAGCCGGTTAGCCTTCGGGAGAGGTGTTAGTTGGACAATGCCTAGGCTAACCGGCACTGTCCGCTTCCATTCATTGTGCTAAGCTAGGCTAACGTGCAGTCAGATCGCTTTCTACTGAACGCAGAGAAAACTGGTATCCATCTTCTTGTCCCTCTCTGGAGAAGATGGTAAGCCAATTTCCCAAAATGTTGGCGTGTTCCATTAAAGGTGTACTATGTAAATGGTCTGCGTTTATATAGCAGCTTTTATCCAAAGTGCTTAACAGTTTCATACCTCACATTCACACACCGACGGCAGCGACGGTGACCGTGGAAGGTGCCTACCTGCTCATCGGGAGCAGTTAGGGGTTAAGTGTCTTGCTCAAGGACACTTCCGACACACTGCTGGGAAGAGCGGGACTCGAACCGGGAACCTTCCAATTACCAGACTACCTCCTGAGTAAAATATCTACCTTAATTACAATCAATATTGTGCTGTCAGAACAGTAGAACAGTATTATATTTGTAGGTTGAGTATTTGTATATTGACCATTGTCACCTTGTTCAATAACCTTGTCACTTTGTTCGCAGTGAACTCTAGTAATCTTTACTTGAATATTTCTTCCCCAGCGTGATGTCTTTATAATCTTCTTTTGAGAGAGGGAGAAAGAGGTGCATGGTTTGTTCATGTCTCGCTGCTGCCCTCTAGTGGTCAGAACACTAAGTTAGCATCTCCAATGGTCGTGGTCGGTGGCTATATAAAGCCACCATATAGCCACCTATATAAAGGCTAGATGACTCAACCGCGCTGCTGACCAATGGAGACAGACATTGCCACATGGCGGCCATCTTGCCACAGGCAGCACGGCCACTCATAACATGGATGTCTATGGTGCATGTACTATTGAAATAACCATAGCTTGCTCAATTTGCAACCGATTTTCAAACAGTTTGGTTTGTTATAAACGTTAGAGATGTAGTTATCATACTGCATAATGGACTTTCATATGAAAATTATTTCAACATGTCCAAGCACCATCATAGCCACGTTAAAAACGTTTGTAAATTGGTTGAAATTTTGCAAGCTATGGTTATTTCAATAGTACATGCACCATAGACATTCATGTTATGAGTGGGCGTGCTGCTTGTGGCAAGATGAACTAAGCTGGAGACTCCGCCTTGCGCCATCTAGTTATATATATCTATGGCCGACAAGTGTATCCCTGAACGGCCTTTTGACCATGGCCATGTCAGAGCCGCTGAGGAAGAGTTAATGACTTCAGTTTCATGAGGATAGCGCCACCATGAGGCCAGATGACTCAGAACTTCACAAGCCTCCTTGCCCATTGTAAGGCATACTTGTCAAGTTTTGGCAGAAATTGGACAGTGTGTTCACAAGTAACTAAACACTTCCTGTTTATCATGTGTTTTTCCAAAACGTGGTTGGATCTCGCTGTCATATGGTTTGGCCAATTATCCAAATGACACATTTAAAAGATGCAAGTCACTGGATTCCACACAGCGAGTTTGGTGAGAATCGGTTGAACGGGCTAGGGGGGTACATAAAAAAAAATTGCAGAAATTCCAATATGGCAGACTTAATCGGTTCTTATGGCAAATGGATTGTAAAAGGTGTCACGACAGATTCAAGGCTTTAATACTTTTTAATGACACTCCGACTGAAATTTAATACCAATTTCACAATAACAAAATGGCAAAAATCATGCAACGACACCAATTAGTTTAAGTTCAGGGACACATTGGTCCAAAGATGTTTATTAAAACATAAAGGAGTAACTGGATTGGATGAAACAAAGGGGTGACAAAACATAAATATCTCTCAGTCTCTCTCCCTCTCTCATGTCAGAAGTCACCTCGCTGGCAGACTGCCGTCCCTCTCTCTCTCATGTCAGAAGTCACTTCACTGGCAGACTGCCATCCCTCTCTCCTGTCTCTCTCTCTCTCATGTCAGAAGTCACCTCGCTGGCAGACTGCCGTCCCTCTCTCTCTCCGTCTCTCTCTCATGTCAGAAGTCACCTCGCTGGCAGACTGCCGTCCCTCTCTCTCCCTCTCATGTCAGAAGTCACTTCACTGGCAGACTGCCATCCCTCTCTCTCCTGTCTCTCTCTCATGTCAGAAGTCACCTCACTGGCAGACTGCTGTCCCTCTCTTTCTATGTCTCTCTCTTCAGGGGTTTTGCTGCCACTTCCTCCATTAGAACAGATTAGATTAGATTCAAATGTATTGTCATTAAAAAGCACTTAGTAGTTGTACAGTACAACGAAAAGAAGTTTGGCCTTCAACCAGAGTGCAACTGTAACAGTACAATGTACAGGTGATTAAACTGGGTATATAGCATATTCATTAGTACTACTATTGAGTAATAGTGCTAATCAGATGCATGTACAGAGCTGTATTAGAGTAGTATTAATTAATGTGTACAGTGATACAGGTATAAAGACAGACACCCACCCACCCCCTCCTAATGGACAGTTTCCTCCCCATCATATGTATATATTTTCTGTTAGGATCTCTGGGTAACAGTACTGTATATTTGCATATGGTATGTCACAAATGTAACAGTACTATATATACCTGTATGTCATGCATGTCCCTATGTCATAAATGTCATGATGTCACGTACAGTATGTTCAGTTGTGTGTCATAAATGTCACTATGAATTGAAAATGGGGGACCCTGATGTAAACAAGACAAACGTATTTCTCTGGTCTGCATTCCCTTAACACATTGTGCGCCATAAACGGCGTAAGTCGTTATTGCCCACCATGCGTTGAACACCAACAACGGCGTAAATCGTTTTTGGGATCAATATTTCATTTTTTCGCCATGGCATTCATAATTCATCCAGCCTCCCTCCGGACTGCAGCGGCACCCTGTCTGAGATTGCAACGCTTCAATACCGCCGCCTGGTGGATGGTCGGGCGAGTTACACTCGCGTCAAACCGGAAGTGGCGGTCGGTGCATCGAGGAAATCCCTCCGGCAGTTATATCTTGTTACGGGACTCCAGACAAACACTAGAGTGCATTTGGATCGCTTTCGAAACGCAATGATTTCGGCGTTTATTGCGCCATACAAACCGGAAATGGATCTAGGAGATCGGCGTCAAATAATTGGGATCTTTTTCCTCCAGTCTCATCGGCGAACGGTAACGTTATTTTCAGCCCGATTGTCCATTTCCTTGTTTGCAATCAGTCTGATCAATATATCAACCCATACTAAATAAAGCCGTTACTGATGATCAAGGAATTATAAACGACCCCCCCCCCTTTTCCTTCACGCATGATGAAGCATAATGTATACCGATCATATACATTTGAATTTTTTAATATAGCGTGTATAGGAAAGAAACGCCAATCGATAATCTATCATATGCGTCAGGGCCTATAACTAGCGTTTTTGGAATTACAGCAGAAAAGCTTAAAAACACTTATATTCTCGAAGGTATTAACACAACAATGTATGAATGAAAAAATATAACGTTCCCACATCCGGAACGATAGATAATCGATGTTGAATGGGCCATAGTAATGTCAATATAGCAATACAATTTAAAATATTATAGCCCTGCAAAGAAGGTAAACATCTCCATAGGGTTACAGTGCTGGCAGACTGGGTATAATGATGGGCACATTGCCTGGCGCCCAATGTGTTAACAATTGTGTATTGAGCCGTACTGTATTGTACCCATTCTGCAATCTGTTAATAAAGTTCTCATTCATTCAAGTCGTACTAGCCAGCAGCGTAACTAAGAGTAAGTAAGATATATGTACAGATATAGATATAGTATTAATAGGTTGAATGAATGAAAACTTTATTTAACAGATTGCAGAATGGGTACAATACAGTACGGCTCAATACACACAATTGTTAACACTTTCAGTGCCCAGCAGGGGGCGCACATTTAGTGATTGAATGCCCACCATCGACTGCAATGTTAGCATTAATATCGCCTAATCTATGTTTTAAATTATGGCTATGTGTCTAATCTGCCCGTCGCATTATCAATGACTCATTTCCAGTCAACATTGTCGAAGCGGATTGTTTTTTTATCGGTTCATTTCCGTTTGATAGCATTTTGAAAAGCCCTCGTTTTCACGGAAAAATTTAAGATTCCATGATAATCGCCCTGTACTGTAATATTCTAGAACGTCATTTTTCGGCCTATTTATGAATCGTTTTCAAATAAATGCTAGATTATCGATAGTATATGTGTACGTGTGCACGCTGGTGCCGCGCGCTGAAAATCGATTCTCTCAGTTCCTGATCGATCTTACAGTCAAACAGCCATATCACATTATAGGGGAAAAGCTTATATCTCCGTGAAAACGGGTCTGATTATCCTAAGACTGGTAAAATAGATTCCTTACCCGAGATCAGATGGTATCCAAATGGATTATTCCAATTCCTGATCGCCATTCAAAAAATATATCCTTTTATTGATCCCACGCGTATACTGTAAAACACATATTACACGCTGTGCTGAGGGTCCAGAATGAATCTGATCTGCTCCGGTTACATGCGTGAGAAGTAAAATGTGGATTCCGGAGTTTTTATTTCTTATCAATTTTCATTGAGTCCAATCCAAAATGGTGCATTACCATCTGGGAGACGATAGGGGGCGCTTTTTTCACATCCGAGCGCCTGGCGGGGCAGGATTACCAACGGTAGACTCTGTTGATGAAATAGGAATTCAGATCGCTAATATAAAAAAAAATCTGAGAATTCTCGTGATGGGCATTCAACCCGCGGGCTGATAACCTGAGAAATCTCGTGATGGGCATTCAATGTATTAAGGGGATGCAGACCAGAGAAAGACGTTTGTCTCGTTTACATCAGGGTCCCCCTGAGATGGCGCAGCTGAGGTGGAGGCTGCAGGGGCCGAAAATAAATGCGAAATACTAGTTTGCAGGCGGGTTTTGTTAATAGAGGTATGCTTAGAGCTCAGCATGTGCGACTCGACTGCTTTCACTCCCACCGTCCCCAGTTTAAAATCTTGTTTTGCAGCGTTTGCAGCAGGCTTCGCTGCTAACTAGGGCTGCAACTAACGATTATTTTGGTAATCGACTAATCTGTCGATTATTTTTTCGATTAGTCGACTAATCTAACGATTATTTTTGTCACACCCTCAATCTCTGCTTCCTGTGGGCATGGCTCCTTCTCCAATGCATGTTTTACCTCACATGCTCAAGTCTGCACACCTGTGAATGTCACCCTGTTGTCCAGTCCCTCTGCCTTAACAGTTAACGTAACATAACATAACATGATGATCCCATAGCAAATTAAAATAATGACTCATGAAACATTTGAATTTGGATCTTAAGCAACTTTAAATCAAAATGTATTTGAACAATACAACAATCACTCATAACAAGATAAATAAATTAAATACAAATTAAAGTGGAAGTGTTTAACAAAAAAAAATTGCAGACTTCTTAGCTTAACATCCCAGGGAACTAATGGGATAACTGGGGATGTTGTTTGCTCCTGACAAGAGTCTCAAAGTCTGGGGTGATGGTAGACAAAACAACTCTGAGGTCATGCTCAATGTCCAAGCTGTTCCTCTGCTTCGTCTTCAGCTGGACCAGAGCTGAGAAGCCACTTTCACAAAGATAGGTAGTGCAAAAAAAAATAAAAATTTTATATATTTTTAACGACTAATCGACGCAAACATTCTGCGTCGACAAGTTTTTATGATCGACGTCGTCGATTATGTCGACTAATCGTTGCACCCCTACTGCTAACGTTATGTTAGCTATAGCCCCTTTCGTGACTGTGATGCATGCCAAAGCATATTGGCGTGCATCAGTCACGAAAGGGGCTACGTTAGCTATAGACTCTGTTGCTGAAATAGTTCCATGATGCAAACACTGGGTTGTCGAGCCAGTTCTCGTAAAATTTGCACTTTCCCATAACTAAACGCAACGTTAGTGCTTGCTAACGTTAGCTATAGACTCCGTTGCAGAAATAGTTCCCGACAAACATACCTCTGTTGGAAGGTTAGGATTCAAGGAAGATTCAATTAGGTGTTTTAAAACACTATATACAAGACCCACAGAGAGAATAAAAGTAAACGGTCGATTAACAAATCCAATCGCCCTAGAACGCGGTACACGCCAAGGTTGTCCATGTAGCCCCGCACTGTTCGCGATTTTCATTGAACCGCTAGCCCAAGCAATTAGGGAAGACCCCAATATAACAGGTATTAATATAAAAGAAAGAGCATAAGATAGCATTATACGCGGATGATGTCTTAATTTACTTTAAAAACCCTAGTCTGAGCCTCCCTAGACTAATGGACCTTATTGAAACCTATGGTCAACATTCGGGATACAAACTAAATATAGGAAAAACACATACTTACATATAACTATACTACCCCCCCCCCCCCCCCCAAGAGAAATAAAAGAAAATTACAATTTAAATTGGAACATGAAGTCCATAAAATATCTGGGAGTAAGGCTGACTAAGGACTTAACAAAATTATATGAAGCAAATTACCAGCCCCTAAACACACAAATTAAAAAAGATATAGAAAGATGGTCATTAGCCCCCCTTGATTTCACCTCCAGAATACTCATTAAAAATGAACGTAGTCCCTAGACTACTATATCTTTTCCAGTCCTTGCCGGTGGAAATCCCTGCTAAACAGTTTAACGAGTGGGACAGGATGATTTCTAGATTAATATGAAGCGGGGAAAAAAACTAGAATTAGGTTCCGGACACTCCAACTCCCTAAAGAGATCTGAAGGAGTATTATTATGCAGCGCAAATAAGACCTTTGGTCTGTTGGTGTGAAAGGGACTACAAAGCGAAGTGGAAGGACATTGAAGTGAAATCAATTGAT
Source organism: Notolepis coatsorum (assembly GCF_963971535.1). NCBI lineage: Eukaryota > Metazoa > Chordata > Actinopteri > Aulopiformes > Paralepididae > Notolepis > Notolepis coatsorum. The sequence goes on along the minus strand of NC_140179.1, from coordinate 25,052,071 downwards.
ATACCACTCCAGACAGTAATTGGTGATAGACAGCAGGCCAAGACCCTATATAGAAACTTAAACCCATTTATTGTACACACCTTACAGACATGGTTCAAAATTGTGAAACAATTCAAGTTAGAAAAAAGGATTAGGATCTTGAGGTGGTTTGCCTTCGATTTAGGATTTAAACCAAGAATGTATGATCAAACATTTAAGGAATGGGCTCTCCGAGGTATTACCTCATTCAGCACAATGGTAGAGAATAGAGAACGTGTGAGCTTTCAAACCTTGAAAGATACATACGGTTTGGATAAACACGACTGCTTCAGATACCTACAACTACGCCAGTACTTTCTAAAAGAGGTAAAGGTGTCTGAGCCCAATACCCCAATAGACAGTGTTATTCAGATATTCATTCAGGCATACAAAGACAAGATGAGTAAAACTGTCAAAATTATATGTAATAGCTTTGTTCAGGCCAGAACTGACTCCACAAGTTACATTAAGACAAATTGGGAAAATGAATCAAACATTGAAATAACTGAAGACGAATGGGAGAACATGTGCAGAACTCAATGTAGCTTGACTAATTCAAAAACATGGAAAAACTTGACTAGATTCTTCATAACTCCCAAAATCAAATCCCGACAAGTAGGCATAGAGCAACCATGTTGGAGACAGTGCGGCCAGAGGGAGGCAAACCACTCTCATATCTTTTGGAATTGTCCAGGTATTCAACGTTATTGGCAAGATGTTCACTCCACCATGCAGGTTATATTGAATTTTAAGATACCGGAGACCTTCTCCTATTTGTACCTGGGTAACTTACCTGAGGAATTGGTAAGAGGAGACAGATATTTGATAAAAATATTTTTAGCAGCAAGTAAGAAAGCGATCACGCGTCTCTGGTATCAACAAGAACCTCCAACAAAAGAAAAATAGTTGGCCATTATAGGTGAAATATACACAATGGAAAGACTTACTTTTATTCTCAGATTACAGGAAGAGAAAGGTTTGAAGTACTGGAAAAAATGGGACTTTTATACGTTAATTACGACAAACAGTGGATGATGTATAGTTGTAAAGAATATTCACCATACCTATAGTAAAGAATATTCACCATACCTATAGGGAAAGTAAGAGAATTGAGAACTCCGCATGTGAAAAGTATATTTTTGTAAAGTGACACTAATAATGCAGCCCAGGATTGTGTTTTTGTTATGTCTTGTTGTTTGTGATTGTTTGCTTATTGTGAAAAACAATAAAAAGAAAGTTATAAAAAAAAAACATACCTCTGTTGGTTCCGCCCCATTCCGGTCTGCGTAAATAAAAAGTCTGACTTTATCTCCCATTAACCGTTTTTCCCCAGATTTCATAATGAAACATAAGATGACATGGCATTTTATCTTTCCTATCTATGGCATTTTTTAAGACCTCTGAAAGATGGATTTAAGACATTTTAAGACTAATTAAGGCCTTAATAGTTGATAAACAAATTTAAGACTAAGACTTTTTAAGGATCCATGGATACCCTGTATATAACAGCTTTTATCCAAAGTGCTTTACAATTTGTTACTCACATTTTACCCATTCACTCACACATTCACACACAGACGGCGGAGGCGACGATGTGAGGTGCCGACCTGCACATCGGGAGCAGTTAGGGGTTAAGTGTCTTGCTCAAGGACACTTCGACACACTGCCCGGCAATCGAACCGGGAACCTCCGGATAGGGCTGGGCGATATGGCCAAAAATTGTATCACGATATAACATTATCATATCACTCGATAATTATTGATATTGTTATAAGTTATCATTTTTATACATCTTTTTTGGTGGACAAACCACCGCACATGTGCACCGTGACTCACGACTGGAGACTAGCTCTGCTAGAAAGCAAACAAAATAAATGGACAAGAGAAAAAGAAATCTCAATTTGGTCAGTATTGTCATTTGGACAAGCAAAGCCATTACTTTAAGTTTCAGGCAAGAAAGACAAGTTCTGGTTTTAAAACTGCCCTGTTGCAGGTCACACAATTTTTTTTTCTTTTTCTATAGATATATTTTTTTTATTATCAATCGATGTCGATTATTGAAATATATCATGATAATTATCGTTATCGTTTTATCGCCCAGCCCTACCTCCGGATTACCTCCCGAGACTGTCGCCCCCGGTCTAGTGGTTGTACTGACTCACCTGCTGGTCCACCGCTACCTTGGCCTCCTCTCGGGAGCCCGAGGACAGCACCTCATTCAAGGACTGCAAACTGGAGACCGAGACAAAGACAATAAGGACAGATTACTAGGACGTTACCAACCAATCAACAACGTCTCCAAAGCACCTGTATAGTCATATCTGGCCTCACTAGAGACCCATATCACTGGACTATCTTGTGTTTGTACCTTTTTATATATATATATATTATATCGTATCTATACTTTAAGTGTATATAGATACTGGACTGTATAGGACTGTGAAGCTATGCATCCCCCACCCTGTATCCCCCCCCCCCGTGCTGCTTTGACACCCGAATTTCCCCAAGGGGATTATTAAAGGATCATCTTATCTTATGTAAACACATTTAACATAATTTTACGTTTTATTCACATAAGGCCTAAAAGAAAAAATGGTTCGTTTCCGGTTGCCGACCGACCCTGCTGATTTATGTGCGACCCAATTTATTTATGTTTAAAAAAAAATCTTTTTACAATAAAGTTTCATAGAAATCTTAGTCAAACCTTTAGTATTATGGATATTAAACATGCTGGCAGAGTACATGCATCCATGTTATAAACAGTTTAATTAAATAAAGAAATTCCCTATCCATAGTCGCCGTGGGAAAGAATAAAATAAATAAATTCCCTACCTACCCATGGCAGCGTTTCCGTTAGCCGGTAATTACCGGTATTTGTCCGGCAAAATCTCCTGAAGTCCGACATATTTAATTTCTCCGGTCTTAATGTCCGGTGAAAATAATTCCCTGAGTCTAAGCACAATTTGATTATTTGAATTGTATTAAAATAGGCTAAAATTAAATAGCCTATGCGATGAACGAAACGATCATTACATTTGTTTCCTCGTTGCTTCTAATAATGACAACGACGTTGTCAGCGAGAGCTTTAAAAACGTAGGTCTCGGTTCGCTTCATCGGACCAAACGCGAACCAAATATAGGAAGTGATTATTATTACCACTGCTCGCAGCACTCACTGCAAAACAAGCACACTGCATCTAATCTCTCTATCTATCTATCTATCTATCTATCTATCTATCTATCTATCTCTCTCTCTCTCTATGTCTGTGCATCTTGGGAAGAAGGAAGAAAAAACGCGGCTTATTATTATTACCGAGGCGCGCGGCTTATTATATTATTAAAACGGCTACTTGTGGGCACTCATAAAAACACCGTGGTCTACAAGTTGTTTAGCGAGAGGATGGTGGTAGGTAATGTGCTTCAATAGAACAATGGATCAATGCCATGTCAAAACTCGGCTCCGCTGATCTGGGCTCCGCAGTACACACACAGACACACACACACGCGCGCGCGCACACACAGGATCGCAGCCACACACACATTTCCACTGTCCAATAGACAAGCGCCCTTTTCGACCGCGTGAATGAGGTGGAGAGAGTAGTCACGCAAACCACGATAATGTTGCAGTCTCTCTGCTTTCTCAGTTCTTCGCTTGATATAATTAATACAAATGTCCAATATAACGGAATTCGTTAGCTCATAAAAATGTGATTATAACAGACTGCTGTTCAGTGTCGGACCGACTGCCACATACGCGGTCTATTTTATTTCAAATCAGCAGCAGCACGGAGACGGAGTATCGAGGGACTTATTTTATTTGGAATATATTAATGACTGTATACGCAAAAGTAGCCTAGTTTTAAGTAATAATATTATAAATCTACATGCCTTGAGGATGACATGAGCCTGCCTATCAATTGTTTTAAAGCTCAATAAACTATGACCGGAATTAATCTCATTTGTCCGGTAGTTGAAATCTTGCAGGTCACGGAGACCGGCAACAATTTTTTCTAACGGAAACCCTGACCCATGGCCTTAACTGACAACCAACAGGAAACAAACAATATTTTCTTTTATGCCTAAGGACAATGATGGGAGTAGCCACACTAGGGCTGACCCCTATTAGTTGATTAGTTGACTAATCGGTCGAAAGGAGCCATAGTCTACTGCCAACCTCTTAGTCGAATACAAAAAATATATACCGGTATATATATTTATAAATGTTTTTATTTTATTTGATTTCATTCTTTCCAAAAGAAAGAGGCCTAGAAGCGTGGCTAACGCTAATGGCACGGATACCAGAGGCTAACTGCCTAAGAAAACAGGCACAGAGGCACTGAAAGAGGATTTCACCCATCTAATGAACACTCTAGACTAGACAAATATCAAGATGTATCCATCAGTGGTCCAATTGCATGCTTTTGCAGAGGACAAGAAGCCTTCAGTCGACTCCTTTCAGACATTAAGCACCCCCACAGCCCAAATGGAATGATAAAAAAAATAAAAAATCTTTGTTAGTCGACTAACGGCAAATGTTGGCCAATCATAGTAGACTATCCAAATCCTTAGTCGGGGACAGTCCTAAGCCACACTATCATTTCTAGGCCCGTTTTCATCAGCCGGGACAAAACCTCCCCCATACAGGTGTGCGTTTCACCTACTTCAACTGTCGTTTCTAGGGGTGTAACGATTCGACCTCACAACGATTAGATTCGATTAGGATTCTTCAGGCAACGATTCAATGAATCATGAAATCTCTTCATTTGACCACAATTAGATAAATTTTCTATCAGTTAATTCCCCCCAAAAATGTTGAATACACAAATGTGGCTGGGGGAACTGATTCACTCAGCATGAATGGACTATAAGTCAATAAAAACAATACACCCAACATTTTATTTTTTATTAAATTAATTTTATTTTATTTCAATTAATCGATTCTAACATTTTCAAATCGATGCAGTCGAATCGTCACATTAGGATTGTTACACCCCTAGTAGTTTCATTAATGAACCTCACCTGGCGAGCTCCAGGCGGTCACACAGCTTCTCCACCTCCTCCATCATCTTCACACTGTCCGACTCTGCGTCGCCGAAGTAATTCCAGTTCTGTGCCGTAGGGAGAAGGCAATGAGGCATGAGTAGGGATGTCCGATATTGGCATTCAAATGTAATATCGGAAATGAACGGTATCGGTTTAAAAAATATATATATATTCTTTTTTATTTTTTACATTTATTTACCCAAATATATCGGTATCGGTTGATATCGGTATCGGAAATTAAGAGTTAGACAATATCGGTATATCGGATATCGGTAAAAAAGCCAATATCGAACATGCCTAATGAAGAGTACCGGTACATCATAGTGCAATGTGCATGACATCACTATATGGCAGGAAGAGGACGCTTTAGTGCAATATGCATGACATCACTATATGGCATGAAGAGTACATCATAGTGCAATGTGCATGACATCACTATATGGCAGGAAGAGTACACTGTAGTACAATGTGCATGACACAGGGGTCCCAGACATTGCAAAATTAAAATCAAGGACTTTCAAGTACTTTCCCAAGCGCTATTTTTCATTTTAAAAGGGCATTTAAAACGATCCAATTCACTTTTAAATGCTGTTTTTTATTGGGGAAAAAATCTGATCCAATATTTATGGCTTAAATCCAATTTCCCACAAATTAGTTACACTTTAGATTTAAAAAATATATATTTCTTGATTCAGAAAATTTTTATCATGGATGAACAAAACTTTCAATGTGAATGGTTGATTTGAATTTCAAGGACTTTAAGCACCTTGTTAAAATAATTGGCTGGTTTCAAGGAATTCCAGGCCTTTGCTTTTTGGGTAAAAAATCTAGCACTTTAAGCACTTCCAAGGACCTTGTGCGAACCCTGATGACATCACCAAATGGCAGGAAGAGTGCGTCATAGTACAATGTGCATGACATCACTATATGGCATGATGACTGCTTCCAGCAGCTGGAGAACTAAAGGCTTCAGAACTCCAGAACTACTAGGAATGTCTGACTCTTAACCCATTCAGTGCCAACCACGAGTATAGTCGGGTTAACTCGCCATCGCTTGCGTGCCAATCACGAGTATAGTCGGGTTTTAATCGTTATTTCTTTTATTAGCAATATCCATTAATTTTTCATCTATCCAGCCTGACGTTATCATTGGGAATGGGTCTGAGATCGCAAAGGGCAAATACCGCCGCCTATCGTCTCCCGGATGGTATTGCACATCATTGGATTGGATTGGCTGAGACTGTGCATCAAAAAAATAAGTCCGGTCCAGGTTTTACTTCTCGGGCATGCAGCTGGATACTATTGCATTGAGTCCCCCCACTAGGAGCATCGTGGATTATGTGTTTTCGACTATAACGTTGGATAAATGGACGCAATCGATATTTGGAATGGCGATCAGGAATTGGATTAATCTTTTTGCATGACATCAGATGTGAGGTAAGGCCTTTATGTTACGAATCTTGGGGTAATCAGATGTTCCTTTCTCCGCCATCGGAGCGTGTGTGTGAGGTTCGCGCCGACCAAAGTACAGAGAAGCGATTTTTCAGACCCCGCTTCTCTTCGTACATGAGGACACATACTATCGATAATCTAGCGTTTATTTGAAAACGATTCATAAATCAGCCGTGTTTTGTAAAGGGCTATTATCGTGTCTTTCTCTGGAATTACTAGAAATCTCCAAAACTATACTCTTATTCAAAACAGTATAAAGCGGAAATGTACAGATGAAAAAACAATCCGTTTGACTGCAAGCAAGTCATTGATAAGCGACGGGTGTATTAGACCCATAATTTAAGATTAGGGATGTCCCGATCCGATCACGTGAATTTCATAGGATAAAAAAAAATCTGTAGTAAATTAAAAAAAAATATTATTCAACAAACATGACCATGTTCACGTCTTAAACTCATACTGAGGCCTTAGTTTTAAATTACATATCATTCATTTATTTATTGTCACACAGAGCAGAAGAATTCGCCAAAACAAATGCATTTCCTTTGATTTACACCGTCGCACGACAGTGACGTGGGCCGAAAATAGGAGACCTCACAACGCGTCGCTCCCAAAACACACATCTCCTGAACACGGTGCGAGCCATTCCTAATCGATCAGAACTAAATCGGCAGCGAAAAGCCAGTTTTTAAGCAGCTAATCCCCATGCACATGCGCAGATTGCCCACGGATTGTGACGCAACGCACACGCGCCCTGGACTGTTCCATCAGAGGGGGGAGCTTCGTGGCCAGTGTGAGTGGCTACAGACCACTGCACTTAAATATAAACATTAGTCTACCTGGAGACTCAAATGAGGTAATTGTAGATGTCGCCATAATACACGTCTGGTCATTTAGTGGGATCATTGTTTCATTATCCTGTTCGGCTGAACGGACACTGGCCACGAAGCTCCCCCTCTGAAGGAACAGTCCAGGGCGCGTGTGCGTTGCGTCACAATCCGTGCGCAATCTGCGCATGGGCATGGGGATTAGCTGCTTAAAAACGGGCTTTTCGCTGCCGATTTAGTTCTGATCGATTAGGAATGGCTCGCGCCGTGTTCAGGAGATTCAGGCGCATACAAGACTATTCGATCATGTCTCTAGCACCCCCACAGGCGTATCTGCAACCACTTACATCACAGCTCTCATCCACATTCATTCATATGCTCCCCCCGCTCTCTCCTCCCTGATTTCAATGTAACGCGGAACTGTAGTGGTCTATGGTAGACAAAGCAAGTCTGAGGTAGGGCGGCTAGGTGGTGTAGTGGTCTAAGGCACTCGCCACCAGTGTGGAGACGCTAGGATTCGCGTGTTCGAATCCAGCTCTCCACATTGTTTTTCAGTTTGGCTGGTCGTCCGCAGTAATACACATTGGCCGTATTACGGGGAGGGAAAACTGAAGGGTGGGGATCGAACGTTGTGAACAAGCGACTCCTACAAGTCGGTTGGTGCGCCTGCGCAGTAGAATCAGGAAGTGTCGGGGGCAGCGTGAGCCTCCCACGCGTTACTCCTCGAACACTGAGAGATCGAGCTGCGCAGGTGAAAAGATGCGACTGCTGTTACCTCAAGTACCGGAGGGGACTTGTGCTATGTATGACTTAGTCCACATTGCAGCCGGCTTGTGGGAGGCAAGAAACAGCGTTCGTGACAGGGGAGGGTTGAAATTGGATGATACGAAATTGGGATGGGAGAAAATATAGAAAAATGGGAGAAAAAGTGGATCAAAAAAAAAAAAAAAAGCAAGTCTGAGGTCATGCTCAATGTCCAATCTGTTCCTCTGCTTAGTCTTCAGCTAGACCAGAGAAGCCACTTCACAAAGATTGGTAAAAAATTATTTATTTTTTTACGACGCATCGACGCAAAAATTCTGCGTCGACGAGTTTTTATGATCGATGTAGTCGATTATGTCGACTAATCGTTGCAGCCCTAACTGCAACAGATTGAAACTTTGCATATTTCTCTCACTATGAATTGAAAATGGGGGACCATGATGTAAACAAGACAAACGTCTTTCTCTGGTCTGCATCCCCTTAACAATTGTGTGTATTGAGCCGTACTGTATTGTACCCATTCTGCAATCTGTTAAATAAAGTTCTCATTCATTCACTTGTATGGTGAATGTAATGCGAGCCACCGCGCTCGACTGGGGCTATTTCAAGGGAACAGAGGGGCTTGTCTCAAAATGCGTCAAATTGGTTACTAATGTGAAAGATCGAATCGGGAAAGATCGGTATCGACAGATACTCAAAATCACGTGATCAGGATAGGAAGCAAAAAAAGGCGATCGGGACATCCCTATTTAAGATAGTTTAAGCGTTCGCAAATATCCCCGTCCTCCCATTGACTAAAGCGCTGGCATACAAGCCCTAATTTGGTCATATGAGCGTGGCTCTGAATGAGTTAACCACCAAAACCTACAACGTAGGATGCATTTCATGCCAGTTAGGGTGCAGACCCTCACCTGCACCTTGCGTTTACTTTCCTGCACCTTGCGTTTACTTTCCTCATATTTTTATATTCAGAGTTAATTATATTGTTTACACGGTTTATCTCTCATATATTTTATATTCAGATCTAATTTGATTGCCTATATCTATGTATTTCTACTATTACCCTGCCCATACCTGTACCCCCCCTCCCCCATGCTGCCCGAATTTCCCCAAGGGGATCAACAAAGGAATATCTTATCTTACATCACTAAACAAATAACCACTACAGGCCAGTAAGGGGCAAGTTGGCAGTTAAGGCTGCGGTTAGACTTTCGTTTCATTTTCAGATGATTTTCGCCGCAACGTAGCGGGAGGCGAGTCACACTTTTGTTTTGTCACCTGAGCACAGTGATGTAGTACATTGCCAAAGCAGTAGGTGGCAGTAGGTGGCGAACATGAAGGCAATTTTCAACCAATAAGAACTTGAATGTGCCAATACACTTCCTGCAAAGAAAATGTCAACAAGGCGGGCGCCGCCATCTTTGCCTATTTACCCAATGCAGCACTTCTTTTTCAGCAAAGTGTAATAAAAGTGCAATAAACAAAACGGATACATTCACTGTGTGTTCTGCCTCTCATTTGTTGATGAAACAAAACTAACATCAACACAAGTGACCACGAAGAGCGGATAGTTTAGTCTCAAAAAAGATCGGTGACGTTGTTAGCTACATTGTTAGCTGCATGCTAACGTGAATGGAATATGCCATTATAACAGTATAGGATTGTGGCTAGAAGCTAACGTTAGCTCACGCTAGTTAGCCAGCACCAAACTGATGGATATCGGGAGCTATCAGTAGCTAGATAACATTAGAGACAACACCGTGTGTATTAAACAAAGGTGAATAGATGACTGGGCCATTTAGTTTAATGCTTGTTAAGATGGGTAGAGGCGGCTAGGTGGTGTAGTGGGCAAGGCACTCGCCACCAGTGTGGAGACGCTAGGATTCGCGTGTTCGAATCCAGCTCTCCACATTGTTTTCAGTTTAGCTGGTCGTCCGCAGTAATACACATTGGCCGTATTACGGGGAGGGAAAACTGAAGGGTGGGGATCGAACGTTGTGAACAAGCGACTCCTACAAGTCGGTTGGTGCGCCTGCGCAGTAGAATCAGGAAGTGTCGGGGGCAGCGTGAGCCTCCCACGCGTTACTCCTCGACACAGAGATCGAGCTGCGCAGGTGAAAAGATGTGACTGCTGTTACCTCAAGTACCGGAGGGGACTTGTGCTATGTATGACTTAGTCCACATTGCAGCCGGCTTGTGGGAGGCAAGAAACAGCGTTCGTGACAGGGGAGGGTTGAATTGGATGATACGAAATTGGGATGGGAGAAAATATAGAAAAATGGGAGAAAAAGTGGATAAAAAAAAAAAAATGCTTGTTAAGATGGAAAGAGGAGCTCTGAGCTAACAGGGTCTGATAGCTAACGTTAGCCAGCTGCTTATGCAATCGGTAATGCTAGCAGAATGAATGGATGTAAACTTTATTTAACATATTGCATAATGGGTACAATACAATACGGCTCAATTAGGGCTGGGCGATATGGCCAAAAACGTTATCGCGATAAAATTATAAAATTATTTTCATATAACTCGATATCGATAATTATCGTCGATATAATGTCTGTCAAGTTTAATTAACTTATTATGCCCGGCGCCGATGGACGGGCTATTAATAGACTTGTTTTGCTGCTGTGAATGTCTCGAGAGTCGAGTTGATGTCGTCATCAGTCCGCGCACGTTAGCAGTTAGCCAAAGCAAGCGGAGTATCTCATGACAATGTACTAAAAATGACCCTAAAATACTCTGTTCCGCCCAATTCATTGCAACGACGTCCACCGTATACCCCACACTACTATAACAGTTACCGTCAGAATTCAAAACACACACCAACTCGGCAGGTAACCTGTAAAATAGCGCCGTGCAAGCTAATTAACCCTAGCCAGCCTCGTTTCCGAGCGGAGTATCTCATGACAAAGTACTAAAAATTACCCTAAAATACTCTGTTCCGCCCAATTCATTGCAACGACGTCCACCGTATACCCCACACTACTATAACAGTTGCCCTCAGAATTCAAAACACACACCAACTCGGCAGGTAAACTGTAAAATAGCGCAGTGCAAGCTAATTAGCCCTAGCCAGCCTTGTTTACTGAGTCCTACCTCCGGGTCTCCTTCCGCTATCGGCCATCTCCTTCACTAATTGGTTGTTAGTGTGCGTGCTCATATCAAAGCTTGGAAAATCGATATATCGAAACTTTGCGACCACGTTTCATGTTTATTTCGAGGAAATAATTTATCGCGATAGTTATCGTTTTATCGCCCAGCCCTAGGCTCCATACAAACAATTGTTAAGGGAATGCAGACTGTTGTAGCTTGGACTGGGGTCCTATAACTTAACAACACATGGTAGCTGCAGCTATTTGGGACAGCTCTGCTGTCACCGGAAGGGCACGCAGATGGTATCTACTGCGCATGGGCGTTTTCACAACAACGGCTCTGTGCAGATTACACACATGTTGTCGGCGAGTTTTGCCGCTACTCCAAAACAGAAAACACAATTTAGCGTTTTCAGTAGGGCCACAACATATCCGGCAAAAACGGCATTTCTATGTAACAGGGACAGCAAACGTATTCAAAAACGTATAAAAACGAGCACTAAAACACTGAGTGTAACAAGGGCCTTAGAATATCTTGCAAATTAGGTCTGGATGCAGGAAATGTTTATCACAATAATCACAAGGAATTTCTTTCGACATCGACACCTTAACACTTTAAGTGCCAACGACGAGATTTCTCGTTAGTTCATGCCAACCGTTCAGTGCCAACAAAGAGAGATCGCATTTTTTTTTTTTTATTATTAGCGATTTCCATTCATATTTCATCAATCTAGCCTCCCGTTACCACTGGAACTCTCTGAGCTCCATTGGGAAAATACCGTCCCCTATCGTCTCTCCGGATGGTACTGCACCCCTTTGGATTGGATTGAATGAAACCCATGAAAAAAGAAAATCCTGCTTCCACATTTTACTTCTCAAGCATGCAACTCGAGCCGATCGGATTAATTGTGGACCATCAGAACAGCGTGGAATCGGTGTTTCGACCACCCAGCGTTGGATCAATAAACGCGATCGATATTTGGAATGGCGATCAGGAATTGGAATAATCTTTTTGGAGAACATCCGATCTGAAGTAAGAAATCTATTTTACCAGTCTTAGGATAATCAGAGCTTTTTTCACAGAGATATCAACGTGGGCCCTATGTGTGCGTGTGTGCTGATCAGGAAATGGATAAACAATTTTTCAGCCCGCTTCTATAGCATGCATAAGTACACATACTATGGATAACCTAGCGTTTATTTGAAAACGATTCATAAATAGGCCAAAAATTTTGTGTATTCCAGTGTATTCCACTAAAGGGCGATTATCACAGAATCGTTATATTTTACTGAAACTTTCAAAAAACGAGTTTTTCAAAATGGTATAAAACGGAAATGAACTGATTAAAAAACAATCCATTTCGACAATGTTGACTGCAAACAAGTCATTGATAAGTGACGGCCATATTATACACATAGCCATAATTTAAGATATAGTTTATGCATTCACAAATATGAGAGCTCTATCATTGAAGTGGGCGTTGGCACGCAACGGGGTTCCGGGGCACCGGACCCGTGGCATGGAAAGTGTTAAGGCCCTACTGTGAGATGTTCCTGTTGAAGATGAACAACAGACAGACCTTGCAGGTGGTCCTGAGCTTCTGCCTCTCCTTCTTGAAGGCCTTCTTCTGGATCTCCTTCTCCTTCTTGGCCAGCTGGGCCACTTGCTTCGCCTCCTCGTCCTCCTTCTCCTTCGCCAAGCGAGCCGCCTCCAGCTCAGCCTGCCGGGCCTGAAACACATAGATGATGATGTACCTCACATAGATGATGATGATGTACCTCACATAGATGATGATGTACCTCAGATATTAATGATGTACCTCATAGATATTAGTGATGTACCTCACATAGATGATGTACCTCACATAGATGATGATGTACCTCACAGATGATGTACCTCGCATAGATGTTAGGGGTGTAACGATGCATCGATTCTAATCTTTTTTTTTATGTTTTTTTTTTGTGTGTATTGTTTTTATTTACCTATAGTCTATTCATGCCGAGTGAATCAGTTCCCCCAGCCACATTTGTGTATTCAACATTTTTTGGGGAATTAACTGATTTCATGATGCATTGAATCGTTGCCTGAAGAATCGTAATCCAATCGAATCGTTGTGAGGTTGAATCGTTACACCCCTAGGAGGAGAACTGCCTCTCCCTGAACTTCAGCAAAACAAAAGAGATGATTGTGGACTTCAGGAGGTCGGGGTCAGGGACTACAACCCCCTCAGCATCGACGGGGCACCGGTTGAGAGAGTGAACAGTTTCAAGTACCTCGGAGTCCACATATCCGAGGACTTGACATGGACCACACACATTGACAGTGTTGTGAAGAAGGCACGGCAACGCCTCTACTTCCTCAGGCGCCTAAGGAAGTTCCAAGTCAGTCAGAAGATCCTTAAGAACTTCTACTCGTGTACAATAGAGAGCATCCTGACTGGCAATATCACCTCCTGGTTTGGGAATAGCACCGCACAAGACCGTAGCAGACTACAGAGAGTGGCCCGTTCAGCCGAATGCACAATTGGAGGGGGGCTTCCCACTCTCCAAGACATTTACAACAAGCGGTGCATGGGTAAGGCTAAGAGAATAATCAAAGACTCCAGCCACCCAAACAACTGCCTCTTTGAACTGCTGCAGTCAGGCAAGCGATACCGGAGTCTCATGGCAAGCACAGAGAGACTAAGAAGAAGCTTCTATCCTCAGGCCATCAGAATGCTAAATGACAATAACACTATGCAACAACCATCAAATGCACTCAAATGCAAAAAGAATCAAATTGATGTTAGCAAGGAAGGTGCCACCGGGCCAAGCACTGCTGCACCGGGGAAAAGTGTTCGTCAAACTACAATGTTTGAGTGCAACCGAGGCAAGCCCTTCAGCACAGCTTTATCAGCCAAGCTAACTAACCTCCTAGCCCAGTGGATTACAATCAATTGCCGGCCTATCAGCATGGTTGAAGATGATGGACTCAAGCTTCGTCTCCGGGCGGCAACAGGCGACCCGTGTTACAAACTGCCTGCGAGGCGAACTATCATGAGGAGAATCCATGACCAACACGCCAGAGAGAAAGTTGTGAAAGATGAGAAGTTGGCCGCCGCGGCGTGTGTAGCACTGACTGGGGACCATTGGATATCTGTCAGCAACGATAACTACCTAGGCGTTAGGGATGGGTACCTTTCACATTTGAACCGATACCGGTACCTGTGAATCGATACCGGTACCCAACGGTACCTTTTTTCAGTACTTTAGTCTCAAGAAATTTAATTGACCTACCTCAGTCGAAAAAAAAAAATCCAAACTTCAAATAACTACAATTTCGACAGTTTTCGGCTCGTCATTGCTCCGACTGCTTTGTTGTTGAATCAAGTCAAATCCTAGGTAAGCATATATTGTGAGTGTGAACGTTGACATGAAAAGAAAAAAGTAAAAAAAAAAAAAAAAAAATTTTTTTTTTTTTTTATGTTTCTCACTTGATTCGATACTCTGTAGTACCGACGTGTTTCGGTTCGGTACCTCAAAAGTACCGAATTCGGTACCCATCCCTACTAGGCGTTACTGTACACTTCATTGATGCCAGCTGGGAACTCCACTTGTTCACCTTGGGTACATTTTGGAATCGGGAGATGGGCTCATGGTGTAATGGGCCACCTGGCCTGAGAAACGTAAGGAGAAAAAAAGAAGTAAGGACTTACTTCTGGTCATTATTTTTATTTTATTTTTTATTTATTAATTTTTTGCCATTTTAACCCTTTTTCTGCCACGCGTATATCCATCCTTAAGGTGCTCCCATAGTCGAGCAGACTGTACACAGAGCAGACTCCGCGGAGGTCCGCGCGGACTCTGAGCTTTTGATCTCAGCGGACGTCCGCGCGTCAGAAAATAGGAGCTTCGCACTTTGCACTCTGCTGTGGGTCTGCTTTGAGTCCGCGCGGACCTCCGCGAAGTTGCTCTGTGTACAGTCTGCTCGACTATGGGAGGGCCTTTATACCGTCCTCTGCCAGCTCTATTTGTCTATGGAGATGTTCCCCTTCTTTGCAGGGCTATAACTTTTTAAATTGTATTGCTAAATTGACATTACTATGGCCCATTCAACGTCAAGTATCTATCGTTTAGGATGTAGCAACGTTCTACTTTTTCATTCACATATTCATACTAAAATACGGTCTAAAGTATAAATATGTTTTTATCGTTTTCTGCAGCATTCTGCAGAACGTGAGTTATAGCCCTAAATACATATAGATCATCAAATGTAGTTTGATACCGATTGACGTCAGATAAAAAATTTCAATTGTACAAGGTCCTACACGTCATGCCTCATCATCTGCTGGTGACCGGGGGGGGTTTATAAGTCTGTGGCCGACGTTAAATCATTTATTTAGTATGGGTGATATGTTGATCGGAGCAGTGTGTATGTTTAATAATAATCAAACACGCTGAAACTCACCGCAGCTTCCTCGTAGCGTTGGGCGATCGGCGTGGAGCAGAAAGTTCGCTATTATGGGATGTTGATATATGCGATCCATTTCCAGGTTGTATAATACTATATATGTCCAAATCATTTTTTTTTTATCCACTTTTTCTCCCATTTTTCTATATTTTCTCCCATCCCAATTTCGTATCATCCAATTCAACCCTCCCCTGTCACGGACGCTGTTTCTTGCCTCCCACAAGCCAGCTGCAATGTGGACTAAGTCATACATAGCACAAGTCCCCTCCGGTACTTGAGGTAACAGCAGTCGCATCTTTTCACCTGCGCCGCTCGATCTCAGTGGCGAGGAGTAACGCGTGGGAGGCTCATGCTGCGCCCGACACTTCCTGATTCTACTGCGCAGGCGCACCAACCGACCTGTAGGAGTCGCTGTCCACAACGCCCGATCCCCACCCATCAGTTTCCCACCCCCTAATACGGCCAATGTGTATTAGTACGGACGACCAGCTAAACTGAAAGCAAATGTGGAGCTCTGGGCTCGAACTGACGAGCCGAGCGTCTCCAGCATTTCGTGGGGAGCGCCTTGCCCACTACGCCACGTAGCCGCCCATATATGTCCAAATCATGTTGTTTATCGAGTTATTGGCAACGGATCGCTATCCAGTGTATCAAGCTGGAGTCCCGCTAGCGATAGCGAGTGGCCGGACAAAATATGGGTGAGCACCACTTCCGGCGCGTCACTTCCGGTTTTGGTGATTCGCCGATCGGCCACCAGATGGCGGTCTTGAACCGTTGGAGAGTTGAGAGGAGATCAACAGCAAGTCTCAAGTCTCCGTGGGTGAAATATGACAGATGACATGACAGATTTTTGAAATATTGATCTCAAAGACGCTGTACGACGTCATTGGCAGATTACGCATGGCGAGGAATGACGTCTAAAGTCGTCCTTGGCGATTAAAGGGTTAATCTAGATTAACTCCAGGATTGCAGATAGATTAATCTAGATTAAAAAAAATGTATCTATGCCCACCTCTAATATATAGTAATCTACAGATATGTAAAAAGGATTATATGCAGGTATGTACACAGATGTGGATATACCGGTAGATATATGGTAAGAATAATTATACAACGGCATGCAAATTTCTCGATTCTGATTGGCCATTCACACGTCTTTATTGGTAACAATCCACGGTCCTGGGCTCAGGACCCGCCCACAACCAAATCACATAACCCTCCCCGGCTCACTCCGGGAGAAAACAGGATCGCGGAGAACAAATGGTTATGTTGAAAGCACCATAACGACTAAATATGAAGCGATTCTGTCAAGGGGAATGTGTTAGTATTTTAAACAATGTTGGATGATGTAATTGATGGGTCTTGACTCAATCTAGAACAAAAGAAAAATCGCGGATTGATTGATAGATTAATTGATTGATTTAAATTTCTTCCTTCCTACTTTCCGACTGCAGCGTTCTCTCTCACACTGTCCGACGCTGGCGTACCCACAAACACACACATACACACACACACACACACACACACACGCACACACACACACACGCACACACACACACACACACTCCTGTCTGCAACAGCGGGGGAGTCAGACTGAGAGAGAAGCAGCGCTGTTTTAAGTGAGCATGGTCTATTGAATTGATTGATTGGTTGATTGCTAATTTTATTACTGTACCCCTGGTTTCCAACTGGTTAAGTTTAGGCTAAAAGAAATAAATAAAAAAATAGGGCGAAGAAAACGTTTTTTTCCTATAGGGCAAAGAAAACGTTTTAATAAATGTTCAATCAATCATTCCAATAATACACAGTTGGATGTGTTAGTTGGTTGGATGCACTTCAAGCTGCTTCCACATGAGGCAACTTCTCTCAATCATTCCAATAATACACAGTTGGATGTGTTAGTTTGGTTGGATGCACTTCAAGCTGCTTCCACATGGAGTTGTGGGAACTACTTTTTCTGGCGGATGGTTTTTTCAATAAATCTTCGATTAATGTGTGTTTATTGTATAGAAATAAGGTTGGATGAATCTGGCAGTTGTATAAAAGCTTTACATCACACGCAGGAGTGGTTTGTGACCAATAAACCATGCCTAGGGGGGTCTAACGACCCTCGGCTGCGCCTCGGGCCTAACAACCACCCCTAGGCATGGTTTATTGGTCACAAACCACTCCTGCGTGTGATGTAATGCTTAAATACGCATATATATATATACATATAGGCATGCACCCCCGGATTTTTTTTTTTTGGGTACATTTTAAAGTTAAATGCATCAATCTGGTGCACTTTGAGAGCAAAATAAAAGAGGCTAGATCTATGATGAACTTTGTGCTCAAAACACAAAATCGACTAGAGCTTCCCAATCCTCTCCTCGAAGCACCCCAGCCGTTCAATGTATTTGTTAAATTCCAACACCAGCACACCTGATTCAATTTAACAAGCCCTTCATTAGTTGAATCAGGTGTGATGGTGGTGGAATTTAACAAATGCATGGAACGGCTGGGGTGTCTCGAGGAGAGGTTTGGGAACCACTGGACTAGAGCAGGGGTTTCCAAATCAAAACAAAAAGAAATTATGCAGTCAGGCCACTGAACTTAGAAGCAGGCCAGGCCAGTGTTTCTAGTTGCACCAGCGCAATAGTTAGATAACCTAGGTGGGGAACAACCAGGAGATCACTGCAACTCACACAAGTTGGAGAACTATCTCTCTCTCTCTCTCTCTCTCTCTCTCACACACACACAAGGGAGCCGCATGTTATTGGTGGAGGCGGGACCCTTACAAAAAACTGCTAATCATTGACACATGTTAGCCTGTAATAATCCCCCCCAGAAAAATCTACTTTGCATTTGATATATTGCAAATATATGCCATCACACACACACTGGCATTTAAAGGGTTAGAATTATAAAATGAATATGTGGTGTTATGATCAGGGCTGAAGTTGAATAAGATTTTTTTTTTTTTAGAAAATAAAATATACTGGATTACTATTACAACTACTACCAATACTACTACTAAACTTTATATTAAAAAAATATATATCTAAAAAATATACAGCATTATTGCACATAGAATAGAAAGAAATACTTTTATTATCCCGTGGGAAATTTGACACTGCAAATCGCTCAACATTTAGACAGAACAGGTCACGAATTAGAATAATAAAACAAATCAAGTTGCCTAGGATAAGAGTAGAGTAAAATAGAATAAAAATGGAATAAAATATACAGTAAATAAATACAGTAAAAATATACTGAGACACATCATAGCAGCATGGGGGAAGGGGTACAGGTAGTAAAAAAACACAAGCAGTGTAAACAAATGTCAATATAATTTACTATCTAACTAACTGAAATATATATTCAGTGTCACATAAGGTGCAGTATGCATCAGGTAGTGTTATAATTTACTATCTAACTAACTGAAATATAAATTATTCACAGTATCCACATAAGGTGCAGTATGCCTAAGGTAGTGTTATTGTCCTCCTTGGGTTCCTATTAGTCCTAGGTCAATGTCTGGCAGCAGTCGCTGCCCCCTGTTGTGGAGTCTGGAGGCCGCTAGTCGCGGCCTCCTGCCACTATGGAGCTGCCACTCTGTGCTCAGTGATGCAGTGAGGCACAGTGATGCATTGATGCATTATATAGTCTGATGGCTGTTGGAATGAAGGACTTCCTGTGTCGTTCAGTGCTGCATTTGGGTAGTGTGAGCCTAGCACTGAACATGCTCCTCCTGTCAGCCAAGTCTGTGTATAGTGGGTGGGAGGAGTTTTCCCTCCCACACATGCTATCATACAGAGTTATATAGGTTATATGCAGGTGTATAAGTAGGTATATAGAAGGATTATGTGAATAAAAGGAGTTTGTTAGCGAATGAGTTTAACCTCAAGTTGAAAATTTTATTTCTAAGACATCGGGCCACAGTTGTTGAAATATTTATTCTATAATTCATATCAAGATCACCAGGCCTCCTCCTTCAGCAGCACATGTGCAGCACTGACCAGCCTCTGACACAAGAGGATAAATATAGCCCGAGCACCTCCTCCCAGCAGCTGGAGAACCAACGGCTGCAGAACTCGAGAACCATTAGGAATGTCTGACCACTTAATAGGCCTTTCACACCGGCCGGGCTCCGTGCTGGAGCGGGTTCCCGAACCAGCCGGCGCGTTCACACACCGGGAATAATTGGTTCGGGAACATGAAAAATCGGTGCTCAGTGTTTTCTTAGAGGGCCGAACTAAAGCCTCTGTCATGTTCCGAACCAATTATTCCCGGTGTGAACGCGCTGGCCGGTTCGAGATTACGTTCGGGAACCGGCTCCGACACGGAGCCCGGCCGGTGTGAAAACTCTAAGTGTGTCCGACTCTTAATCCACCAAAACCTATATCATGCCAGTTAGGGTACCTTGTGTATCTTACTCATAGTGTATATATATATATATATTCAGATTAAAATCTTTTATTGCCTATATGTATTATTATAGTATATTATAACCACTATCACAACCAAATTTCCCCAAGGGGATTAATAAAGGAATAAGTTATCTTATAACGACAATCACATTATCAGGGTATCTGCGGGTTTCAGCCAGTTAAATGTAAAGAATTTAAGACCTTTTTAATACCACAATATAATTTCATCTTCCAACAGCTGCCCCCCCCCCCAAAGTTTAATAGCTGCACAAATTAAATGTAATACTTTTTAATACCACGCAGATGATGCCCCGATTATCAACACTTTTTAATACCATACTATTATATACTATTTGAGCCAGGCGCGTCAGACGGCTGCGAGAGAGGCCTACCTTCTCCTTCTCCTCCTGCTCTCTCCTCTTGGCGTCCACTTTAGCCTTCTTCTCAGACTCCTTCCTGGCCTTCTCGTCGTCCTTGAACTTCTTTATTCTTGGGTCAAAGCTGTAGGCCGTGTCTAAAGAGAAGCAGAGTGTCACAGATTATTTCACTCATATTTTTTTATTCAGATTTGATTGCCTATATTTATGTCTTTCTACCATTACCCTGCCCATACCTCCCCTCCACCTCCCGGACGCCCGAATTTCCCCAAGTGGATCAATAAAGGAATATCTTATCTTATGCAGTGACCACATTAAGCCAACATTCCAGAAACAGGGAAGGTACAATTTGTCGTGTGGCAGTGAAAGGGTTAACCTTCTGTACTGTCACAGTGAAAGGGTTAACCCTTTGGTAGCGTGGCAGTGAAAGGGTTAATATACACATTTGTTGGCGGCAAAAACGGATGAGTAAAAATATTTTTAGGAATCTCATGAAGGCCAATGAGGACGGCCCAACTGAAGTCTAATCTTGTGGTGCAACAGTAGTTCAGGAGGTAGAGCAGTCGTCTGGTAATCCGGAGGTTCCCGGTTCGATTCCCTCTCCTCCCGGGCAGCGTGTCGAAGTGTCCTTGAGCAAGACACTTAACCCCTAACTGCTCCCGATGAGCAGGTCGGCACCTTGCATGGTTGCCTCTGCCATCGGTGTGTGAATTAGTGCACTGCAACCTTGCCCAGGCCCGACGGGGCCCGGCCCGGCGGGTTCGGGCTGGGTAGGGCTTTTTTTTTAATAAATAATTCGGGGTCGGCCGGGCCGGGGCACCGCCGTTTTTTTTTTCTTCCCTTTGTTTTAAGATTCGCTTTCTCTTTTGCGCCAGAGAAACATTTGGATGTAATTACTGCAGCGCGCAGAGAGAACTCAGGGGACAAGTTCAACTCGATTGGTTGTGTTGGAATATAGCCAGTTGGCGAACGTTTTAATTTGTTCTTGGGATGTATGTAGCCGGTTTTGTTAACGGTGTTCAACGCGTTGCTGACGTCTGGTGAGTGATGTTTACCATTTGCTGGGTCGCGACTGCTACTTGTTTTGTTGTGATTTTCATTACGTTGCTCTGCTCGAAATCTGATTTCTGTTTTCTGTTTGTTTGTTTGACTGAGTAGGCTATCGTGTGTCGTGTGTGTGTGTGCGCGTGTGTCAAAGAAGATTCTATAGCCTTCAATACGTTTTACGAGGCTGATGTGTGACAGTGTGAGTCAGTCTATATACCGGTAAGCGAGCACTGGGAGAGACGGCATTGCGAAACAGGCTATGTAAATGCTTCTTAGTTTTGTTTATTTATTACGTTCATATAAAACCGTGTTTCGAATATTTAAAACAAATACAAAAAATTTAATATTTTAATAATAATAATAATAATAATAATTTTTTTTCAGGTTTTCACACGGGCTAGGGCTTAAAATATTATTTACAGTCAGGCTTATTTTCGGGCAGGGCCTGAAGTTCAAGGGCTCGGGCAGGGCTCGGGCTTTATTTCAAGGCCCTTGCAGACCACTAGTGTGAATGTGTGAGTGAGTGAGTAAAATGTGAGGAACAAATTGTAAAGCGCTTTGGATAAAAGCGCTATATAAAAATGCAGCCATTAATCTTTATTTGACCAAGTCATCAGTGTTATATCAGATATAGATCAAACCTTACCAACTAATGTTCGCATTCTGTTCATCTCTTCTTTTTTCCTCTGATTTCTGGAAGAGCGATTCTGCTTTTCAATCCATCTCCTCTCGTCTCGACTGTGTACAAGAGGTTCAAGTAGAACAGGTCAGACATTAATAGACAACATTAGAGAAATGGAGGGGGGAAAAGCATAATGGTCCTCTGGGTGGTTATTGTTGTTGTGGTGATATTGCTCACCATTCAGCCTTCTCCTTTTCCTCTTCATCCAGATAGGAGAATTCTCTCCAGGAATCAAAGTTGTACCTTTATTGAAAATAGACAACATATCTCTTGAGCAAAAACCATAATTCTGTCTTCCGCTCATTCCAGTTACTGTACGTTTAATTAGCATTTCTGTTTAAACCCATTAACTGAAGATTCTCTATCAAACTAAAAGTACTGTCCTTCTCCAGTGCCCATGTGAAACCGGGGGGGCAGCTGAAGACAGCCTTGTCGCTCACTCAGGGGTAGCCAAAAAAACTCTGGGCCCTGTGCAAATGGTGTCAGTTCCACCCCCACCACACACAGAGCGGTGGCCTAAAGGTTAGAGAAGCTGGTTTGTGACCGGAAGGTCGCCGGTTCGAACCCCGGGACCGGCAGGAAATAATCTGGGCTGGGGAAGTGAATTCATAACTATCACCCATCCCCCTAACACCAACCGCTGAAGTGCCTTTGAGCAAGGCACTTAACCCCCAACTGCTCCAGTGGAGTTGCTCAGTGGCCAATGGTGTCAGACTGTGGTTGTACTGGGCAGCTCCCAGGTGTGAATGTGAAGCATGGCATTTCTGAAAAAGAGCATCCGTGCTCAGCGAACCTACCCTGGGTAAATAAAGGTTAAACAAACAAAAAAACACACTTCTACACCCACTTACCAAAAAGAGTAAAAATTATCCACTTCCTCAAAAGTGGACTCCAACGTTCCTAATTTGGGCACATGTTTTTTGGAAGACCATCTGGCGTTTCGCTCGAATACAGGAAAGTACGCCTCGAAAAAGTTATCTTTGCCTTCTCCCTTGGAAGGCACGGCATTGTCGAAGGTGGGGTCGATGCTGTCGAACGCTCTCCTCTTCACAGGGTCCGACAGAGTTTCAATAGCTGGGAGCAAAGACACAAACAAACCATCAGATTCAAGAGGTTTATTTATCACATACATACCAGGGCATTACAGTGAAATGCATGCCTGCTTCGATTGTGCAAGAATACAATAGTAAATAAAATAAGTAGAAGATAATAAAATAGACATAAAATAGACATGATGAAATAAATAGACATGTTAAAAGTCCTGAGATAATAAATGCAATACAATTTTAGCTATGAATTAAAGGCACTAGGTCCTATGTACACTAGTATACAATATACAGTTTTACTCTATGTCCCTATGCTATACTTGCTATTACTAACTATACTATACAAGAACCAGAGGAGTTCTTTCCTTAAAGGGACCTTTTTCTATCGTTTTCTGCAGTAGCGTTTGGCGTTTCTTCCCTCACGCTATATAAAAAGATTCAACTGTATATGATCGGTATACGTTATGCTTCATCATGCGTGAAGGAAAGGGGGGGGGGGGGGTCGTTTATAATTCCCCGATCATCAGTAAATGCTTTATGTAGGTTGGGTGATATATTGATCAGATCGGTTTGCTCACAAGGAAACTCACAATCGGGTTGAAAATAACGTTATATTCCTCTTACCGTGGGTCAAAGAGACTGGCGGTGAAAGATCCCAATTACACGACGCCGATCACCTAGGTCCATTTCCGGTTTGTATGTCGCAATAAACGCCGAAATGATATCGATTATTAAGTTTAGAAGGCGATCCATTATGTACATTGTGTCTGTCGGGAGTCCCGCGACGATATGTGACGGCCGGATGATTTTCATCGGCCACATCCTGTAGGCGAGTGTAACTCGCCCGACCATCCACCAGGCGGCGGTATTGAGCCATCGTTGCAGTCACCTATAGGGTCCAGCTGCAGCGTCGCGGGTGTATATATGAATTATGAATGCCATGGTGAAAAAATGAAATATTGATCTCAATAACGCTGTACAGCGAGGTCTGGCGCTCAACGCATGGCGGCCAATAACGCTGTAACGCGTTTCCGGCGCTGGATGTGTTAAAGTGTCCTTTTCTTATGTGTTTAAAGTGACCTGTGGTGCGCTGGTCAGTTAGATGTAGGTTTAAAACCGGCAGGGACTTTATCATGCCAGTTAGGGGACCTTGTGTATACTGTTTATTTTTATCCATAGTATACATTCAGATTCAAATTCTTTATTGACTATATTTATGTAACTTATAATATAACCGACAGGGCATAGACCCTCATCTGCACCCTTGATTACAGTTTATATTCAGAATTAAATTATATTATTTACAGTTTATTTTTCTCATATTTTTATACACCGATTACATTTGATTGCATATATGCATGTCTTTCTTCCATTATCCTGAACATACCTGTACCTCCCCTCCCCCATGCTGCTATGATGCCTGAATTTCCCGAAGTGGATTAATAAAGGAATATCTTAAAAAGAGACCTAGGGAAAAGAACGAGGCGAGGAGTTCATTGTTGTAAATTTCGAGACCCTGTTTTGAATGTAAAGCCTTTATAAATGTTTGATTGTCCATGGAGACCATTACCTTTAGTTATACACGTGAAGTAGTCGTTGGAGACCATTACCTTTAGTTATACTGTATATTATATTGACGGAAGGATCATACGGATCATATGGATCCCCAATGGTTTGATTTATTTCACGTTTCATAATATGAAGGAAAATATATTGTTTGATATTTATCACGCCTTTTTCAGAGGTGCGCTGCTTTGTATAAATGTCCATTCTATATACCGTGAACGTTCATTAATTTGATCTTGCTCCGAGAGACGAACCCCATTCTGAGAGATTGAGAGAATACATTATTCTATTTGTATGCTGGTGTAGTTTGTAGTAGTAGTGTGTGTAGTAGTGGTGTAGTTGGTGGTTTAAATAAATCACCTATAGCCTACTAGTTAGTCTCCCGTTGTATTGGTTTGCCCTCTTGTGGACATAATGCGCAACAATAGATATTCGAATGGTACGAACCTATGTTTTTATTTTTTAGGGAATATTCTAATGTCATTTTTGGCCAATTTTGACAGCCCTAGAGACCATTACCTTTAGTTATGCAGGTGAAGTAGTCGTTGTCTCCTTCTACGATCTGCTCTCCAGCTGCTTTCCTTTTGTCAGGGTGGTGTTTCAACACCATAGCTTTGTCTGTTGACAAACAACTCATATGTTGACATGCGCAGTAATATACGGGTCTTAGTCAGGATACTTGAGTATTCCATTCATGTCAGTCGTGCATGTGAAGGACATTACTTTTATAAATGTAATATATAATAGAATACATAATATATAAATGCACTAGTAAATGCTGCTCTCAATGACAATATGATGAAAATTGTATTACAGCAATCTAAAGAAGGGCTAACCTTCTGTCGTGTGGCAGTGAAAGGGTTAAACCAATCAAAGAAATCCAACAAACAGTAATGAATACATAATGTATCCTGTAGGGGGAGCTACTCACGGGCAGCTTTGATTTGTTTCTGTGTTGCCTTGTATCTCATGTGGACCAATCCCAAGACGGCGTAGTGGTCTTGATTCTGGAAGTGAGAAGATTCAGATTCGTTTATCGTCACGTATTTACATTGTCATTTAGCTGACGCTTTTATCCAAAGCAACTTACAAGTTTTGTACAAAAAGACAGCAGGAAGAGTACAACTCTATCAGCTGAGTAACAATGTTCAAAGTGTTGAGTGCTATTAGTATATTAGGACAAGTTCATGACAGTATGGTTAGATTTTTTTTTTGTTTTCATTTCAGATAATGATTAATGGTATTTTCAGTACCTTACAGCAACATTTATTAAAAGTCTATTCTATTCTAAAAAAGAAAAGTGAAATTCGATTTGTTGTGGTCCCTCGACCGTAGCAGCTTCCAATAATATAAATACAATAAAATAATCATAGAATAATAAAATAAGATAAATTGACTAAAATAAAGATGACTATATACAGTTCTAAAAAGTGTGCAGTGCAGATAACAGGATGAGATATTATACTATATAACATTTAAATAGTTATATAAAGTATGTTGTGAAGAGTTGACGGTCGTATGGGTAGGGTTGCCATGGTGATGTGAAATTGCCCACGACAATAAACTCATGAGACCAGACATTTTACAAAATGACGCTCAATATGTGTAGAGTGCTTACTTTGATATTTAACATTACGTGGCTACATTGATCCACTGTGTGTCCGTCTACATCCCCTTTTCGTTCATTTTCAATGACTACTAGTATCCATTTTTGGACAGACAAGAGTTGACGTTAGGTTTCGAATTTAAAAAATAAACCAACGGACAGTAATGCCTTGCCGTTAATTTTCTATCTATTGATTGACGGATCAATGTAGCTGCAGACTTATTTACAAACATACTATTGCTGGTCTGGACTGGTCCTCATCTCCTCTCCAGTCGAGCTGCTGCACTCGACTAAACTAAATCTACTCTAAATGAAAGTGAAACTTGAGCTACTCTGTACTGCGACCTATACAATAGATCTGCTGTCCACGCAGACATGTTCCGTTTATAATGTTGTCTGACTAAGTATTGAGAACACACTTAGTATTTCAGTTTCAGTTAATGTTGTCTGACTAAGTATTGAGAACACGCTTAGTATTTCACAAATTAAGGTTGTCATTTATTTTTATGGATGTGGGAACTGATATGTGAAAATTAACTGAATGGGTTTTATTTCTATAAAGAAAAGCAAACACCAGTAGGCAAGTAATGTACTCAATGGAGCCTGAACGCAGAGTAACACCGGTATCACCGACTACCACAGGAAGCCTACATAATGGCCTGTGTATCACTGACTAACACAGCAAACCTACACAATGGCCTGTGTATCACTGACTAACACAGCAAACCTACACAATGGCCTGTGTATCACTGACTAACACAGCAAACCTACACAATGGCCTGTGTATCACTGACTACCACAGCAAGCCTACAGAATGACCTGTGTATCACTGACTACCACAGCAAGCCTACACAATGGCCTGTGTATCACTGACTACCACAGCAAGCCTACATAATCATTTGGCCTGTGTATCACTGACTACCACAGCAACAAGCCTACACAATGGCGTGTGTATCACGGACTAGTACCACAGCAAGCCTACACAATGGCCTGTGTTTTGACCTGCATATCATGTATCTTTAACAGTAACTCATCATATGGTGTTTTACCTTCTAATAAGCAGCTATTTCATAATCACAAATAATATGTCCTAATAATAGAATGTTAAAGTAAGACATTACATGTAATGT
Source organism: Notolepis coatsorum (assembly GCF_963971535.1). Classification (NCBI taxonomy): domain Eukaryota; kingdom Metazoa; phylum Chordata; class Actinopteri; order Aulopiformes; family Paralepididae; genus Notolepis; species Notolepis coatsorum. The sequence continues at coordinate 25,024,565 of NC_140179.1, read as the reverse complement.
ATGTGTGTGGCGGGGTCAAGGGTCATGGGTTATAGGTCAGCATCCATCCATCCATGTTATCTGGCCTGTACCTTCCAGTCTTTCGGATCCAGCATCCGGAGCTGCGGGTACTCCTCCAGCTGTAGCTCTTCATCCTCAGACTCCTCCGACAGCTCCTCCTCTTCCTCCAGCTCCTGGAAGGAGGCAGACACATTCCTGGTTCTCCTCTTCACAAAGGCCTCAAACCATCTCCCCACTGGCTCCACCTGGATCTGCACGGAGGCTGAGAGAGACAGAGACAGAGAAAATAAGGTGAGCGAGGTTGTCAATCACTTCAACTCAGCATCCTGTTTGGTGGCGTTAGAAATAACAGATTTCAACTGATTATAGTAACAGACAGCAACAGGTGTTAGGAAATAATAACACAGGCAAATACCGTTAACGAATTCTGCAATGTAAAGTCAAGTAAAAGCATGTAGAATACTGTAGAGTGAACTTTTATGGTATCAACTGAAATCACTGCAGGAAGTGCATTCATTCAGTTGGTGCCAGCTAGCCAAATGAACGCATGCCAACACAATTTCCAACCACCTCGTTTTTTCCCCATGTGTTAAAATGAATATCCGATGACTAAACTAAAATGAATGAATCACGCATAAGGGGGAACACTCGGCGACCATGTAATCCGCCAGTTAGGCATAAAAATCAAGTGCACCGCCTCAAGCCTTGTTAGTGATAGCTTGTTAGCTGCAAGCTAACGAGTGTCACACAGTGGTAACACTAGCTAGCCGAATTTGGCCTCATTCAATGCTTAACTTACCAGCAATGGCATTGCAGACGACTGTTACGTCCCCGTCCAATGCTTCTAATAGCATCTTAAAAATCGAAAACTACACAAACATTCAGATGCGAGATTTATTTAGTTAGCGGTCTCTAAAGTGCCGGTATGTCGCCGCCTGTATTAACACCACATGGGCCTCAGTGTCTCTGCTGCCTGTGACTGAGAGGGGAACTCTGGTGTGACCACCTAACCAGTCCCCTTTCTGCTTTTCTATCAGCGTTTGTGTTCCGGGCTCGATAATCGAGTAGGGTCCAGCTGCAGCGCCGGAGAATCCTCTCAAGGGGCAAGCCTGTGTGGCAGCCACAGAGAGCGCGCTGATTGGCGGAAAGTACGGACGTTTCTCAAAGTACTCGGAGGTGCATGCCATCTAAGAATGAAGTGAGCATGTGTTATTGGAATGATTGATTGATTGATTGAACATTTTATTAATGTCCGCCTTGTTTCTAACTGGTTATGCTTAGGCCCTTTTTCGAAGTCGGTTATGCTTAGAGTTTATCTTTAGAGCAGGGCGATAGACCACCAGCCCTGATTCCAAACTCTAAGCATAACCGACTTCGAAAGAGGGCGACTTCGAAAGAGGGCCTAAGCATAACCAGTTCGAAACAAGGCGGACATTAATACAATTTTCAATCAATCAATCCAATAACACACGCTCACTTAAAACAGCGCACCTCCGAGCTGCTTCTATAGAAACTAGGTCCTAGAGGCAAATCTTTCCTGTGACAAAATGGCATCCAATGTAATAAAAAAAAGTCAACCAACGAACTAGATTCTTGTACCGGATCTCCTCTCTGGTAAACAAGAATACCCTGAAGACTCTGGCAGGAGCACTCATTCAAGGGTACTACGACTATGCTTGCACCTCATGGTACCAAAGCACCTCAAAGGCGCTAAAAACAAGATTACAAACATCACAAAACAAACTGGTCAGACTACTACTTGACCTTACTCCTAGAACCCACCTCACCCCTGCCCACTTTGACTACCTAGGATGGCTTAGAGTAGACGACAGAGTACAGCAACTTGCAATGGGCCTGGTCTACAAGATACACTATATACGACTAAGTAGGTACCCATGTACATGTCAAAATACTTCCCAAAGGTCAGTGAATACCACGACCACAACACCAGAGGGAGCTCAACAAATCATGTTAAACCCAGATTCGGCTCAAACAAGGGACTAAACACGCTTCGCAATTATGCCACATCAATGTGGAACGCCCTACCCACAGCTGTAAAGGAATGTGAATCCCTACCCACATTCAAAACCGCTCTTAAAGAGCACCTACGGGAGGCTGCAATTCGAAACTGGCCACCGTAAATGTCCAAACCCCCCTGCGTGCTTACGAAACCAAGCCGCATTTCTCTGAGACGCTCTATGATTGGCACTGACTGACGCTCTCTGATTGGCCACTGACGCGTTTGCCCAATCCGTGACGAGCTGTGTCTTTGCCCATTTCCACGCCAAACAGCCTGCAAACTACCTGGTGTTCTATCGCCACGCTCTAAGACAAACTCTAACCTTAACCAACTTCGAAAGAGTGCCTAAGCGGCGCGGTTAGGTGGCGTAGCGGAGATTGCGTTCGTCACCAACCCCCGGAGCTGTGAGCTGGATTCGAATCCAGCTCACAGCTCCGGGGTTGTCACCAGCTTGGCTGGCCGTTCACACTAATACAATTGGCTATTAGAGGGTGGGAGAATCTGGCGGGGTGGGTCCGGGTCGTAAACAGCGACTCCTACAGTTCGGTCGGGGCACCTGCTAAGCGCGGATAGGACCTGAGTGGGATAGTGTGATCCTTCCACACGCTACGCCCTCTCAGGGAGGATCCGCGCTGCCAGGTGAAAAGAAGCGGTTGATTGGCTGGACGTGTGTCGGAGGAAGCACGTGATAGCCTCCACTCTTCCAGATGATCTGACTGTGGGGGGTAAAGCGACCAGGAAGGGGATTGGGAATTGGCATACGACTAACATTGGGATGGGAGAAAATTGGAGGAAAGGGAGGGGGAAAAAGATCAAAAAAAAAAAAAAAAAAAAAAGAGTGCCTAAGCTTAACCGTCGAAAGAACTTGCCGTCACGCTCTAAGACAAACTCTAACCGTAACCTTCGAAGAGTGCCTAAGCTTAACCAGTGTAGAAACAGGCGTCGGCCAATCAGAGAGCGTCTCCGAGAAATGCGGCTTGGTTTCGTAATCACGCCTCCCCCCACCCCCTCCTAATGTACAGTCTCCTCCCCCACAAATATACAGTATATATTCTCTCCCCACTGTATATTTCTCTCCCATCCACCCACCCCCTCCTAATGTACGTCTCCTCCCCATCATATGTATACTCTCTGCCAGGATCTATGGGTAACAGTACTGTATATTTATGTCATGTATGTAACAGTACTATATACCTGTATAGTGGCGGTTCTAGACCCTTTTTAGGGGGGCTAAATGTAATATTAGCCCCCCTAAGATAAAAAGAATATTGTAATAATTTTTTTTTATGTTTTATTCTTGTTTTATTATTATTATTATTATTATTATTATTATTATTATTATTATTATTATTATTATTATTATTATTATTATTATTACAGACATGGATTGCCGGTAGTAGCCTGTTGACCTCATTGGTCAACTATAAAAAAAATTATAATAATTTCAAAGACGTTGGTAATGTCATGTCAAGTCGCAGTCCGATATTCAACACAAGACGTGGAAGCAGATGTAGCTAACTACCTACTGTAACTAGTTTAGTAATAGTGCATTTGCCAGTGCTGATGGGCAACAAGACAAGTATGTTGAAACGTTAGCTAGCACTATATAAAATTACTGACTATTCTGACAGAGAACGTTGTCAAATTGGTCATTAGTTCCATGGTGTTGGTGTAATCAGAGGTGCGTTGCTCATGGGACGCCTTGGGACGGGGTTGCACGCCGGGCAACCAAGCTTTTGTGAGCAGAAGCGTGTGCACGCACATGCATGGATGTGTGCGCGCATGTGCGTGCACGCAAGAACGCGTTGCACTCGACTCGTCGTGTGTACCTGGCTACCGGCATAAGCATAACAATTCATGGCAATCACATTCACAGGTTTGGTGTGAACGTGCTCTGCCTGAGTCAGACCATCATTCACACCAAACCTGAGGAATGCGCTGCACTCGACTGATGCGCCAACTCGCTAAGTACCCACCTGGCTACCTTGCATAACAATAGCTCAGGTCGTCAAGTGTGTTAAAAAACATTCACACAAAACTTTTTTTTTTATCCACTTTTTCTCCCATTTTCTATATTTTTTCTCCCATCCCAATTTCGTATCATCCAATTCAACCCTCCCCTGTCACGGACGCTGTTTCTTGCCTCCCACAAGCCGGCTGCAATGTGGACTAAGTCATACATAGCACAAGTCCCCTCCGGTACTTGAGGTAACAGCAGTCGCATCTTTTCACCTGCGCAGCTCGATCTCTCAGTGGCGAGGAGTAACGCATGGGAGGCTCACGCTGCCCCCGACACTTCCTGATTCTACTGCGCAGGCGCACCAACCGACCTGTAGGAGTCGCTGTCCACAACGCCCGCTCCCCACCCTTCAGTTTCCCTCCCCGTAATACGGCCAATGTGTATTACTGTGGACGACCAGCTAAACTGAAAGCAAATGTGGAGCGCTGGGCTCGAACTGACGAGCCCAGCGTCTCCAGCATTTCGTGGCGAGTGCCTTGCCCACTACGCCACGTAGCCGCCCCATTCACACAGAACTTAATGCGCGGGAGTGCGCGCACGCACCCGGGAGTGCGCGTGCACGTGGCGTCATTAAAACACTGTGCAGCCAGTCAGCCAATCAGCAACGCATGCCTGGGTGTAATAATAATGTCAAAGAACATTAGCTAATGTTAGCTAGCTGATGCTATTCGCTAGTTAGCTATCAAGCTAATGTCAGTTCAGCTAATTTTAGCTAGCTAGCCCAGCTAATCTGCTTTCTACAAAGGCTTATTGCTGCCACGCAAAATAGTGTTTTGTTACCTCAAAATGTATTTAGTTACCTCAAATTAATCAATTTTGGGCCTCAAAATAATATTTTGTGGCTTCAAAATAGAAAAATATTTTGTGGCCTCAAAATAGTTACCTCAAGTATTTTGTTCCCTCAAATTAATAAATTTTGTAGTATTTTGTAGTATATGAGGGAACAATAGTATTTTGTTCCCTCATGATTTGAACAAACCTTCACTCACTGGAAATGTCTTTTTCCCATAGATGGATACAGGGGCGGACTGGGACACAAATTAAGCCTGGGACATTCAGATGCACCAGCCCACACACCGGCCCACGCACCGGCCCCGAAACCGGCCCCGAAACCGGCCCACACAACGGCCGTTATGAAACACTCGTCCAGTATTAAACAACCCAAGGCTGTGGCTAAGGAGTCAACATCCGGGAGACAAAATCTACACCCCGCTCCTAGATGTGCACTTGTGCACAGTGCACGCACACACACACACACACACACACTACACAATTTCAGTTAGATTAGATTTATTGTCCTTTAATTTTGCACTCATGACATTAGTTGCTTGCCGTTTAATCAACATCGAAAGACCCCCCCACTTCCTCCCAGACACCCATTCCAAGAGCCTGTTCGCTTTCCAGGTCTCTCTCTCTCTCTGTCTGTGTGTGTGTCTCTCTCTCTCTCTCTCTCTCTCTCTCTCTCTCTCTCTCTCTCTCTCTCTCTCTCACACACCTTTGTAAAACACTCATGAGACCAAAAAGAAATGCATTTGAAAACAATATGTAAAGATATTAGTGCTGTCAATAGATTAAAAAAAATTAACTAATTAATCTCACAATTTTATTAGATTAGATTAAAAATAGCCTTTTTCTACTTAAGACCGAAGCTTGTAACAGATATTTACTTGAGTAAAATCATGGAATTAATGTAAAATCAACACAAAGAAAGTATATTTAGATTCAAAGACTATTTTAATAGCTTTCTTTGAATACAGTTTCTCTACTGTGAATACAAATGTTCAACAAAACCATCAACATTGACTCAGCTAGACCTCTTTCTTATATCCACAGCGCTAAAATTGAGGATTTTTCACTCCATAGATTAATCTAGATACATTTTTTTTTATCCACTTTTTCTCCCATTTTCTATATTTTCTCCCATCCCAATTTTCGTATCATCCAATTCAACCCTCCCCTGTCACGAACGCTGTTTCTTGCCTCCCACAAGCCGGCTGCAATGTGGACTAAGTCATACATAGCACAAGTCCCCTCCGGTACTTGAGGTAACAGCAGTCGCATCTTTTCACCTGCGCAGCTCGATCTCTCAGTGGCGAGGAGTAACGCGTGGGAGGCTCACGCTGCCCCCGACACTTCCTGATTCTACTGCGCAGGCGCACCAACCGACCTGTAGGAGTCGCTGCCCACAACGCCCGATCCCCACCCATCAGTTTCCCACCCCCTAATACGGCCAATGTGTATTAGTATGAACGACCAGCTAAACTGAAAGCAATGTGGAGCGCTGGGCTCGAACAGGCAAGCCCAGCGTCTCCGTCATTCGTGGCGAGCGCCTTGCCCACTACGCCACGTAGCCGCCTCTAGATTAATTTATTTTAATGCTTTAAATTATTTAAATTAATCTCCAAAGTTAAAGCATTAATTTTGACAGCCCTAAAAGATATATAAGATGGTATACATATTGTTCACACTATGGTGAGGCATGAGACATGGTGTTTACACATTCAAGTGGTTAGGGCTGGGCGATATAACGATAACGATAATTATCGTGTTATATTTTAACACTTTCAATGCCCAAAACGACATAACACGTGTTCTGTATCGTTAGTGGCTTAGCTTGGCATCGCTACTGCACTATCTCGCGTACGTGCACGCGTACTGAATAAACCACAAATGTACCTCTAATACCAGTATTAGTCTGACCACACCCCTCATCAGCTTACCTTCATAAGCAGGTGTGTGGTCACCTGCTCTCCTCCTTCTCGCTTTCACCACAAGGAAGAGGTGCCTCGGTAGATCCCCACACTTGACACCATGATGGAAGAAATTGGATTAGGAACAGCTTGGGAAACAAGGATACGTTGACATCATATCTTTATTTTCTCTCTCACTATTTTCGAGAAAATACGGCGATATTGTCTTCGTACTGGAGTGTCTAGAAGATGATGATCATTCTAAAAACCCTCCACCGGTTTTCGTATTGGGAGCACGCCGCTGCATGCTTCTCAACTGCAGTTCCTTGCTGTGTTTGTTGGGGTGAAACCTGTCAGGCCACAGCTGAACTGTCGGACATGCCGCTGTTGTGAGGAGCGGTGCGTTCCAGGTTGGGTGAGTAGTGTTTGCTGGCGGGCTCCACTTGTCTGTTAGTGCTATGGGGGCTACTTGACAAAGTTTATGGAAACCGGCCCCAGGCTAGGGTCCTTTGTTTAGCCGCCTAGGCGACAGAAGGCCTTGGTCTGGCGACCATTATAGTTTTAACTAGTGGGCCGCGACCATTGACACTGGTGATCCCTGTGTGTTCTGGACGAGTGGATTCTCTCTGTCACCGTGTTAAGACCCCATCTTTCATATCCAAATGAGAGTATTCCTTCACGAGGGGATATGTGCATGTAATGTGCGATAGCGGCAGATTCATGTTCAAAGTCAGCTATACAGGCCAGTTGGTACTGTGCTGATTCCGCCGGACGTGGTAATGTCACCGTTGTGAAGCGGTGTTGACGTCTTGTTTTCTCTTTTCTCTTAAAAAGTGAGGAGGGGTTCAGAACGGCGGCCTGTCTGGGTGAGTGTTATGTCATTGTTTACATGTTCATGGCTTACGGTTAGCCGGTCAGTGGCCTGGCGCGGGGTAGCTTAGCTTCTCGCGCGCCGCCGGGAGCTCGCTTCTGATCGCGTGCGTCGTTAGATCGGCGTCTCGCGAGCGGAAGCAATAGCACCCGAACGGTTGGAGCAGCCGTTAGCTTGATGCTATTCTGTTGAACGATTTTAACATGTTTTACACTCTTGACCACGACGTCATCCTTGACAGGGGATGTTCGTCGACCCTGCCCTGTGCCTGGACGGGGATTGCGTCAACAAAGAGGACTGTAGCGACTGGTTGGAGCGGCGACGCTGCCCGGATCGAACAACACAGGACGGCTGTGTTCTACGGTGTCTTGTGACTGCACTTCGCTGATCTGCGTTCCGGGTAGGTACGGGGTTGGCCAGACCTCATAACACGTCTTCTGGTTTTACTTTGCTAAATGTATTGTGAATAACGGTGTTTTTTCCCAAAACGTGTGTTGTTGCAATGCATTTGGGATACGTTGCGGGTTATGTGTGAGCTGTTTTTGTCACTGGCAGTTAGCTTCTCCGTGCAGATCGTGATGTATTGATCTGGTTGTTGTGTGAGGAACATCATGGTGTTTATGTGTACCGTGTACTCACTACTAAGGCAACTAACCTATGAAGCTATGCTTGGTGACAAGTGAGTAAAAGAATGTTCTTTCTCAGACTGTAATGACAATGAACAGTGAGTTCACACATTAACAGGTTTTCCTGTTTTAACTGGCCGTATTGAGGGTAAAATAGGAGGATTGTGTTTTTCCCCCCCGGTTCCCTGGGGACTTTATCACCTCCTATCAGACATGTTGTGCATTAATTGTGTCTTTTGTGTGGTAGGGATACGATGTAACTCTTAGCTTGATTGCTGAGGTTGTGCTAAATCTGCTGGAGAAACTTATTTCCTAAAGGGAAATTGGTTTGGTTGCTGTCATGTGTGCTTAGCAAGGCCTGTGGTCGATACTAATCAAGAATGATGTATTCTCTCATTGTGAAAAAAACGGCGTTCCTCTGTTGAGTGTTTTTGCCATTTTTTGTAGGTGATGATGGGTTGTGTGTGTCATGTGACCTACAACTGGGTTGTACTGGCCACAGAAGCACGTGTGTATGTTGGACCGGGGTTCTTAGAGCCCTCTCTATTCTGTGTTTTTCCTTAGTAAAAATCAGATAGCAGGTTAGCTCGTGCGCTGTGTGGAGCTGTGAAACGCTTCATAGAGCTGACTATGACTGTGTCATATTCTCTTTTTGTCGTTACGTCGTATCATGGGTGTGGGGTCGTAAAGGGGTGAACTGGTAACCTTTCCTCTCCCCATTGTTCTGTCGGTCAGGGGTACACCCCCTGTCCTTCAAGGTTCCCGTCACGTGGCGGTTCGGCACGTTACGGGGGGGGGGGGGGGGGGGGGGGGAGGGAGTTCCTGGTCCCACGGCCTGGTATATTGGGCGTGTGCACCGCAGGAATTCCCCCGCCATAGAGTACGTCACCGTGCGCGTCTCTGTTGGTAGGACTTCCGTGTGCTGTTCAGGTCCATGTGATGGATCTGTTTTCAGGGGGGGTGGTCAGGGCTCCTCCTCACCAAGCGCCTACTCAGGCCTTCTGTGAGTTCGGACTCCTTCTTCCATGTGAGGAAGCCTCCATCAGAGTACAGAGCCTTCCTCCTCAGATTGTCAAAGTGAGTGGACCCTCTAGAAGGGTCCTTTTCTATTGTATGTATATTCGATTCAATTCGTTTATTGAGTGTGTATGGGTTCGGTGCCTCTTCCCCGGAGGCCCTAAAACCAGTTTTTTACATGGCTCAAGGTGCAATATATTCTTTTCAATCTGTACAGCTCGCGTGGGAAGTCTCTCTGGGGATCCCCGTCTCTTTCCTATGGGAGGGTGGTGGGATGTAAAAATGTGAACATTTTTTACCCCGGCTGTGTAGACTGGGATACATACTGTTGATGCTTCCTTCTTTCTATTCCAGAAGTGTTGGAGTTAGGGAGTGTCACACCCCTCTTGTCGTTCCCCTGGGCGCCTTGGGGATTCAATGACAGGTCTAAATAGCCTGTTCATTGATGGGGGTGTGTCCCGACGCACGTATAGTGCTAGCTCGCTGTAAACAGGCGATTGACTGGCACGCCTTGGTTGCTTGTGGTTGAAACAGCGTTTTTATAAAGCAACTGAGATGGGGGTTTTTCCTCTTCCGGCGACCACATCCCATGACCTGGGTGGGTTGTCGACGGATTCTCGTTCATGTCTGGGGGATGATGACGGGATGGATCTGAACATATGTAGTGGGGTCTCACGCCCTTGGGGTGGGCCACCAGGCGCGGTTCGTCCGAACGTCTGGGTGGCGCCTTCTTTTCATGTTAAGATCAACACGCATATCTGCCCTTCTCCTGGAGTAGGCATGTCGGCGTGGTTAGGGCACGGGACTGGTTCTGGTCACGCTGGTCCAGATCAGTTGAACCCGTTGTCCGCCGGGGATGCAGATCTGCTGTTCTGGTACCCTGAGGGACTTGGGCTTTTTTCAGGGGGAAAAATGCCAGGTCGGTCTGGGTGTCACAGGGTTAAGCGCTATGGAGACCCTGGTTGGGTATGTTTTTACTCAGCACTGTCGTCATGGCTTACAGCCATGCCATTCTGTACGCGCTCGATCTCGTCGGATCTCGGCCGCTACACAGGTTGGTCCTGGTTAGTACTTGGTTGGGAGACCGCCGGGGAATACCAGGTACGGTGTGCTTAGGGGCTGGTTCTCCATTATTTTTCGCTCCTCTCTCACGCATGGCGAAGAGGGGCCTGTGGGGGTGGTTTTTTGACCTCCTCTGGTGACCCTGTGCTTCCCGTACCGCCAGGCCCGGTCCGAAGTGATGTTTGCGACCCGTAGGCCTGGGTTAACCCTTTTTGGAAACTGAAACACTTGTACTGCGGTATAGCCGGTGTATACCCGCAGGTGTGTTTTGGGGTTTTTTCTTGAGGGGTTATAGGAACAACCACCGCATTGGGTAACACAGAGGTGGTTGATTCCCTGGTGTGTTGGAGCAGTGTCAACTCCCGGGTTCACCGTTTGAGGGTGCCCCTGCACGTTCATGACGTCTGCCAATCGTGTCAGCCTTCTCTGCCTCGACCCCTCTGGGTGGGGGTTGTTAAATGGAGGCTTGGTCATGCAACACCGCCAGCTTACGCTCCTTCCGCCGGGGCGGCTGTGTTCAGCTGTCCCCTCTGGCGCCTGTCTCGTCCGCAGTCTCCAGGCTAGGGTTAACAGCCTGTTGCCTGGTTTTTCCCCGGTGCGCTGCCTGCTTCCGTTGGTTAACCTTTTTTGTGTGCTTACGGCCATGCTGACTGCCTATTCTGCAGGGTCAGTGTGCCAGGCGGTGTACTATTGGGGGGACGGGGCCCGCTCGGCTTACGGCCATACCGACCTGAACACGCCCGATCTCGTCCGATCTCGGAAGCTGGGCAGGTTCTGGCCTGGTTGGTTCCGCCTGGGAATACCAGGTGCAGTAACTGAGGGGCCTTTGTCCGAATACGCTGGCGATGTGGGGGGCGGGGCACTACGTGCCCACCTGGTGGGGTCTTGATGCTGGCATCATGGACTTCTCCGGGCCCCCATTCTAGGGAGTCCAGTCCTTTTGGTGGGTCTGGGTCTTCCTTCGTGCTCCGCTGCTACGGCCTTGCCACGGGGTTGGGTTTGCCCTTGACCCCGTGATTCTGGGGGCAGTAACGAGGTTGTTCCTCCGTTCGTTCCCGGGTGGCATGCGGGTTGTGCGTGTGTGTAGTCGTGGGGTCAAGCCACGGTCTGCTCACCCTGTGCGTTGAGTTGCTTGAGTGCCTCTTCGCACGGTCGGGTCCGTCGCCCTCCCGTGACGTCCCTAATAGGGGGGCTACCCTCCATTAGGGGGGGTCGGGGGGGCTCGGCCCTCCCTGTTCTGATGGTTTTGGGGGGCTGTCAGCGGGGTGTATTTGTCAGCCAAGTGGCTCCGCTTGGCCTCCCTTGTGCAGTAGCGATGCCAAGCTAAGCCACTAACGATACAGAACGTTAGGTTATGACTATAACCAAGTTCTGTTAGTTAGGGGCGATGCTTGGCATCGGACGGCCGCTGCAGCCCTTGTCCTCACCTTGTGGTGAAAGCTTGGGAAGGAGGAGAGCAGGTGACCACACACCTGCTTATGAAGGTAAGCTGATGAGGGGTGTGGTCAGACTAATACTGGTATTAGAGGTACATTTGTGGTTTATTCAGTACGCGTGCACGTACGCGAGATAGTGCAGTAGCGATGCCAAGCATCGCCCCTAACTAACAGAACTTGGTTATAGTCATAACCTAACGTTATCAGCCCAATGACTGAATGCCCACCACGACAATTAGCGTGTTATTATTTTATTAGCGATCTGAATTCATATTTCATCAACCGAGTCTCCCGTTGGTATGCAGCCCCTGTAGGAGCTCAGATGTGAAAAAACCGCCCCCTATCGTCTCCCAGATGGTAATGCACCCTTTTGGAATGGACTCAATGAAAATGGATGAGAAAAGAAAAATCCGGAATCCACATTTTACTTCTCAGGCATGTAACCCGAGCCGATCGGATTCATTCTGGAACCTCAGAACAGCGTGGAATACATATGTACAGTATGTAGCGTTGGATCAATAAAAGCGATCGATTTTTGGAATGGCGATCAGGAATTGGAATGATCTTTTTGGAGAACATCTGTTCTGAGGTAAGGAATCTATTTTACAAGTCTTGGGATAATCAGAGTTGTATTCGCTGAGATCTCAGTGTTCGCCCTATATGTGATGGGTCTGTATATGTGCGCGATCGCTTTGAGGAAATCAGAGAATCGATTGTTCAGATCGCCTATATAGCGTGCATACGTACACATATACTATCGATAATCTAGCGTTTATTTGAAAACGATTCATAAATAGGCAGAAAAATGACATGTATTCTAGAATATTCCAGTAAAGGGCGATTATAATGGAATATTTATATTTTCCTTGAAAACGAGGGCTTTTCAAAATGCTATAAAACGAAATTAACCGATAAAAAAACAATCCGCTTCGACAATGTTGACTGGAAAACGAGTCATTGATAAGCGACGGGCAGATTAGACACATAGCCATAATTGAAAACATAGATTAGGCGTTATTAACGCTAACATTGAAGTGGATGGTAAATCAAGATTAAGCTTGGGCGTTAATAATCGATATCGGAAAAAAAAAGATCGAAAAAAATATCTGATTTTTTATTTATTTTTTTTTTAAACCCAGAGACAGTGGAAATACTTGTCTTTCTTGCCTGCAACTTAAAGTAATGGCTTTGCTTGTCCAAATGACAATACTGACTGAGATTTATTTTTCTCTTGTCTATTTATTTTGTTTGCTTTCTAATGTAAAATACAGTTTGAAACCGTCTGTACACAGTAGGCTATGTGTGCTAGCAGAGCTGAATGAATTAATGAAAACTTTATTTAACAGATTGCAGAATGGGTACTATACAGTACGGCTCAATACACACAATTGTTAAGGGGATGCAGACCAGAGAAAGACGTTTGTCTTGTTTACATCAGGTACATTTTTCACGAGTCACAAGTCACGGTGCACATGCTGTGGTTTGTCCACCAAAAAAGCGCCAAAAGATAGAAAAGAAACTAGCAGAGCCAGAACTGTTCAACTCCCCTGGTGCTACAGCCAGCAGAGAAGCCTGTTTACTTTTGCTTTCAAACCAGCTGCAGCCTGAGAACTGGAGTGTGAGGGGCTGTAACAAAGATGGCGGCAGCGACAAAGAATTGCTGCAAAATAAACATACATCTGTTGTTTAATTTTTTTTAATATATATATATTTTTAATACTTATAACAATATCGATAATTATGGATATTGCGTGATATGATATTGTTATCGATATCGTTATCGCAATATCATTTTTGGCCATATCGCCCAGCCCTACAAGTGGTTATAGTGTAACAGAGTATTTTCTGTTTCCCAAATAATAGATTCTTATCAAACTGGTGAACTACACGCCTGTAGCCCCTAAAGCTGCTAAAATACACATTTTGTTCACTGTTTTGTTTCTAGAAGTAGAGCAGGTTGGAAACCCTAAGTATTACTCTCCCCAAAACCAAGACTTCTCCCCAAGCAGAAACTATTTATGAGTAACGCATACCTACTCCCATTATGGGCGGTAAGTGTGTACACAAAGTTAAAACACAGATATACACATTCTCTCCTCAAGTAGATAATGTTTTTTTTGGGTTATCAATGAATACATTTTTTTTTACATGTATTAACTCTAGAATTGCCACAGTTATCTACAATAGCAACGATAAAGAAGTGCCAACCACATATTATTATAATAATTCATCCAGTTTTCTTTTAAGTGTTTTGGTTAATCAGAGTGTTTACCAATCGTATATTATCATATTTTTTTGTTCCAAGTGTTATTTTTGATTACATCACTAACAAAATAATAAAAGAAAAAAGACTAATTTAATCAGATGAATCACTTTATTCAAATTGAGGATTTAGTTTGAGGATATAAAAAATTAAAAAAAAAGATTTATTTAAAAAAAAATGAGAATTATCTTTTTTTATTTAAATTCTTTAATTAAAAACGAAGGTTCGAACGTCCGTTCGAAAAACCCTGACGAAGTTTGAATCACTTTATTCAAATTGAGGATTTAGTTTGAGGACATAAAAAAGAAAAAGAAAAAGAAATGTATACATTTTTTTTTCTTTTTTCTTTTTTTTTATTAAAAACGAAGGTTCGAACATCCGTTCGAAGAACCCTGACGAAGTTTGAATCCCAAAAACAGGCTTCGGGGACAGCCTTACCATACATATTATTTATATTATTCAAATGGCCTCTCAAACATGTTCCGTTGTGATGTCACAGTATGATGTCATAATAGATCATTCTAGAACATTTGTGATGTCACAGTATGATGTCATAATAGAACATTAAATGTTCTAGAATTGTTGTATATATAGAACACAAAAAATGCGTCTACACTGCCGGAAATTCAAATAAGAAGAAGAAGAAGATCTCATTGTGCATCTTGAGACAGGATAGATGGACTGTCTATCCTACAACACATAGACTGAAACCTGCATTTCTCAACCAAGGTGTCTTGCGTTTTGCTGTGGAAAGGTGAGTGTCCACAACGGCTAGCTAGCTGTTCTACTTGAATACTGAATGTTAATATTGAATCAGACAATATTGAATACTGAATGTTAATATCAGACCATATTGAATACTGAATGTTAATTCAGGTTGACAGTTGACATCATTTGACAGTTGACAGGGGGCTGGAAAGTTGATTTAAAGGGGACATGCATTATAAATGCCTTTTTTCTGTGTTTAGCATGGTTTTATAGTAATACAGGTTAGTATCACATGGGTCTGTGTCTCTAATTACCATATTGACTCATCAGTCTAGTCGGCGGGAGGGACTGCAGAAGTGTGTGTAATGTGTGTGCGCCATCTCTCTCCCTCGTCGGGGACACACACATACACAAACTTGACTGCGTGTGTGTCGGGGACATAGGCATAGTGTAACCCGACACTTCCTCAAACGGGGTTTGACAGGCAGAGAACTAGCGAAGAGAGGGAGGGAGAGAGAGGGAGAGAGATAGAGAGAGAGAGAGAGAGAGGGACGGCGGGAGGGACTGCAGAAGTGTGTGTAATGTCTATACGAAAATGTGAGTCTCTCTCCCTCTCTATCTCTCTCTCTCCCTCTCTTTCTCTCCCTCTCTCTTTCTCTCGAACGCAGTGAGCGCTCCGTAATATGATCATGATCATTATGATCGACTGGAATAAAAAATAATAATAATAGGTTTACTACTTACATACTGTAGTTGTCTCCTTAATACTGTAGTTGTTCATTAATGTTACCTAAATGTCATAAGTGAATTATATAGAAACAACTCACCAAAATTGACTATTGCACAACTGACCTCCCCTACCCCCCCCCCCCCCCCCGCACCCTCCCTTGCCTGACCATGGCACTTAGTGAAATTATGCTACTGCTCTAGGGGCCGAGCCCCCCTAAAGGTCTGATGCTAGAAACGCCCCTGCCTGTATGTCATGTATGTCCCTATGCCATAAATGTCATGATGTCATGTTGGGTATGTCATAAATGTCACTATGAATTGAAAATAGGGGACCCTGATGTAAACAAGACAAACGTCTTTCTCTGGTCTGCATCCCCTTAACAATTGTGTGTATTGAGCCGTACTGTATTGTATCCATTCTGAAATCTGTTAAATAAAGTTTTCATTCATTCATTCATTCATTCATTAATTCATTCATTCATTCATTCATTCATTCATTCATTCATTTATTCATTCATTCGTACTTTACGCCACAGGTGCGTTATTTTTTTCCGTAGCCGCATTTCTGGCAAGACGCTCTCTGAAGTTGGTTAATTTTAACCTGTTAATCTGTAGACCGTTTTCGCCCTAAAGGTACATGTAAATGGCAGATTGCTCCACTTCTGCAAGGTCAATTTGCATGTTCTTGGTATCTAGGAACATCTAGGGACCTGGGGGTATGTATTTCCAGTGTCAGAAATATTGTGTCTGTTACTAGGCTGAGTAAATTGTAATGAATAAATTAATTATGATTAATTATGATTTATGATTTTGATGATGATGATCAAAAATTGATACGGGGCACGAGAAAATGCTCACTGAGCTCATTCACCACCTTATTGAGATCATGTGTACAAAAAATCTAAGCAAATGAACCGCGAGAAGATGATTAAACAGAAGGATTTGTAGATACAGTAATTAATGAAAATCGACTTTAATTATAAATTCATATTTGACCTTGAACTTGACCTTGACCTCTATGGATCTATGGATAGGGAAAATGCTCCTCTTTCCAATGGCAGGGTTGAATCTGGATTTAGTAATTTCTTGCGGTTTTTCCGATAATTAGCATTTTCCGATAAATTTGTATTTCCGATAAAACATATAAAACATCTGTAAAAATGAAAATATACAATTTGACTACTGTTTTTGATAGGGTTATGGCCTTTACTCTTGGCTACAAAAAAAAATATTTAAAAACATTGACCTCTTAACATCCAAGGGCCCACATGTGGACGATTCTTTGCCGACCTCTAGTGGCTCGGTGTGCATTTCTTTTAATACAATATATGGATAGAATTAAAGCCCTATTTGTTGCCTGTCGATTGCCCTTTCAGGTGATAAAATCCGCTCAGCGGTTTTCGAGTTACATGCCGATATGTGAGGCGTGCCCCAAAGTACGCAAAAGTACACATTACCACCCCCGACTCCCGGGGCTCTAGCTCCGTCAATCATTTGGCGATCTCGAAAATCTTTGCACAGGGTTGTAGCCAATGAGTGTGGCTTTCCAATGATACCCCATGATATGATAATTGGGGATCTAATACAGTCTCTATTGATCGATTTATGATAAAGAAAAGCAGGGTCCCCCTATTAACTGCCACGCACTTTCAGCATCTTATACCATTCTCTGCCAGTACTGTAAGTCTATGGAGATGTTCACCTTCTTTGCAGGGCTATAACTTTTTAAATTGTATTGCTAAATTGACATTACTATGGCCCATTCAACATCGATTATCTATCGTTCAGGATGTAGGAACGTTTTACTTTTTCATTCACACATTCATACAAAAATACCGTCTAGAATATAAATATGTTTTTATCGTTTTCTGCAGTAATTCCTAGAACGTGAGATATAGGCATAAATGCATATATAGATATCAAATGCCATTTGTTGCCGATCCACGCTATATTAAAAATTTCAACTGTACATGGTCCTAAACGTTATGACTGATCATGCGCGGATGGACGGAGGGGGGGGGGGGTCGTTTATAATTCCGTGATCGTCGTTAAATGCTTCATGTAGTATGGGTGATATATAGATCAGAGCAGTTTGCATGGATCATAATAAACAAAAACGCTGAAAGTCACGGCAGCCTCCTCTTACCGTTGGGCGATGATACTGGAGCAAAAAGATCCCAGTTATTTGATGGGGATCGAGGCGATCCATTTCCGGTTTGTATAATACTAATACATGCCCAAATCATGTCGATTATTGAGTTATGGCAGCGATCCATATCCACGGTGTGTGGCTAGAGTCCTGCAACGATATGCGAGTGGCCGGATGTATTTAGGAGACGCACCGATATCCAACCGGCATTTCCGGTTTGGCAACTCACCGATCATCCACCAGGGGGCAGTATTGAAGCGTTGCAGAGTTGTGCCGAGTCCCACAGCATCAGACAAGGCTCTGTGAGGGAAATATGAATACCATGGCGAAAATATGAAATATGATCACAATAACGTTGTACGCCGTGATTTGGCAGAATTAGCATGAACTTGAAACACGTCGTACAACGTGATTGGCGCAGGATGTGTTAAGGCTTAACAGGTTGAGTTTGTCTTAGAGCGTGACGGCAAGTTCTTTCGACGGTTAAGCTTAGGCACTCTTTAGAAGTTGGTTAAGGTTAGAGTTTGGTGATAGAACGCCAGATAGTTTGCAGGCTGTTTGACATGGAAATGGGCAAAGACACAGCTCGTCACGCGATTGGGCAAACATGTCAGTGGCCAATCAGAGAGCGTCAGTCAGTGGCCAAACTGGCCAATCAGAGAGCGTCTGCCAGAAATGCGGCTACGGAAAAAATAACGCGCCACAGGCTTGCACCGTGAGAGGATTCTCCGGCGCTGCAGATGGACCTTATTGGAGTAGTCCAATGTAATGGAGCAACATATTCCAGTTAGAGTTATCGCATTTCGCCACACGAATTTACAACAAGTGTATATCTAATATTCTGGGAAGATTTGTTTTTAGATTTATATAATAAACGCGTTTGTCTGATTCGGTCCGTCGACAGTAAACATCCATTGAAGAAGAAAGAAGAGGGGAGAATGGAAGACTGGCCCGATTTCCGGGTCGGTAGGTGGCGGTAAATGCCCCATTTATGGTGGCCGTCCGCCGTAAAACACCAAAAAGAAGAAGAAGAAGAAGACAGTAAACATCCGTTTCCGGCGGAAGGACAAACCTGCTGTGTAATCGTGCAGCTCAGAACATAACCGTGAGACGTGTTTTATTATTTATCCATATTCAGGTGAATTATGCCGGATCATCTGGGAAGCGAACAAAGGAAGGTGAAGGAGATAGAAAAGGAAGATGCGCCCTTCAAATGTAAGGTTACTAATACTATATTCTATAACTCTTGAAAGCGATTCAGTGAGTGAGTCTACTAAACGCTAAACGTCTACTAAACGCTGACAGCGTTAGCTTAGCAGCTAGCTTAGCAGGCTAACGAAACAATAGTTTGATTAGTGCTGCTACTTTTAATATCAATTTTGTTTTCATTTGACGTTAACATTCGGGGAATATAGTGCGTCTAGTTGTCTATTATGGTTAGAAACTAACGTTAGCTGGCGTCCAAGGAAAGGTTTAGCTCAATTGGACCATAACGACCATTATGTTGAATTGAACATTTATGATGAATTGAACATCTAGGCGACCCTGATGTAAACAAGACGAAAGTCTTTCTCTGGTCTGCGACAATTGTGTGTATTGAGCCGTACTGTACTGTACCCATTCTGCAATCTGTTAATAACGTTTTCAATCAATCAATCAACGTTAGCCTCCTTCTCAGTATTCTTTGTTTTTTTTATCTTCATCTCAACAGCTTTGGACGAGGGGGACATTGCTCTCTTGAAAACCTATGTAAGTACAAACTACGTTGGTGAATGAGATGACGTGTTTTCCTGTGGAATAGGTCTTAATAGATGTAATGATGGTATTTATGTATGTTATTTGTGTGCAGGGCCAGAGCACCTACTCCAGACAGATCAAGCAAGTTGAGGATGACATCCAACAGCTGCTCAAGAAGATCAATGAGCTAACTGGTATGTGGATATTTATTATCAACAAATTAACAAACCACATGTTGTTTTATTACTATATATACTATATCTGTACATATACCTTACCTATTCTTACTAGTTACGCTGCTGGCCAGTATGACTTACTACCATAGTGTCTTTATACCTGTATCACTGTACATATAATACTACAACTCTGTACATGCATCTGATTAGCACTATTACTCAGTAATACTCATTTATATATTTTATACCAAGTTTAATCACTGTATATTACTATTGCACTTTACTGTTACATCTGCACTCTGGTTGGATGCCAAACTTATTTTTGTTGTACTGTTCTTGTGCTGTATGATGACAATACATTTGAATATAATCACGTTTTTCCTGGCAGAAGATCTGCTATTTCACACATTTTCTAAGTGAAAGGTTTATGATTTTGTATGGTGGTAAGTTGGTGTAGGTAACCTTAACCCTTTCACTACCACACTACAGAAGGTTGACCCTTTCACTACCACACTACAGATGGTTAACTGTCTATAGTGTTATGGAATGAACTACCCACCCCAGTTAGGACAGCCGAAACCCGTCCAATCTTTCGCCGTCAACTAAAGACGCACTTCTTCAACCATTATCTGAAATAAAAAATTCAAAAATGTAACCCTAACTAACCTTACTAATTACTATCATGCACTTGTCCTAATACACTTACCTACACTGTAGCACTCAACACTTTGATGAACTTTGTTACTCAGCTGATAGAGTTGTGCCCTTCCTGATGACTTGTCGTACAGAACTTGTAAGTCGCTTTGGATAAAAGCGTCAGCTAAATGACTAAATGTAAATGTAGTGTATAACCGTCCGTAGTGTGGTAGTGAACGGGTTAACCTTCTGTGTTGTCGCAGTGAAAGGGTTAACCCTTTGGTAGAGTGGCAGTGAAAGGGTTAACAGTTTTCCGACTGTTTCCCGGTTCCGCCAGGTATCAAGGAGTCTGACACAGGCCTGGCTCCACCAGCCCTCTGGGATCTGGCTGCTGACAAACAGACTCTGCAGAGTGAACAGCCCCTCCAAGTGGCAAGGTATATAATAATAATAATAACTTTATTTATAACATTCTTAGATGTGATTTATCTGGAGATCGCCGTTATAACTGACAGCTTATGTGTAAATTAAAGAAACTGGCATGGACCTACATGCAGAACGTTATTGAGGGTATGTGCAGAACCTTATTCGGGGTATGTGCTGGGTATTAAAAAGTCTTACATTTAATTTGCACAGGTATTCAATTCTTTGGGGCGCAGCCTGACTGTCGCGAGATGAAATAATATTAAATATATGAAATGTATTGAAGCTTGGGGCGTCTGGCGAGAGCTTGTATGGAATGTGCAAGAATTTAAATTGGCGCACAAGGCAAGTGCAGCCGCCAATTCAGTGTCTCTGTTTTAGTTTTTTTGCTAGTATGGTTGTGAAATTGGTATTAAATTGAGCTCTTAAGTGGTATTAAAAAGGCTGAAATGTAACTTGTTGAAACCTGCAGTTACCCTGGAATGATTTGACCCTTTTAAGGTTTAAATTTTGATCTTTGAACACACACGGTTTAAGTTTTTATCGTTACACGCCCCTAATCAACACGCTTGGCTGCGCGTGGTGAATAAAAAGCACCTACAGCATACGCCCGTTCTCTTTTAAACTGTTTACTTTTACTCAATAGTATATATTCTATTGCCTATATTTATTGTAACGTATAATATAACCGATAGGACATACAGACCCTCATCTGCACCTTTTGTTTACACTGTTTATTTGTCTCATGTTTTTATATTCAGATAAAATTGTATTCCTATATTTATGTCTTTCTACTATTACCCTGCCCATACCTGTACCTCCCCTCCCCCAGGGATCAATAAAGGAATATCTAATCTTGAAAGCGTTCTATTGCTCTTGACAGATGTACGAAGATCATCAACGCCGACTCCGAGGACCCCAAGTACATCATCAACGTGAAGCAGTTCGCTAAGTTCGTGGTGGACCTGAGTGACCAGGTGGCCCCTACTGACATCGAGGAGGGCATGAGAGTCGGGTGAGAGAAAACGCATGCGAATACTTCATACTAGTTAGGCAGCATCACGGTGATGTGCATCGAGGAGGGCATGAGAGTCGGGTGAGAGAAAACGCATGTGAATACTTCATACTAGTTAGGCAGCATCACGGTGAAGTGTGTCCCTTCTGACTTAGTACCCACTATTTAACCCGCGCCGTGTGCTCATCTCCTCCAGTGTCGACAGGAACAAGTACCAGATCCACATTCCCCTCCCACCCAAAATAGATCCCACCGTCACCATGATGCAGGTAAGGAACACACAGTAATGACACTGTCTTGAGTATTGTATGTTACCGAGTCATCCCCACAAGGTTAAACATGAGATATGGGGGACTTGATTGTAGATTAGTTGATGGTGTAAGTCATGGGTTGGGGTGGGGTGGCTCGGGGGGTTAGAGCGGTCATCTGGTAATCTGAACGTTCCCGGATCGACCCCGGCTTCTCAGAAGTGTCCTTGAGCAAGGCACTGAACCCTTTAATCGCTCCTGACGAGCGGGTCGGCACCTTGCAGGGTCGCCCTCCGTATGTGAATGTGTGGCATGAGTTGTAAAGTGCTTTTTAGATAAAAGCGTTATTTGAAATGCATCGTTCCTCCGACTTGAGATGATGAAGCGGCCTTCTCCACGTCTCCTAGGTGGAGGAGAAGCCTGACGTGACCTACAGCGACGTGGGTGGATGCAAGGAGCAGATTGAGAAGCTGAGGGAGGTGGTGGAGACCCCCCTGCTCCATGTGAGTACTGTCCACGTTCCCTCTTCTTCCAGAGGACGTTACAGAAGCGTGTCCTGATTTGACGTCAACATCGTGTCAGTTTCCAAAGCGTCTACATTGCACGATAACATGCACAGGGCTTTCCCCAGGGTTGGTGCGGAGTCTCAGCTAGGGGGTGGTCCGGAGGGGGGGCTACGCTCTCCACCTGGGATGTGAAAACATTTGCAATGAAGAAAGCCATTTGCTGTAATTTCCTGTGACTTAAAAACATTAAGTACAGTGTATAAGATTGCACAATAGTTTAACATTGAATACGAAAACACACACACATGCACACACACACAGTGGAACAAAGGACCAAGCAATCGCGTATTAGACAATGGTGTGTCTGTTTCTAAGCTGGCGCCAAGCTTTCACTGCAAAAAAACAAAAGAAAACGGAACAGGGAAAGTCCTGATACATGTATATCAGTCCCTCCAGCAATTGGCAATCATTTATTTATTCTCCTTTTTTGTGTCAAATAAGTAGTTCAAAGCAAATCGTTCTCTAATCCTTCATAGAAAATGTCAGGGACCATCATTTTACAGATGATTGACTTACTGCATGTCGTTACATTCGACCATACTGCAGGACAATAGTCAAGATTTGACAACCAGAGCTTGAATTACCTGTTTGATAGAATTTAGTGGTAACAAATGAGCACATCTTTTAACAACAGAAATCCCTCTTCCCATTTTCACTACTATATTGTTTATATGGTGTGACCATGACAATTTACTGTCTAATGTTACCCCTAGGAGTTTAGTCTCCTGGACTTGATTAATTACCACATCACTTATCAAAAGTTTCACGACTGGGTTCGTTCTTAGAGTATGGTTTGAACCGAAAATGATGCTACTTGTAACAACGAATAAACTGAAAAAATTGCAAATGGTACAAAACAAAGCAGCACGTATAGCGCTTCGCTGTGAGTACAGAACTAATGTTGCAGCGATGCACAGTTGTTTAACTTGGTTACTTGTCAAACATAAATTACTCTGCTCACTCCTTGTATTCACTAGGAATATTCTTGTTACAAAGATCCCCTCAATTTTATATAACAATTTATCTATAAGTCTTGACAGACACAACCATTCCACCAGACATGCTTCTGCACAAGGTTTTACACTTCCAAAAGTGAGGTCGAATGCAATGAAGCAAACTGTCATGTTCCGTGGTATGCAGGAATGGAACTCTCTTCCCAGACATGTTAAGCAGGAGAATAGTAAATGTCGTTTCAAAATCGTGGTAAAACAACATTTTCAACCAAAGAAATTGACATTCCCTAATAGATAGTGTAGTGTATACATAAATGAAAATGTATGTGTCTGATAAAGAGATAGGTATATATAGATGAAAAGGTATGTGTCTGATAGGGATATATTATTAAAAGATTGTATAATTGGCTGATATGAACATAGATAATGTATGTAAAAGCTAAATAGTATATTATGCTGTATTGTATTATGAATTTATTATGAGTAGGTATTATTGTATTGTATTATGAATTCATAAGGCGTATATATTGTTGTATTGTATTATGAATTTGATTAGGGTTTTTATTGTTTTAATTGTCTATGACATGTGAATGTTGTGAGTGTATAAGTCTGTAACTATTTTACGTGTTATGGACCCCAGGAAGAATAGCCCCAGCACTGCTGTGGCTAATGGGGATCCAAATAAACTTAAACTTAAACTGCATGTAACTGTCTTTCAGAAAATGAGTAGACATCATTACAAACTGCCTCAGAAATCAGCCCTCCTAATCACTACATTGCAATAAATAATCACAGAAAATTTGTTAAATTAGATTCAAATGTATTGTCATCATACAGTACAAGAACAGTTGCAACTAAAATAAGTTTGGCATCCAACTAAAGTGCAACAGTAATATACAATGTACAGGTGATTAAACTCTAAGATATATAAATGAGTACTACTGAGTAATTGAATAGTGCTAATCGGATGTATGTACAGGTGTATCAGTAGGTATATAGAAGGGTTATGCAGGTGTATATAGAAGTATTATATGCAGGTATATTCAGACAGATGGATATACATTTAATGGATATAATGGTAAATGTAAGCGCATAACATGCAACACTTTTCTCTGTCTGTTTTCCGTCTCCTCCTGTAGCCGGAGAGGTTCGTGAATCTGGGCATCGAGCCACCGAAGGGCGTGCTGCTGTTCGGACCCCCCGGTACCGGGAAGACGCTGTGCGCCCGGGCCGTGGCCAACCGGACCGACGCCTGCTTCATCAGGGTCATCGGCTCCGAGCTGGTCCAGAAATATGTGGGAGAGGTGAGTCTGACGCTGTGCCTCGTGTGTGACGCCTGATGAGAGACGAGTGGCTCAGGAGGTAGAGCAGTGTCGTCTGGTAATCAGAAGGTTCCCGGTTCGATTCCGGCTCCCGTTGGCAGTGTGTCGAAGTGTCCTTGAGCAAGACACTTAACCCCTAACTGCTCCTGATGAGCAGGTTTGAATGTGAGGCATATGTTGTAAACTGCTTTGGATAAAAGAGCTATATATTTTCAGATTCTAAGTGCTATTGACCATATTTATTGTAACGTATAATATAACTGAGGGCATACAGACCCTCATCTGCACCTTTTGATTACACTGTTTACTTGCTCATGTGCTTATTTTCAGAGTTAATTATATTGTTTAGACTGTTTATTTTAATCTGTACTATAATTTTATTGCCTATATATGTATTTTTAGTATTGCCATGCCCATACCTGTACCCCCCCTCCCCCATGTTGCTATGACACCTGAATTTCACCAAGGGGATCAATAAAGAAATATCTTATCTTATATAAATGCAGTCCATTTACCATTTAGATGCAATCGGAAAATGTTCAGTTCTCTCAAATTGACCTATCTCAAACTCTGCCCTCTTTTCTTTTGTCCTCAGGGAGCCAGAATGGTGCGGGAGCTGTTTGAGATGGCCAGGACCAAGAAGGCTTGTCTGATCTTCTTTGATGAAATCGACGCCATTGGAGGTAAACATCTGGTTCACAACCACTTCCTATTAAAGCCTTTTCTACACAACGAGGCTCTCAAAGTCTACACCACAGATGCAGCGCAACGCTTGTAATCCTTTTCTACACAGTATTAATATGTACAGTGATGCAGGTATAAAGACACTATGGTAGTAAGTCGTACTGGCCAGCAGTGTAACTAGTAAGAGTAGGTAAGGGATATGTACTGATATAGATATAGTATCTACAGATATGTAAAAAGGATTATATGCACGTATGTACAGACAGATGTGGATATATATATGGTAAGAATATACCGGTGTATATATATATATATACGGTATATACAGCATTGTTATTCATGCTATCATACAGAGTTGTATGCGGGTGTATAAGTAGGTATATGCAGCTATATTCAGACAAATATATTAGCTAGCAAGCTGAGAAGATGACATTATGCTCAAACAAAAAGTGGTGATTTACTGCAAAGTCAGTTAAATCTCTTTAGCAGAGTGGGCGTATCCCTTCAGCAGAGTGGGCATATCCCTTCGGTCCCATGTGACTGGGAAGCCCACCAATCGCCTCTCGACCTACACAGGTGCTCGCTTCGACGACGGCGCGGGCGGGGACAACGAGGTCCAGAGGACCATGTTGGAGCTGATCAACCAGCTGGACGGTTTCGACCCGCGAGGAAACATCAAGGTCCTGATGGCCACCAACCGGCCCGACACCCTGGACCCCGCCCTCATGAGGCCCGGACGTCTGGACCGCAAGATCGAGTTCAGCCTGCCGGACTTGGAGGTGGGTGTCGGGGTTCACACAAGGTCCTTGAAGTGCTTAAAAGTGCTTGATTGTTGACAAAACAAAGTCCAGGCCTGGAATTCCTTAAACGGCCAATTTCTTTTTAACAATGTGCTTAAAAAGTCATTGAAATTCAAATCAACCATTCACATCGAAAGTTTCTGAATCAAGAAATACAATTATTTTTTATTTAAAGTGTAACTAATTGTCGGAAATTGGTTTTAAGCCATAAATATTTGATCAAATTTTTGACGGAGACGCTGGGCTTGCCTGTTCGAGCCCAGCGCTCCACATTGCTTTCAGTTTAGCTGGTCGTTCGTACTAATACACATTGGCCATATTAGGGGGTGGGAAACTGATGGGTGGGGATCGGGCGTTGTGGACAGCGACTCCTACAGGTCGGTTGGTGCGCCTGCGCAGTAGAATCAGGAAGTGTCGGGGACAGCGTGAGCCTCCCACGCGTTACTCCTCGCCACTGAGAGATCGAGCTGCGCAGGTGAAAAGATGCGACTGCTGTTACCTCAAGTACCGGAGGGGACTTGTGCTATGTATGACTTAGTCCACATTGCAGCCGGCTTGTGGGAGGCAAGAAACAGCGTTCGTGACAGGGGAGGGTTGAATTGGATGATACGAAATTGGAATGGGAATATAGAAAAAATATAGAAAATTGGAGAAAAAGTGGATAAAAAAAAAGGAAAGTACTTGAAAGTCCTTTTAATTTCATTTTGCAATGTCTGTGGGAACCCTGAAAAACACACTACTTCAATCAATATCTGAAATAAAGAGGGGGGAAATAAACTAACCTTCTACTATCATGCACTCTTCCACTAAATAATCTTCCATGCCTATACTACTACCTACTATGCTAATATGTCTATACTACTATGCACTCAACACTGCAGCACCCAAGTTTCAGCACTGTTTGATGAACATTGTTACTCAGCTGAAAGTACCCTTCCTGCTGACTTGTCGTGCATAACTTGTAAGTCGCTTTGGATAAAAGCGTTCAGCTAAATGACTGAATGTAAATGTGTTGTACTCAGGTTTTAGGACTTGCATTTAGTAATTTAGCTGACCGCTTTTATCCAAAGGGTATAGTAGTATAGACATATTAGCATAGTAGTAGGTAGTAGTATAGACATAGTAGGTAGTAGTATAGACATAGTAGATATTAGTATAGACATATTAGCATAGTAGTGTAGACATGATATTAGTATAGCCATATTAGATAGTATAGGCATAGTAGATACTAGATAGTAGTATAGGCATAGTAGTATATACATTAGCATAGTAGGTAGTAACATAGGCATAGTAGTATAGACATATTAGCATAGTAGGTAGTAATATAGACATTAGCATAGTAGGTAGTAGTATAGACATATTAGCATAGTATGTAGTAATATAGACATTAGCGTAGTAGGTAGTAATATAGACATATTAGCGTAGTAATATAGACATAGTAGCATAGTGGGTAGTAGTATAGACATACAGTATTAGCCTAGTAGGTAGTAGTATAGACATATTAGTGGGTGTGTGTGTGTAATGATGTAATGGTAAAAAAAAGTCGTAGCCGCTGCAAACTCACGTTTGTTCAAATACAAGAATGAAAAGAAATGTGACAGTGTTTTGCTCCGGTGTCTCAGGGTCGCACGCACATCTTCAAGATCCACGCGCGCTCCATGAGTGTGGAGAGAGACATCCGCTTTGAGCTGCTGGCTCGCCTCTGTCCCAACAGCACAGGTGAGACTCCGCTCCACAGCAGCACCGGTATCACAGCCGCCTAGATCAGTGGTTCCCAAACTGTGGTCCGTGGTCCGCGAGGGTATTGCAAGTGGTCCATGGAAAAAAGCTAAATAAAATGGAAAATGTATATAATATAATGTGTAATATAAAACATGGTATTATAGTTTGTTCTCTCAAATTAGGCTAATCATTATCTGTAAATAGTGGCGCTTGTGCGTTACGACAGTTTTAACCTCTCGCGAGCGCACGTCCCATCTCCGGTCTTTACTTCATATATAGGTTTGATGTTTATTTATTTGTACTGTTTGCATACGAGGTAGTCCGCGAAAGTTCTTGATAACAATCTAGTGGTCCGCATAAACAAAAGGTTTGGGAACCACTGGCCTAGACTACATCTGTCATCATGCGGCACAAGTACAGTACAACCAAAAAGAAGTCTGGCGTCCAACCAGAGTGCAAATGTAACGGTAAAGTGCAACAGTAATATACAAAGTACAGGGGATAGTCCAGTAAGGTCCAGTTGACCGACCTCAAGCCCCACCCTCTGATTGGAGGATCAGGAAAAGAGGGTGGGGCTTGAGGTAGGTCAATTGCATCTCTCTCTTTCTCTTTGATTAGATTACATTCAAATGTACTGTCATCATGCAGCACAAGTACAGTACAACCAAAAGAGGCATTTGGCTTCCAACCAGAGTGCAAATGTAATGGTAAAGTGCAACAGTAATATACAATGTACAGGTGATTAAACTGGGTATAAGATATATAAATTAGTACTACTCAGTAATAGTGCGTATTAATATGTATACAGTGATACAGGTATAAAGACACTATGTAGTAAGTCATACTGGCCAGCAGTGTAACTAGTAAGTAGGTCAGGGATAAGTATAGATATAGTATCTACAGATATGTAAGGATTATATGCAGGTATGTACAGACAGATGTGGATATATATAATATACAGCATTACTGTACATGCTATCATACAGAGTTATATGGGTTATATGCAGGTGTATTATAGGTATATAGAAGGACAGATATATACTTATATTTACCGCATACAGTATATCTATAAGTATATTAACACTTTGAGTGCCAGCAGGGCGCGCCAGAATTGGCGCTTGAATGCCAGCCTTTTTAGACTGATTTTCCGATATTTCATGATTTTCGTGGAGCTATTTCTATATTCTATATTATGGCTATGTGTCTAATACGGCCGTCGCTTATCAATAACTTGCTTGCAGTCAACATGTACGAAACGGATTGTTTTTTCATCTGTACATTTCCGTTTGATACCGTTTTGAAAAACAGAAGTTATATCGCGATAATCGCCCTTTAGTGGAATACACAGAACACGTTGTAATTTTTCTGCCTATTTATGAATAGTTTTCAAATAAACACTAGATTATCGATAGTATATGTGTACTTATGCATGCTAGAGAAGCGGGCTGAAAAATCTATTTCCTGGTCAGCGCACACGCACATATAGGGGACACGTTGAGATATATGAAAAAAAAACGGATTACCCCAAGACTGGTAACATAGATTCCTTACCTCATATCAGATGTTCTGCAAAAAGATTATTCCAATTCCTGATCGCCATTCCAAATATCGATTGCGTTTATTGATCCAACGTTAGGTACTGGAAACACATAATCGACGCTCCTCTGAGGGTCGGCGATGACTGCAGTAGTCTCGGGTTACATGCCTGAGAAGTAAAATGTGGATTCCGGACTTTTCTTTTTCATTCAGTCCAATCCAATGGGTGCATTACCATCCGGGAGATAGGGGGCGGTATTTTCCCTGTTTGAGCTCAGAGACAGTCCCAATGATAACGTAAGGCTAGAATGATGAAAAATGAATGGACATCGCTAATAAAAGCAATAACGATTAAATAACAAGATTTCTCGTCCTTGGCACTCAACGCATGGCATGAAATAACGAGATTTCTCGTGGCTGGCACTGAATGTGTTAAAGATGTCTCCCAACACATCCTCTTTTGCTGTTGGCTACCATTAGTGCTAAAATGAGCAAAAAACAGCTACCAAATGTTGCGGCTAACACTAGCTACTGTTAATGAAAGACTATATAGCTTTACTATATTAGCTATAATATTTGGTAGCTGGCATAGCACCTCTAATGTTTGGTATACATTTTAGTGATGATGCTCATAAGCCAAAGAGGATGCTACTGCTAGATGCTTTGCATTGTGGGATGGACAATATTTCATTAAAACATGGGGACAGCTCATTGTTGTTCTGATAGTTGGCCACAAGGGGGCAATATAACTCCTGATACAAATGTAATTGTTCTAATCTCCACATAACACCCCTTCCTGACAGGCAGCGACGCGAGCGAGCGTGATTGCGAAAATGATTAAAATGTATTCGTTTCAATCAGACTATCCTGATCTGCCGCGAGCGACAGCGAACTGAGCGGCGATGTCGTTCCCCCCTCAAATATTCGCTCGCTGTGTCTCTAGTTGAGCGATTACGCGTCCGAGTCCCGCCCCTAAACACTTTTTATTGGTCGAGAATCGCAGGCTGCTTTGCCCCCTGTTCCTGGTAACACACAGAGACACACTCGGACACGCGCCGCGTCATATCAGGACAGTGTCGCGCGCGATTTCGTCTCCAGTTGGCTCGCTCGCTGCCTGTCAGGAACCGGTGTAAGGAAGATGAGCTCCTTTTTCTCCTCCCAGGAAGTCCAAGATAACAGGAAATATGAATAATTTTTCAACTGTATATTGCACTACGATAATTATTGCCTGTTGTAACTAAAATAATGTAACATAATTGGGGATGTTTATGGATACAGGAAACGTTAAAGTCAGAATTGTAGAACATTTTTAATCAAATGAGTGCAAAGGCAGGTAAGAATGCAGCGTTTCCTCCATATAAGTATTTTTTTTGTATTTTATTTTTTTATTATTTTTTAAACACATATAAACAAACATGACAACACATGATAAGATACACAAGCATTAATACAGTGTATATCCAACGAAATTACCATTTATACCAATGTCTTATACAGGATATACCCCTAATACCTGTTATCTAAAAACCTACACACATATGCTCCAGCTCGAACCCCCCCCTCCCGGACCCCTCTTTGGATAGTACCTCCATTATCCCTCGCTCCTAACCAGACACTACCATTATAAGCTAGCTTTTATTCTCTCCATATAAGTCTATGGTGGTGGACCACACTCTTGTTTCTCTATGTATACCTACCAGTGATGGGCAAGCTACTTGGAAAATGTAGCAAGCTACACTACAAGTTACTCTCGATTAAATATAGCTCAACTACAATGGAAGCTATCCCCAGATAAATGTAGCAAGCTACACTACAAGAATATGGCAAAAATAGCTAGCTACATCGGCACTACTTTTTTTTTTTTTTTTTTTTTTTTTTTTTTTTTTTAACTTCGTGACCAAGTTTCCACCAAACAAATAGGCAGGAAAAAAAATTCTCAGTTTGATTGTTTATTATAAAACTGAAACAAGCCCTCGGTCTGGCTTTTTGTGTCATCCTTTTAACATGCACTTGTATTACACACTTCTTCAATATCTGAATTGTTTTACTTCATTTTACTAGTATTATGCTACCATGTATATACTACTACCAGTACCAACTATGCTAATATGTCTATACTACTACAGTATGTACTCAGAGTATAACACTCAAGCTTGACACTGACAAACAATACTACTTATCCTTGGCTGCTAGATATGTACCACTCCTACTGACTTGTTGTACACAATTTGTAAGTTGCTTTGAATGAAAGTGTCAGCTAAATGACCAAATGTATTTAAATATGTAACTCACAAAACATTCCATGGCCCCAAAATCATGTGGGGACCGCCCCTGGGGGTCCTGTCCCACAGGTTGAGAACCACTGCTTTTCCCTCTTTTTTTCTTTTCTCCACCCCAATAATATTGTTCATTTTCTGCCTACAGTGAAACATCATGATAGCAGCTATCTTAGTTAAAGCTGTTGACAAAGTGTACTGACTTGTGTGCTGTTTGGGAACAGTTGATTTTCATCAGCTCACCTGAATGTGTCTTCAAGTTGAGAGCAGCATAGTTTTAGCCGTTTTTTCAGTCAAACTCATAAATGTGTCCCAGATAGGGCCATGGAGAGTCATTGTTGTTATTGACATCATCATCTTCATCAATGCCATCGAACCCCTCTGCCATTTCGCTCAGACTGGTTCTTGTTCATGTAATCCGTTAAATTGCATTCATTCAATACGTCTGTTTTGATTTTCACTTCCTGCTTTGCGGCTGGAGTCCCGCCCTATCCTGCCTCTGATTGGCCTACCCATAACGTTTTGGCCTACCATACCCAATCGTGAAGTCGTCACTCATATCTAAATAAACCAAGCAACCAATCATAGTGGGTTTTTTACGGGGATTTTTTTTTCTCCTCGCAGATATTCTAGTGAATGAATGAATGAATGACTGTTTCTCTCGAAAGTAGCGTGTAACGTTTCTCGTCGCTACGTTACTACTTCGTTCTATAAAGAGCTCCGCTACAGAGACTGCTACCCTTGTTAAAAAGTAGCGAGCTACCAGCACGCTACTGAGAATTGTAGTTAAGCTATGTAGCGTCGCTACTTGTAGCAAGCTACTGCCCATCACTGATACCTACCGACTAGGGGTGTAACGAATGCATCGCTTAATCGAAATGCATCGATTCTAATGTGTTCGATTTTTTTAAATGTTTTTTTTGTGTGTATTGTTTTTATTGACATATACCGGTAGTCTATTCATGCTGAGTGACAGTTCCCCCAGCCACATTTGTGTATTCAATTTTTTTTGGGGGAATTAACTGATAGAAAATTAATCGAATCGAATCGTGGTCAAATGAAGAGATTTCATGATGCATTGAATCGTTGCCTGAAGAATCGTAATCGAATCGTTGTGAGGTCGAATCGTTACACCCCTAGTACCTACTGCATTCTACATGCTACACTGTAATCATAACTATCTAACTACTGCTTTCACTTTGAGCTGCAACTCTTGTCTCAAAGGTGCTATAAAAATAAAGTGTTATTATTATTACCAACATGGCGTCGCGTGGCTCGTTAGTCACGGTTGTCACGGTTACCTGTTGACTTGATTCACCACCACCTGTGGTTTGTCATCAGCGATGTAACGGAACACGTGTTTGTCCTCAGGTGCCGAGATCCGCAGCGTGTGGTTTGTCATCAGCGATGTAACGGAACACGTGTTTTTCCTCAGGTGCCGAGATCCGCAGCGTGTGCACGGAGGCGGGGATGTTCGCCATCCGCGCTCGCAGGAAGATCGCCACCGAGAAGGACTTCCTGGAGGCCGTCAACAAGGTCATCAAGTCCTACGCCAAATTCAGCGCCACCCCCAGATACATGACCTACAACTGAGACCCCAGATACATGATCTACGACCCCAGATACATGACCTACGACCCCAGATACATGACCTACAACTGAGACCCCAGATACACGACCTACGACCCCAGATACATGACCTACAACTGAGACCCCAGATACACGACCTACAACCCCAGATACATGACCTACGACCCCAGATACATGACCTACAACTGAGACCAGATACACGACCGGATCATGTCTTTTGTTGTTTTTTCTTTTTCCTCGTCAAAGGAGCTGAAGTTGTTCCAGATAATCTACAAATAAAAGTTTATTCCATACTTTTGCATTCAGAGTCTCAGTCATTACGTACCGTGTAAAATATCATTTATTTGCAATTTCTTTTTAAAGGCATACTGTGTGTAGTTGCGTCAATTGTAAATCAAGAAATTTCTATACATGTAATAGAAAAATATTCATGATATACTCAAAATACACATTGAGGTCTATGGCCAAAAAGGTTCAACACTATATCGCTGGATTGATGAATACAGTGTAGGGCTGTCTTAAATACTTCGAAGCTTCGTTCGATGGGCATGGGATTCGAATATGAAAATAAAATTAGATTATGCAAAAAAAAACGGACAGATTTGTGTTCATTGTGCTGCTTTTATAACGCCTCAAATGACGGCTTAAATAGTTCATGAAAGCAAAGTGTTTAGTTTGTCTAAGATTTAAAAAGGTTTAAACTTTACAGCACTGACTAAGTTGAACAAAGTGCTGTACAAGTCCCACAACATAAAACAATTTTTTTTTTTTTTTTTTTTTTACAATTCGAATCTCGGCCCCGAAGCTTCTAATTCCAAAAAAATTATCGAAGGTCAGCCCTAATACAGTGTTGCACTGATAGTGACTTTAACCCTTTCAATACCACACGACAAAGGGTTAACCCTTTCACAACCACACTACAGAAGGTTAACACTTTCACTACCACACTACAGACGGTTAACCTTCTGTAGTGGTAGTGAAAGGGGTTAACCCTTTGTCGTAGTGAAAGGTTAACCTTCTGTAGTGTGGTAGTGAAAGGGTACAGTAGTTCTGTATACCGCTATCTAAACACATACAGAAAGTTGCAATTGTAGGATATCCTATGTTGTTGTTTTTTTTCACACAACAAAACTACCATCAATGTTACTTTATAGTACTATAAAGTAACATTGATGGTAGTTTTGCTGTGTGAAAAAAAAACAACAACATAGGATATCCTACAATTGCAAAACAGCATAATATTCAGCAAGAAATCGCTGATCGCATCTCAGTAACTTTGAAACATTCGCAACCAGCAGATGAGACACTAAACTTCTCGGTTCGGGCCGTGGGCCCTAACGGTCGGTAACGCAGACAAAGCGCTGGTTCTGCTCCGTCGGGCTTCAACGTCGCCACTAATAGGGAGGTGTAGTCTGACGTCGCTGGTTGTTCCACCCGTATAGGGATTTATCATTGGGAAAATGGCTTATCGGCTATTGTAACAATTCTGCCACATGGAAATTGAAAAGCTTTCCATTTTTGCACAAAATGAGTTCCCTTCTATCACTACCATTATTGTTTAAGCATTTTTGGTTGAAATAAAATTTGGCGATTTTTTTTATGATTCATTTCATTGTGAATATTTTCATGTTGAGCTATATATTGTAGATGAATAAGCACAGAAAGGTACACCATGCAAATGTTAATACTTTATTTGTTTTAAACTAGACGATTTAGAAATGGGCAATGGGGAAATACATTGTGTTGGACAGAGGGTGGAACACGAAAAACGTCAATGACGTAACCACTACACCTCCCTGAAGGCCCGTTCTTGAGGCCTGGGACCCTGAGATCTGAAGGGCCGTTCTCGAGGCTTCGGACCCCAGCAGAAAAAGTGCAGTAAATTTCTTTTTAAAAACGACTAGAAAAAAGGAGATACATAAATTATTAACTTGCAGCGTGCACGCTGCCGAGAAGACAGCGGTCTGTCGGAATGTTATTGAGAACGGCAAACTACACCCCCGGTGGAATAAGTGGGTCCACAGGAAACGTTCCCCTCGGGTCAGTGTGAGTCCCCGTGTTGCTGAAACCCGGGGGGGGGGGGGGGGCGGAAAGGCGTTCGAGGACTAAAAAAAAAAAGTTGAGACACGTCCCCCCCGTGGTTGCGAAACATTCACACCTGTTTCCAATGGGCTCGTTGAAGGGCTGAGTAAAGGTTCCCCGTCCCCTGCTCGTTCCCATGGACCTCGCTTGAGAGCGGAGCAAGACGCCCGATCTCGCTTAAAATGTGTAAATAAAGTACTTTTCGCCTCGGTCTAGTGGTGAGAGCTCTCGCCCCGCCACCACAATCATTGTTAGTCTTGACTCCCGGTCGCACTGTTTATTTTGGACCTTGGTCGATATGAAATGTAACGTACATTATGTACCTTATTTCCCTGTGGGTTGATTAGTACTTTATTTACGTTTTTTGATGAGACTTGTTCTAGAAAGGTCGTCATACTAAGACCCCCCCCCCCCCCCCCCCGTCTCTGTGATGTCATCCTCTATTGGCTACCGTTATTGTTTGGAACGGTTGCTGGGCAGGACGGTGAGCTGTTGACTCTGCAGCACCGCGTCGTGGACGGTGGGGAACAGCATGGAGGGGGTCACGACCCCTGTGAAGAACTCCAAGTTGCGCAGCTCAGCCAATAGGGTTCCTGGTCGGATGAAGCAGAGACGACATCGTTATGTTCTTTATATACAATACATACAGTATGTTGTGTTGCCCTGGTGGCCTGTAGCTGTTCCGCAACTGTTCCTACTTCCGGGGTAGGCCTGATTGGCCCCGACAGGCACGTGACCCGCGCGGCCACGCCCCGCGGCAGCCCCAAGGCGCGCGGCAACGAGGCTGCTGTGGTTCACAGGCGCTTTCCGCCTTCAACGCCGCCCGCAGCATTAGGAAGGAGTTCGCGGCGCCTTTCACATCGCAGTCATCAGTCATAATAATATCATCAGTCATCTCTAATAATATTAATCACTGTTCAATGTACTAATATACAATACGGCTCACTTTTCCCACTTCAATGACAGAGCCGCTGTTTAATAATATTGTCGCGGCGGAGCTCCGTCGCGGCAGCATTATGTAGCAGTAATCCCCCCTTTTTTTCCATCGACAAACTAGCTCAATTGGTAAGGCTGCTTGGCTGTGGATCCTATGGTCCTAAGTTCGATTCCCTTACGTTTTTTTTTTTTTTTTTTTTTAACGTGCATTGCACTCTATAGCGTATTGTATATTGTATGGTACAATTTACAGTAAGGTGTATGCGTTGCAGTGCAAATGCTTCTTACTGTTGCGCTCCAGAGACTGTTACTGTACCATACAATCGAACTTAGGACCATAGGATCCACAGCCAAGCAGCCTTACCAATTGAGCTAGTTTGTCGATGGTAAAAAAGGGGGGATTACTGCTACATAATGCTGCCGTGACGGAGCTCCGCCGCGACAATATTATTAAACAGCGGCTCTGTCATTGAAGTGGGAAAAATGAGCCGTATTGTATATTAGTACATTGAACAGTGATTAATATTATTAGAGATGACTGATGATATTATTATGACTGATGACTGCGATGTGAAAGGCGCCGCGAACTCCTTCCTAATGCTGCGGGCGGCGTTGAAGGCGGAAAAGCGCCTGTGAACCACAGCAGCCTCGTTGCCGCGCGCCTTGGGGCTGCCGCGGGGCGTGGCCGCGCGGGTCACGTGCCTGTCGGGGCCAATCAGGCCTACCCCGGAAGTAGGAACAGTTGCGGAACAGCTATAGGCGCCCTGGTGTCAGTTATACATGCCTGTGTGTTTCATAATGGACTGCATCTACATAGTGATTTTTATCCAAAGAGATTTACAATTCACGCCTCGCATTTGACCCGTTCACTCACACATTCACACACCGACGGCGGAGGTGCCGACCTGCTCATCAGGAACAGTTAAGGGGTTAAGTGTCTTGCTCAAGGACACTTCGACACGCTGCCCGGGAGGAGCGGGAATCGAACCGGGTAACCTTCCGATTACCAGACGACCGCTCTTACCTCCTACCTATGTGTGTGTGTGTTTGTGCGTTAGTAAATTTCCCTGTCGCACATTTACATTAGGTCTATAATGTTGGTTAATGTATATTGAACTTATCAAATTAACCAAAAATATACTTATTATACTTAAAAACAGGTGTTTACTTACTGCTGCATCCAGCGATTAATATTCGCACATCCACAGCTGCATACTCCTTCACTATCTGCAGAGACAGAGAACTTACATGAAACCAACGGAAAAGCAGAAAACACTCATCACTAATGATAGATACCACACTCATCACTAATGATAGATACCACACTCATCACTAATGAATGATAGATACGACACTCATCACTAATGAATGATAGATACGACACTCATCACTAATGATAGATACGACACTCATCACTAATGAATAGATACCACACTCATCACTAATGATAGATACCACACTACCTCCTTATACTACATCATTATTGGTAAGCTACCTCCTTATACTACATCATTATTGGTAAGCTACCTCCTTATACTACATCATTATTGGTAAGCTACCTCCTTATACTACATCATTATTGGTAAGCTACCTCCTTATACTACATCATTATTGGTAAGCTACCTCCTTATACTACATCATTATTGGTAAGCTACCTCCTTATACTACATCATTATTGGAAAGGAATTTTGGTTCTAGTGACCGGCTGGTCCCTAAGGTCTCCAGAGTTTGCTCTGAACAGGGTAAATCTGCATTTTGCTATGATGCCCCTCTAGCTCATGGAATGAACTCCAACAGTCCTTATTAAAGCTTGAGATTATCTCCTCTGTTGCAGAGTTTAAAACCTTGATCTCCAACCTTTGTCAATCAAGTTGTACGTGTTTTAATTGAT
Organism: Notolepis coatsorum; assembly: GCF_963971535.1. NCBI lineage: Eukaryota > Metazoa > Chordata > Actinopteri > Aulopiformes > Paralepididae > Notolepis > Notolepis coatsorum. The sequence continues at coordinate 24,986,381 of NC_140179.1, read as the reverse complement.
TTGTTGTCCTCGCTCTTTGCCTCGTCTTGTTGTCTCTTTGTTATGATCTTATATGCTTTCTTTCCAATGTGTTTCTGTGTGTTCAGTCTGAGCAGCGTTGCTACTAGTGGTGGGGGAAAATATCGATACGTAGTAGTATTGGGATACTTTGCGTGGCGATACTGTATCTATACAGGGACGCCAAGTATCGATGTTTAAATATTTATTTATTTATAAAAAATTGAAAAATCTTAAATGTTTTTGTATTTTTAATTTTTTTGTATAAGGAAGTTGCATTGTTCATTTCAATACCTGTAATAGTACAGTAGTCCACACACGCACACACACGTGTGCAATATGACTGTAATACAAACAGTTCAGTTTGTCAGGTACATGCAACACAGATTACAGTGTTTACATCTGTCTGCTTGAGAAAATACCATGTTCTGCAATACAAATGATTGAAGTGAGATGAACAGACTGAACTTTATTTTATTAGATAAAACATGTTGACAAAGTTTTACTTTGCAGTTGAGAAAAGGTAATAAATTGCAATATATCGCAATATTAATATTGCAATACTCAGCATATCGCAATATATTTAGTATCGCAATACTATCGTATCGTGACTCAAGTATCGTGATAGTATCGTATCGTGAGGCCTCTAGTGATTCCCACCCACTTGCTTCCCTCGGCTTACAGATCTGATGGCTTTAGCTCCCACTGAGTCCACGAAGTTGACGGGGGTCCAGTCCAGGACGACGGTGTGAACAGGGCCGAGGGGCTCCTCCAGGAAGCGCTCCCGCTCCGAGTCCGCCACCTGGCCGTTCCCGCGCGCCTCCGCCTGGTCCTCGGACACCAGCTGGTGGGTCACGCCCTGCTCCGGGTCCTGGAGCCAATCACAGAGGGGGATTAGTAGTAGTAGTTTATTATAATATTTACATTTACATTTAGTCATTTAGCTGACGCTTTTATCCAAAGCGACTTACAAGTTCTGTACGACAAGTCATCAGGAAGGGCACAACTCTATCAGCTGAGTAACAATGTTCATCAAAGTGTTGAGTGTTACAGTGTAGGTTAGTTTATTAGGACAAGTGCATGACAGTAAGGTTAGTTAGGGTTAGATATATATATATATATATATTTTTTTCAGATAAAGGTTGAAGAAGTGTGACTTTAGTCGACGGCGAAAGATTGGACGGGGTTTCGGCTATCCTAACTGGGGTGGATAGTTCATTCCACCATTGTGGGGCAAGGACTGAGAAAAGGCAGGTTCTCCTTGATACACAATCATTTAACAATCTTTGATTCAGGCAGTGACTGAAAAGGTACAGACTGAAGCATAATGCTTATATATGCCTGTCCTATATTCTTAACAAAATGTAGACTCCAAAACAGTATTCTAAAAGAAAATTACAAAATAATTATACATTTGTAATCTTCAAAAATAGCTTTACAAACCATTTTCTTAAAAACCAAAAGCGATTTACTCATTCTTAACTGTATATCAGCATTGTTCCACAAGTTAACTCCAACAATAGAAATACACCTCCTTTTAATCCCTTTCTTAGCTTTTCGAACAGTACATTTACAAATGTCAATACAGTACAGGTATGGGCAGGCTAATAGTAGAAAGGCATAAATATTAGATCTGAGGAAAATAAACAGTAAACAATAGAATTAAATCTGAATATAGAAATATGAGAAAAATAAACAGTGTAAACAATATAATTAAATCAGAATAGAAATATGAGAAAAATAAACAGTGTACACAAGGTGCAAGTGAGGGTCTGTACCATAACTGGCAAGATATATGTCATACATTATTATCTCATGATGACGTTACTAGGGTTATTATTACTATTATTATTATTATTATTATTATTATTATTATTATTATTATTATTATTATTATTATTATTATTATTATTATTATTATTATTATTATTATTATTATTATGATGATTATTGTTGTTATTATAATATTATTATTGTTATTATAATATTATTATTATTGTTATTATAATATTATTATTGTTATAATATTATTATTATTATTATTATTATTATTATTATTATCATTGTTATTATTATTGTTATTATAATAGTATTGTTATTATAATATTATTATTATCATTATTATTATTGTTATTATAATATTATTATTGTTATTATAATATTATTATTAGCATTAGCATTGTTATTATTATTGTTATTATAATATTATTATTATTATTATTATTATTATTATTATTATTATTATTATTGCTCAACAAGACGGACTCTGACGCACCAGTTTCACCACAGCGCTCATCTTCATCTTGCCGCCGCTGTCCTTCGCTTCGCTCTGCGCCTTCAGTTTCTTCCTGCGGGCTTTCAGTACGGCCTGCAGGTCTGCAGGGTCCACTCCTGTCTGGACACAAACACGTCTCAACACCACCCTGATACTAACACAGCTCTCACCACTAGACTAAGACACACACCCTGATACAAACACAGCTCTCACCACTAGACTAAGACACCCACCCTGATACAAACACAGCTCTCACCACTAGACTAAGACACCCACCCTGATACAAACACAGCTCTCACCACTAGACTAAGACACCCACCCTGATACAAACACAGCTCTCACCACTAGACTAAGACACCCACCCTGATACAAACACAGCTCTCACCACTAGACTAAGACACCCACCCTGATACAAACACAGCTCTCACCACTAGACTAAGACACCCACCCTGATACAAACACAGCTCTCACCACTAGACTAAGACACCCACCCTGATACAAACACAGCTCTCACCACTAGACTAAGACACCCACCCTGATACAAACACAGCTCTCACCACTAGACTAAGACACCCACCCTGATACAAACACAGCTCTCACCACTAGGCTAAGACACCCACCCTGATACAAACACAGCTCTCACCACTAGACTAAGACACCCACCCTGATACAAACACAGCTCTCACCACTAGACTAAGACACCCACCCTGATACAAACACAGCTCTCACCACTAGACTAAGACACCCACCCTGATATAAACACCGCAATACTATGATGATGATGATGATGATGATGATGATGATTTAACAGTTATGGTTAAGATATAAGGTTAGGGTTAAGGTTATGGTTAGTTTAAGGTAACAGTGTGGTTAAGGTTAGGGTTAGTCTTGATGTAAAGGCACTTGCCTCCCATGTGAGCGTCCAGGGTTTGTTCCCCAGGAGGGGAACTCAAATGTTTTATCTATCTAAAACGTTAAAGGTTCAAACTTTCTCAATATGTAATATATGTACTTATTTGTAAATATGTCAATATATTACTTATTTGTAATATGTACACATTGTAAATTTTTGTAAATACATATATTACTTTTACATACAATACATACAGTACAATGTATAGATATAGTGTCTACAGATATGTAAAAGGTCTATGTGCCGGTAAATACAGATAGGTGTGGATAAATATATATGTGGTGAGAATTAATAAATATATTCATAATAATATAATATCCAACGAGAGTTGAAATAAAGGCTTGAAATTAAATTAACGTAGGAAAGTAGGGTTTAGGGGGTTTAACATTTGGAACTCACCCTTTAATAAGAAGACTAAACCCTGGGTCATGAAGTGTGTGTGTGTGTGTGGGGGGGGGGGGGGGGCACTTGTTCACCTCTGCATGTTCCTTGATCACATGCTTCATCACATGCTTGTGAGGACATCTACTCACATTACACACACACACACACACACACACACAACACACACACACACACACACACACACACACACACACACACACACACACACACACACACACACACACACACACACACACACACACACACACACACACACACACACACACACACACACACACACACACACACACACACACACACACACACACACACACACACACACACACACACACACACACACACACACACACACACACACACACACACACACACACACACACACACACACACACACACACACACACACACACACACACACACACACACACACACACACACACACACACACACACACACACACACACACACACACACACACACACACACACACACACACACACACACACACACACACACACACACACACACACACACACACACACACACACACACACACACACACACACACACACACACACACACACACACACACACAGTGGCCGAGACTACCTTCTCTTTGAGTGCGTTCACATAAAGGTCACTGTTGGCAAAGTAGATTGAAGAGTTGGAGTGGAAAATCTTAATCCCCGTGCATTCAGCCGCCTGGAACCAAGACAAGAGCAGAGTTTCAGTTGTTATTCAGCCGACGGTGTCTCGCTGGAGAATCTAGTCTCATCACAGCGTCTCGCTGGAGAATCTAGTCTCATCACAGCGTCTCACTGCAGAATCTAGTCTCATCACAGCGTCTTGCTGGAGAATCTAGTCTCATCACAGCGTCTTGTTGCAGAATCTAGTCTCATCACAGCGTCTTGCTGGAGAATCTAGTCTCATCACAGCGTCTCGTTACAGAATCTAGTCTCATCACAGCGTCTCGCTGCAGAATCTAGTCTCATCACAGCGTCTCGTTACAGAATCTAGTCTCATCACAGTGTCTCTCTGCAGAATCTAGTCTCATCACAGCGTCTCACTTCAGAATCTAGTCTCATCACAGCGTCTCTCTGCAGAATCTAGTCTCATCACAGCGTCTCTCTGGTCTCATCACAGCGTCTCGCTGCAGAATCTAGTCTCATCACAGCGTCTTGTTGCAGAATCTAGTCTCATCACAGCGTCTCGCTGCAGAATCTAGTCTCATCACAGCGTCTCGTTACAGAATCTAGTCTCATCACAGCGTCTCTCTGCAGAATCTAGTCTCATCACAGCGTCTTGTTGCAGAATCTAGTCTCATCACAGCGTCTCGCTGCAGAATCTAGTCTCATCACAGCGTCTCTCTGCAGAATCTAGTCTCATCACAGCGTCTCACTTCAGAATCTAGTCTCATCACAGCATCTCGCTGCAGAATCTAGTCTCATCACAGCGTCTCTCTGCAGAATCTAGTCTCATCACAGCGTCTCGTTACAGAATCTAGTCTCATCACAGCGTCTCTCTGCAGAATCTAGTCTCATCACAGCGTCTCACTGCAGAATCTAGTCTCATCACAGCGTCTCGCTGCAGAATCTAGTCTCATCACAGCGTCTCGTTACAGAATCTAGTCTCATCACAGCGTCTCTCTGCAGAATCTAGTCTCATCACAGCGTCTCTCTGCAGAATCTAGTCTCATCACAGCGTCTCTCTGCAGAATCTAGTCTCATCACGGCGTCTCGTTACAGAATCTAGTCTCATCACAGCGTCTCTCTGCAGAATCTAGTCTCATCACAGCGTCTCTCTGCAGAATCTAGTCTCATCACAGCGTCTCTCTGCAGAATCTAGTCTCATCATGGCGTCTCGTTACAGAATCTAGTCTCATCACAGCGTCTCACTGCAGAATCTAGTCTCTCACTAGGGCTGAGCCCAAACGTTCGGACCTTCGGTTCGTTACGTTGGCATTCGAATTCTAAATCAACATTCGAATTTTTTATAAAAAAATAAAAATAAATTCTGTGTCTATTCATTCTGTTTAAACCAGGGGTTCCCAAACTTTTTCAGCTTGAGACCCAAAACAGAAATTTGGTGTTTCCCCGGGACCCAAACTTACAAAAATACATCATGAATTGCCATAACATACATTTATAACCTACTGATAAAGAACACAACAAACCATGAATTTCAAATGTATATGAAATTTATTTATTTAATTATAAAAGTACATCACAGCAATAATCAGAGTGTAATGTTAAGTTGCTCACCACCTCATAACATATGTACATACAATTTTGTAACACTTTTAAATGAACAAACATGTTCTACTCTCCTTTCTATTTCTCACCCCTTTTTCAACTCTCCATTTCTTACCCCCTCCCTCCGTCCCTCAACCTTAAACCCCAACATTGAGCAACATTCTGATTAATTTGTACTGACTTATTTTAAAATTCTACTGACCTGACATCATGCTAGAAGGGGTATAATATTTAATCTATGGCACAATGAAATCTAATGAGAGGTATGTGGCTGGTTGAAGTTTTCAACCAGCAGATCTATTCTGGGCTTGGTTTTTGAAAGTGCTATTCTGAGGTCATGCTGAGCATTTAGTCTGTTTCTGTATTTGTTTTTCAGGTATGCTAGAGTAGAAAACCCAGATTCACATAAGTATGTGGTGCCAAAGTGAATCAACACATCTACAGCCTTTCTATTTAAAAAAATATATATTTTTTTAAATTAAAATTATTTTTTTAAATAATCTTTTATTATTATTGGCGACCCAATAAAAACGGGTCTGCAACCAATTTTGGGTTGCGACCCTAAGTTTGGGAAACGCTGGTTTAAACCAATGGGGTTTTTCTTCACAGTTGCAGATAAAGATTAGGCTACACTAATATTATAGTATTAAAGCTGATGAGTTATATTCATTAAAGAAAGTTGATTTAATAAAAAAAATAAACTAATTTGATCAGATGAATCACTTTATTCAAATTGAGGATTTAGTTTGAGGATATTTATTAAAAACATTTAAATAAAATCAAACTTTCTTTTGAATTTTTTTTTTTATAAAAAAAAGAATATATATTATTAACCCTTTTGAACCTTCATTTTTAACCCTTTCACTGCCGCACTAACAAAACGGTTAACCCTTTCACTGCGACAATACACAGAGGGTTAACCCTTTACTATCACACAACCGATGGCGACCTTCTGTCGTGTGGCAGTGAAAGGGTTAAAAACGAAGGTTCGAATGTCTGTTTGAAAAACCATGACAAAGTTTGAAGCCCAAAAACAGGCTTCGGGCTCAGCCCTACTCTCATCACGACGTCTCGCTGCACAATCTAGTCATGGCACCTCACCTCCTCGTACTCCTCCACGTCGCAGTACATCCCGGTGTCCTGAACCTGGCCCAGGACCACACTCTTTGGGCTGCAGGACGGAGAGAGAGAGAAGAGGGTTCAGAATCCTAACCATGGTTTTCTGCTGTGGATGATAACTTACTTGATATAAGAAAGGAATACTTAACTTATCTTATGTTATAATAATTAGGACACTGATTGATTGATTGATTGATTGATTGAAAACTTTATTAACAGATTGCAGAATGGGTACAGTACACAGTACAGCTCAATACACACAATTGTTAAGGGGATGCAGACCAGAGAAATACTTTCGTCTTGTTTACATCAGGGTCCCCCATTTTCAATTCATCATAACATATATGGCATACATGACATACAGATAGACAGTACTGCTACATCTATACATTTATGACATACCAGATTTGCAAATACAGTACTGTTTGTGATACGAAAAGAGTCCAGAGAAGAGAGTATATATATTTGACGTGGAAACTGTACATTGGAGGAGGTTGGGTAGGTGGGGGACTGTACATTGGAGGTGGTTGGGTGGGTGGGGGGGGGGTGGGTAGGAGGGGTGGGTGGGGGACACTGTACAACTGAACAAGCAAAACTGTACATTGGAATATTGACAAGACCATACTTGGTAATTTACTGTACATTGGGGGCGGTTGTGTTAGGACATTTACAGGGGCCAGTTTCGAATTGCAGTCTCCCGTAGGTGCTTTTTGAGAGTGTTTTTGAAAGTGGGTAGTGATTCACATTCCTTTACAGCTTTGGGTAGGGCGTTCCACATTGATGTGGCATAATTGCGAAACGTGTTTAGTCCCTTGTTTGAGACGAATCTGGGTTTAACATGATTTGTGGAGCTCCCTCTGGTGTTGTGATCGTGGTATTCACTGACCTTTGGGAAGTATTTTGACATGTACACGATTTCTAAAGTTCAATATAAGAGGGAACTGCGCCCTGAGAGGGAGGTTTGTCCTGAGAGGGAGGTTTGAAGGGTCAAAGTGGGTATCTGTGGATGGATAAACTGTTAAACAGTCATTCAGAACTATTTTATTGCACTGCACTATTGCATAATTTTTACTCCGTCTATTCTATTTTACTATTTTTATTATTGTCTATTTTAAAACTGCAATAGAATCAAACCATAAACAAGTTGGCCTATTGTGATGTTAGGGATGTGAAAAACTGTGATTTTATATGTCTGCACTTGTGGTAATTTTGTGCCTGTCTTTTTGCTGCTGTGCAGCACTTTGAGATGCAATTATTGTATAAAAGGTGCTATACAAATAAAGTGTATTATTATTATTATTATTATTATAAGATAAAATTGTAAAATTGTGGATTTCATGGTGTTTTTTATTGTGGATCTATTGTGATGTTACTTGTTGATCTGTGAAGCCCATCGAGGCAAATTGTTGTGATTTTGGGCTGTACAAATACATTTGACTTGACATGACATAAGATAAGATAAGATATTCCTTTATTGATCCCCTTGGGGAACTTCAGGCAGCATGGGGAGGGGAGAGGGGAGGTACAGGTGTGGGCAGGGTAATAGTAGAAGACATAAATATAGGCAATCAAATTATAGTACAGTCGAAAAGTTAAAAAATAGGCAGTGTAAACAATATAATTAATTCTAAATATACACATCTGAGCAAGTAGGCAGTGTGATCAAAGGTGCAGATGAGGGTCTGTATGCCCTATCGGTTATAGTATACATTACAATAAATATGGTCAATAACACTTAGAATCTGAATATATTCTATGAGTAAGTAGAGTATACAGTATATGATATGATAAGTCTATTACAGATATGGACCCATACAAGTATGCAAAAGCAATACGCAAAAGATAATTAAGTGAATAAGCATGTAGAAATAAAAGCGAGTGAAGATAAGTGAAGAGAGCAGAAGAGAATACTAGTAGTGTCTTATATACTGTACCCTAACAAACAAAGAACATATCATATAACCAATAGGGCATACAGACCCTCATCTGCACCTTTGTTTACACTGTTTATTCTTCTCATATTTTTATATTCAGAGTTAATTATATTGTTTACACTGTTTATTTTATTGCCTGTATCCATTAGCTGTGTGCTCTATGTCCATATTCATTTATACATACATGTATGCATTGTAAACTAAAATAAGTACTTTCCCCTGTATAAGTACGTACCTCTGTGTTCTGTAGATGACCGTTACCAGGGCGAATCCGATGGCCACCAGGAGACCATAGTCCAGGCCCAAGAGCACAGAGGCTACGAAGGCCACCAGCCAGATGGCCTGGAAGAAGCAGAAGACTACGTTGTTTCTACATGGACACCAAACAATAACGTAGCCTGACCTTAACACATTGACCGCCATAAACGGCTTACGACGTGTTTGCTGGCCATGCTAATTCTGCCAGACCACGCTGTACGACGTTATTGAGATCACATTTAATTTTTTCGCCATGGCATTCATAATTCCGCCACCCAGCCTCTGCTGATACAGTGGGACTCTGCACAACAGTGCAACGCCTCAATACCACCACCTGGTGGATGATCGGGCGAGTTACAACCGGAAGTGGATCTGATGATCTCGGTGCATCTGGGAAATCCGTCCGGCAGTCACATATCGTTGCGGGACTATAGACACACACTGGCGTGCAATGGATCGCTGCCATAACTCAATAATCGACATGATTTGGGCGTTTATTACGCCATACAAACCGGAAATGGATCTAGTCGATCGACGTCAAATAAGTGGGATCTTTTTCCTCCAGTCTCATCGGCGAACGGTAAGAGGACAGTAACGTTACTTTCAGCTTGATTGTTTATTCTTTTCAATGCAAACCGCTCTGATCAATATATCACCCATACTACATAAAGCATTTACTGACGATCACGGAATTATACACGACCCCCCCCCCCCCCTTTCATCCGTGCATGATGAATCATAACGTATACGATCATGTACAGCTGAATTTTTTAATATAGCGTGTATCGGCAATAAACGGCAGTTGATAATCTATATATGCGTTTATGCCTATAACTCACGTTCTATGAATTACTGCAGAAAACGATAAAAACATAGTTTATATTCTAGAAGCTATTTTTGGAAGAATCTATGAATGAAAAAGTATAACGTTCCTACATACTGAACGATAGATAATCGATGTTGAATGGGCCATAGTAATGTCAATTTAGCAATACAATTTAAAAAGTTATAGCCCTGCAAAGAAGGTGAACATCTCCATAGGCTTAGAGTGGTGGCAGTGATCATACATTGATGGATAGAAGCGTGCCTGACTACTCTTCTCCACGTGAACCTCCTGGACTGTCTGAGAAACTGACCCCGGCTACTACCCCCCTGCTTGTCTGACTACCCTGCTACTCGCCTACTCCCTGCACTGTCTGAGAACCTGGTTACCGTATTCTCCTTTTTCTTAATAAATATACCCGCTGTTTGGGTTTTCTCTGATTCAATATCATCTCTGCCTGTTTGTATCTGCACCTGGGTTCTCGCTACAGTACAACTGTTACACCATGCGGTCATGTGTTTGACTTGTGTTCAGGAGACTCGATTAGATTAAAATGTATTGTCATCATACAGCACAAGTACAGTACAACAAAAAGAAGTTTGGCATCCAACCAAAGTGCAAATATAACAGTAAAGTGCAACAGTAATATACAATGTACGGATGATTAAACTCAATATAAAAAATATAAATGAGTACTACTGAGTAATAGTATAATCAGATGTATGTACAGAGTTGTAGTATTAATATGTACAGTGATACAGGTGTAAAGAGACTATGGTAAGTCATACTGGCCAGCAGCGTAACTAGTAAGATAGATAGATAGATAGATAGATAGATAGATAGATAGATAGATAGATAGATAGATAGATAGATAGATAGATAGATAGATAGATAGATAGATAGATAGATAGATACTTTATTAATCCCCTTGGGGAAATTCAGGGTATCTCGCAGCTCAGACAGATATAGATAAGAATATATATATATATAGTATATACAGCATTATTGTACAAGTTATATGGGTGATATGCAGGTGTATATGTGGGTATGTAGAAGGATTATGGGTTATAGGAGGTTATGGCTTAACACTGTTTTGTGTTTTGTTATATACAGCGTTTGTCTGCTCCTTTCCTGAATCCAGCATGTTTGAGTCCACACTGTCCCGGGTTCTGTCGTCTTTATTCCTGACAGGTTCACAGTGTATCTCCAGCTTGTAGGTAGGTAGGTAGGTATTTATTTAGACAACAAAACATATACAGATCATTACATCACATATTTGCTTTTGTCAAGGAGAGGAACGAAAAAGCCAATGACTTATTTACATCGTTGTCCCTGGAAGTCAAGGATGCTTGATACATACACATACAACTCATTACAGAAAATCAGGGAGAGAATTTCCGGACTTGACTCTGACTACAGTTGCCGTCAGCTAGGACCGGAAGGGGAGGAGCTGGGAGATGACTACCGTTGCCGTCATAGGGGGTGGGATTTTGGCGATGAGACAGTCACTTTGGCACCCCTCCAGCACTTGCGTGGGAGAGGGAATTGGGTGTAGGGATTGGGGGGGGGGGGACCGCTACCAATCTTATCTTCTCCAGACAGCTCTGCTCTTCCCCGGGATGATTCGTCCCTGGTACGCCATGTACAGCCCTTACTCTTACTGTAGCCACTTACCTTACTGTCTTAATACTACCATGCTCTCTTCCTACTATACTAATACAGGTGCAGCTCAATAAATTAAAATATCATGGAAAAGTCTATATATTTTGCTGTATTGATGCAGTAATTTGTGCAAAAGGAGCCCCAACCAAGTACTGAGTGAACATACATGAACATACTTTTCAGAAAGCTGATTTCTTTTTTTTTATCCTCTCTTTCTCCGATTTTTTCTGTTTTCTCCCCGTCCCAATTTAGTCGTTGTGCCAATTCCCCCCTCCCATACCAAGTTAAGTCAAGTCAAGTCAAGAGTTTTATTTGTCACGGCATACGAGTATACAATGAAATGCGGGTGGTCTTGCCCGCAACGATGTGCATAATACAATAGTAATAACATATAATAGAATCCAATAGAACGACATTGTGCAATAAAACAAGTAAACAGAGTAGGGCATATCGGTATATGTACATAAGTTATTTACAGAGCATGGTAGGACATGCTAGGTCCTGTGGTAGTGCAATACACTGTTAGCTACGGATGAGGCACTGGGTCTTTCTGTACATGCTATATTATACAATCTTCTCAAGTTATACTATACTATTCTTAAAGTGACCTTTCCTTAGTGGCCATAAGTGTGGGCGTGTGCAGCATGAGTGTGTGCTTGCTCATGTTAAAGTGGCTGCTAGTGTGTGAGCGTGTACAGTGTGTGTGTCGTGTGTGTGCTCATGTGTGCTTCTGTGTGGAGAGTTTAGTGTTCAAGGCTCTGATGGCCTGGGGGAAGAAGCTGAGCCGAAGTCTCTCTGTCCTAGTAGCTGGTGTTCGCAGGCGTCTGCCTGACCTCAGCAGCATGAACAGGCTGTTGTTGGGGTGGTGAGGGTCTTTCATTATTCTGCAGGCTCTGGATTTGCACCTCTTGTTGTATAGAACCTGCAGGGGTGGTAGTGCAATACCCGTGGTACGCTCGGCTGAGCGCACCACTCTCTGTAGGGCCTTCTTGTCCTGTGCCGTGCTGTTTCCATACCAGGCAGTGATGTTTCCAGTCAAGATGCTCTCTACAGCTCCGGAGTAGAAGGACTGGAGTATCTTCCCAGATACTCTGAACTTCCTTAACTGTCTCAGGTGGTAGAGGCGTTGCTTCGCCTTTTTTACGACTGAGTCTATGTGTGTTGTGCATGTCAGATCCTCTGAGATGTGGACCCCCAGGTACTTAAAGCTGCTCACCCTGTCCACGGTAGCCCCGTTTATCCTCAGTGGTGTGTGTGTCTCCTGCTGTCCTCTCCTATAATCCACGATCAGCTCCTTGGTTTTACCAATGTTCAGGAGCAGGCTGTTGTCCTGGCACCAGCGTTCCAGTACCTCAACCTCCTCCCGGTAGGCCTTCTCGTCGTTGTCCGAGATCAGCCCCACCACCACTGTGTCGTCCGCAAACTTCACTATGGAGTTGGAGCTGAACTTGGCCACACAGTCGTGTGTGTATAGTGAGTACAGCAGGGGGCTCAGAACACAGCCCTGGGGGGACCCGATGCTCAGGGTGATGGTGTTGGAGGTCTGACCCCCCACCCTGACCGCCTGGGGCCTTTCGCTCAGAAAGTCCAGTATCCAGGCGCTCAGAGCGGAGCTCAGACCCAGCTCGATCAGCTTGTCCACCAGTCTGGTGGGGACTATGGTGTTGAACGCTGAGCTGTAGTCAATGAACAACAGTCTCACATAGCCCCCCTTCTGGCGGTCAAGGTGAGAGAGGGTGCTGTGCAGTACTTGGGAGACCGCATCATCAGTGGACCTGTTTGGCCTGTATGCAAATTGCATAGGGTCCATATCACTGGGGAGGGAGGCACAAATGTGATCCTTGACCAGCCTCTCGAAACATTTCATGGCCACAGAGGTGAGTGCCACCGGTCTGTAGTCATTGAGACATGTTGGGGAGGTTTTCTTTGGTACAGGGATGATGGTAGACATCTTGAAGCAGGCGGGGACGACTGACTCCGCCAGGGATCGATTAAATATGGCGCTGAACACAGGGGCTAGCTGGTTAGCACAGGACTTAAGTATGCGTTATTCCGTCTGGGCCAGCAGCTTTTCTGGTGTTCACCTGCATAAGTGCTCTTCTCACACTGTGTACCGACAATGAGAGAGAGTCCCCGCCCCCCCCGCGGATGCCCCCCCCTCCACAACAGCCGACGCGCCAGTGACGTCACTAGCCATTGAGCTAGCGGCGCCACTGTCTGCACCAAACCGAGCGTAGAAAGAGTTGAGTTTGTCCGCGAGAGAGGCGTCGTCGCTCCCCATTGAGGGGGCGCTGACTTTGTAGTCAGTTATCGTCCTCAGTCCCCGCCATAAGCCTTTTTTTTTTATTGAACACTTATAGACATACAACACAACATATACAATAACATCAATAACACAACAGTACAATGATGTGGGCCCCTTGAACTCGGCTGCGCTCATACTCCCAGACCCCTGCAAGAGGAACCCCCCCCCTCCCACCCTCCCCCCCTAGAAACCGGGCTCCCCCGCATCCCAGGTCCGTCCCACGCGGGGTCCAGCACTCAGCGACACGGGCATCTTGAATCTGATTGGGCCCGACCCAGTAGAGGGGCGAGGGGCAATACTCCTCCCCACCGAGCCAAGCCCGCTACCTCCCATGCCACCAAGCCCCCCACCCCACGCACAACCAACCCACAACCCACGGGATCCCACTCTCCCGGGTCAAACCGCATAAACGCTGACCCCCCACCCCCGACTCCCCCCCCCCCTGAGTTGAGCCCATTGGCGCCCCCCATATCTTTTTTTTAAAACTTTCTTTTTTAGCGTTTATCGCTTTTTCTGGTCAAGCATGACCGACAGAAACAGGTTGAAAATGGGATGTAGAGCAGGGGAAGACATTCTGAGAAATGACGGCGGGTCCGGGAATCGAACTCGTGTCCCCCAGATCCGTGACGAGCACGGTTTTCCCCGACGCAGAAATAGCGCCGAGATATGCGGTGAGCTACGGGAGCTCCCCGGCGCCCCCCATATCTTAGGCCGCTGCGCCCGTAGCCGGGCCCCCATCGACACGGGTCCCTTGAATCAATTGGGCCAGGCCCAGTAGAGGAAAGGATAGGGGACTCCCCCCCACCGAGCCAAGCCCGCTATTCCCCATGCCCCCGAGAGCTCCACCCCACGCCCATCGGCCCCCCAACACACAGGGCCCCGCCGGGCAAAGCCCAGCCTCTCTGATCCCCCTGTGAGAGACCCCTCCCTCCCGCCCTCCTCCCCGAGAGATAGAACACCCCCATATCCTGGTCCACCATGCACAGAGCCGAGCCGCCAGAGCCCCCACCCACCCCCGCCCGACCGCCAGGCCCCCGGCCCACTAGAGCCTCAAGCCCAGGTCCGCAGAAGGTCTAAGCACCACGCCTCAATGGCCCCCCGACCCCCCGCGACGCCAAGCCCGGTGCCCCCCCGGCCCCGACACCTGACCGCCCTGGCACGACGGCCGAGGACCCCAGGAAACCCACTGTACCTCCCATGTCACCGACATCACCGCACACGTTTATGAAAATAAAACTAACAATACAATAAGCGCACTCTTTCCCCAGTTGGCGGTTTGGAGGGGGATCAGCCCTCCTACTGGAGAAGCCCCCCCCCCAGAGACGAAGATACCCCCCGCAGGAGGCTCTCCAAGCCTCTCTTCATGTCCAACATTTAGAATTTTTGTCCTTCATATTTGTCCATGTGCACATTTAAAACATATATACTTTACATAAATCGCTCCCAAGGTGTACGGGGGATCCATAAGTCACCCCCTCTCCCCTGCTGGTAGGTGCAGAGTATTGGCTCTCTTGTTGAGAGGGCTCTGGCGAGGGGTGCCTGATGTCTTGGCCCCCCTTCATCTCACTATAATTGTCCAACATTCGTGTTGTCTATTGTGCTAGAGCTCCTGGTCAAAGTTCTCCGTCTGCTTTTCCTCCTGTTCCGAGACCCCCACCTTCCAGTCCTCCTGTGACTCGAGTCCCATGTTCCATTGTCTCTCCTTCATCCCAGTCCAATGTGTGTAAACCTCTGTGTGTCTATAGTTCTCCATTCTCTGTGTGTAGCATGTTTACTCCTCCAATTATTCTATGCGTTGTATATTTACCCTCCTAATTATTTCCATCTGCAGTGATTATGTATGCGTTCGTGTATGTGTTCCATTGGGCATTATTGTCTATAGCTGGGGTGGTTAATCCGTTCTTTATGTACTCCTCTCGTTCGCCTCCCCGTGTCTCACCTCGTCTCTTCCTTCACGTCTCCTTATCATTTCCTTCACCTCGAATCTCAAAAAGTTAATAGTAACCGCTCTCGGGGGGCCTGCCAGCGGGCTGCTTCGGCGCAGGCACCCCGTGGGCTCTCTGAATCTCCATCACCACATACAGGGCCATAGACTCCCTTTCCACTCCGTCCTCCAATCCCCATAACCGGGTATTATTTCTCCGCGGTCTCCCTTCCATGTCCGACAGCTTTTCCTTCATTTTTTCTTGTTGTAGAATTGCAATTGTCAGTACTTCGTGTATCTTCGTTTCCCATTCCTCCGCCTCTGCCGTTCTCCCGTCCAACCACGCTCTCACCCTGTTCCACCATCTTTTCATTGACCGCTTCGAGTCCTGCATCCATTTCTCCCCCGATATCCTCCTGCTCCGTCTTCAATTCCCCCCCCCAGCCTCCCGACATCGGTCCTTATCGTGTCCGTAATTGTCTGCATATCCGCCAATATTGCGTCCGTCATTGTTTTCATATATGCCAATATCTCGGCCTGCATGCAGACCGCCCATCCTGGCACTTCCCTGTCGAGCGCGGCCGGCCCACCTCCTCCTTCCACCTGGTCCCTCTCAGTGGTGCAGTCGTAATATGGGCCAAGGCCAAACGCCACGTGCATGCGCGCTCCCGCGCGCTCTCGCATACATGTATCTCTCCTCTTTCATGAGTCGGAGCTGGGGACGAGACGGGCGGTCTTTTGTCACATAACACACGCCCAACACACACACACACACACACACACACACACACACACACACACACACACACACACACACACACACACACACACACACACACACACACACACACACACACACACACACACACACACACACACACACACACACACACACACACACACACACACACACACACACACACACACACACACACACACACACACACACACACACACACACACACACACACACACACACACACACACACACACACACACACACACACACACACACACACACACACACACACACACACACACACACACACACACACACACACACACACACACACACACACACACACACACACACACACACACACACACACACACACACACACACACACACACACACACACACACACACACACACACACACACACACACACACACACACACACACACACACACACACACACACACACACACACACACACACACACACACACACACACACACACACACACACACACACACACACACACACACACACACACACACACACACACACACACACACACACACACACACACACACACACACACACACACACACACACACACACACACACACACACACACACACACACACACACACACACACACACACACACACACACACACACACACACACACACACACACACACACACACACACACACACACACACACACACACACACACACACACACACACACACACACACACACACACACACACACACACACACACACACACACACACACACACACACACACACACACACACACACACACACACACACACACACACACACACACACACACACAGTCTAGGTGATAAGTGCCGGCCGGCACTTATCACCTAGACTTTGCATAATAATAGGATGCGCGCAATTCTGCCTCAGTGACGAAGCCCAAACGTCGTTTGACCGCGTATGCCCAGCACTGCACCCCTGGTCCCTCTCTCCCTCGCGACGGGGATTTTGTATCTTCAAATTCTCCCTTCTCAGAGATCCCTCATTTTCTCTCTTCTTCTCATTCCTTGTTTCCTCCTTGTTCCTTGATTGCATCTCCATTTTTTATTTCTTTTCGGGTCTTTATTCATCAGTTTTTTTACTTATTCGACCAGGAGCTCCAGCACACGCGTGCTACCCGTTTCCTCTCGTACCGGAAGTCCCGCCATAAGCCTCTTGTGTCATTCTGTGCCATTTATGTCTCCATTTTGTCAGCATACGTCCGTTTTGCAAGTTTAACAGCCTTGCGCAGAGTATAGACTGTAGCGTTATACTCCTCCATGTTTCCTGACTCTCTGCCCAGGTTGTAGGCAGTGGTGCGAGATTTCAGAGCTGCTCTGATAGTACTATCCACCCACGGTTTCTGGTTTGGGAACACCCGCACCTTCTTTGTGGGGATAATACTGTCGGCAAGTGATGTTATGAAACTCACTACCTGTTTGTTGTGCGCATGTTCTCCTACTGGTCGGTACAAGGGAACCCTGAAGTCATCCGACACGCGCGGCGACAGCCAGTGACTATTTTTTCACCTGGCAGCGAGGACTCTCATTGGTGAAGTGTAACGCGTGGGAGGTCACGCTGCCTTCATCAAGTCCTGCCTCCGCTGAGCAAGCGCCCAGACCTGACCTGTAGGCGTCGCTGTCCACAACGCCAGATTCCCACCCATGACTTGCCCTCCCCCTAACCCAGCCAAACGGGTTAGTATAGCGATCAGCCCAAGCCCCAAGCAATGCTGACTCCGGGAGTCGAGACCGCAGTCTCTTGCATTGGTGACGAGCGCAATCTCCGCTACGCCACCTGACCGCCCCGAAGGCTGACATTTCTATATACATTTTTTTTCAAACTTTCAAACTTTCTGAGATACTGAATTTTGGGCTTTCATGAGCTGTAAGCCATAATCATCTAAATTAAAACAAATAAAGGCTTGAAATATTTCACTTTGTGTGTAATGAATCTATAATCTATGAGAGTTTCGCTTTTTGAATTGAATTACTGAAACAAAATAACTTTCCCACGATATTCTAATTTATTGAGCTGCACCTGTATGTCTATACTACTATGCACTCAACACTGCAGCACCCAAGTTTCAGCACTGTTTGATGATCATTGTTACTCAGCTGATAGAGTTGTACCCTTCCTGCTGACTTGTCGTACGGAACTTGTAAGTGGCTTTGGATAAAAGCGTTCAGCTAAATGACTAAATGTAAACGTTGCAGGAACTCACCAGCTCTATCCTGCTGGTTCTCCACAGTGCAGGGATGTCGCGGGTCTGTTTGAACATCCCCAGCAGGTTGACCATGATGATGGCCGCCAGCACCGTCTGAGAACATAGACCGGGATTATCGCCCGGGACAAATTTGAATGAATGAAGTTTATTTTTTCGGTCTTGTTTACAGACAAATCAAACACACCCGTGTGGACTCACACACACACACACACACACACACACTCCCACTCACACACGCACACACACTCACCTGGGGGAGGGGCTGGAACACACACACACTCACGCACACACACTCACCTGGGGGAGGGGCTGGAACACGAACCCGATGGCCACAACCACCAGCAGCACCACTAGTGAGGATAGCAGCCCTGCAATCTGCACACACACAGACACACACACACACACATACACACACAAACACATACACACACACACACAGCGATAAGATAACTGTGTCAACAATCACTGATCAATTCCCATTTATACACTCCAAATGGCAACACCTGTGCCTCGTCTAATCTTTATGGTTTTTATGGCACCAATTTAGCTACTGTGATGAGGTCACATGCGTAATTAACGTCTTTGCCACTTCCTGTAGACGCTTTACTCATAGGGTGTGTGTGAACTGAACAGGGTGTGTGTGTGTGTGTGTGTGTGTGTGTGTGTGTGTGTGTGTGTGTGTGTGTGTGTGTGTGTGTGTGTGTGTGTGTGTGTGTGTGTGTGTGTGTGTGTGTGTGTGTGTGTGTGTGACGCTGCTATCTGTATCCATGAGCTGTGTGTTGATTGTCAGGTTCATCATCCATGTGTGTGTGTAACTTTGGTTAATAATATTTGTGTCCTTTAAACATTGTCTTTATGTGGACATAAATAAAGATTCTAAATGTGTATGTGTGTGTGTGTGTGTGTGTGTGTGTGTGCCGTGTGTGTGTGTTAGTGTGTGTGTGTGTGTGTGTGTGTGTGCGTGTGTGTGTGTGTGTGTGAGTGTGTTACCTGTGTTTTCCCTCCTGTACTCTCCTGTACCAGACTGCGAGACATGGAGCAGGTGATGGCGAAGGTCTGGAAGAAGGAACTAATGAAGTTACACAGACCGAGAGCGATCATCTCCTGTGAAGAACAGACACATTATTACAACAGACACATTATTACAACAGACACATTATTACAACAGACACATTATTACATATCCCTTATCTACTCTCACTAGTTACATATCCCTTACCTACTCTCACTAGTTACATATCCCTTACCTACTCTCACTAGTTACATATCCCTTATCTACTCTCACTAGTTACATATCCCTTACCTACTCTCACTAGTTACATATCCCTTACCTACTCTCACTAGTTACATATCCCTTACCTACTCTCACTAGTTACATATCCCTTACCTACTCTCACTAGTTACATATCCCTTACCTACTCTCACTAGTTACATATCCCTTACCTACTCTCACTAGTTACATATCCCTTACCTACTCTCACTAGTTACATATCCCTTACCTACTCTCACTAGTTACATATCCCTTACCTACTCTCACTAGTTACATATCCCTTACCCACTCTCACTAGTTACATATCCCTTACCTACTCTCACTAGTTACATATCCCCTTACCTACTCTCACTAGTTACATATCCCTTACCTACTCTCACTAGTTACATATCCCTTACCTACTCTCACTAGTTACATATCCCTTACCTACTCTCACTAGTTACATATCCCTTACCTACTCTCACTAGTTACATATCCCTTACCCACTCTCACTAGTTACATATCCCTTACCTACTCTCACTAGTTACATATCCCTTACCTACTCTCACTAGTTACATATCCCTTACCTACTCTCACTAGTTACATATCCCTTACCTACTCTCACTAGTTACATATCCCTTACCTACTCTCACTAGTTACATATCCCTTACCTACTCTCACTAGTTACATATCCCTTACCTACTCTCACTAGTTACATATCCCTTACCTACTCTCACTAGTTACATATCCCTTACCTACTCTCACTAGTTACATATCCCTTACCTACTCTCACTAGTTACATATCCCTTACCTACTCTCACTAGTTACATATCCCTTACCTACTCTCACTAGTTACATATCCCTTACCTACTCTCACTAGTTACATATCCCTTACCTACTCTCACTAGTTACATATCCCTTACCTACTCTCACTAGTTACATATCCCTTACCTACTCTCACTAGTTACATATCCCTTACCTACTCTTACTAGTTACATATCCCTTACCTACTCTCACTAGTTACATATCCCTTACCTACTCTCACTAGTTACATATCCCTTACCTACTCTCACTAGTTACATATCCCTTACCTACTCTCACTAGTTACATATCCTGTTGTGAGGACTGCACCTGAGCAGGTCCCTGCGTCTGACAGCTCCCCCCAGAGGTCGCATGGCGCTGTTACTCAGCCCCGACAAGCGCGTCTCCCTAGATAGACGCTCCCGTTCCACGGCTGGTTCTGTCTGATCTACAATCAGAGACTGCTGTCTCTTCCCGGACTATAAACGCTTGAACAGCCCAGTGGACTACGGGAGTTCGTTCTGTTGGAACAGTAGGTTTACGTCTTAATATTCCTCTGACTATTTTGTCCTTTCCAAGTCATTGTGATTACATTCAATATTCTGAGTGTTTAACTTTCGTTGTTATCTGCCTTTGTTAATCCTAACCTCGTTCTCTCCCTTCTAGCTTGGGTAGATGTTTGCTGGTTTACTAATCTCGTGTTCTTTTTCTCTTGTGCCTAGTTTGTTTGGGAAGACGTCGCCCCTCGCAGCCGCACGTCGCGTTCAATTCACTCGTTTTCTCTCCCATGTTTCTTTCTCCCCCACCTCGCCAAATCCCTCGCGTGCTATTCCCTCGGGGTATTCCCGATATTATTTCCTGGCGTTGCTGAGGCAACCTTGATCCACTACATATTACGACACGGTAAGACTCCATTATATATATATATATGTATGTATGTATGTATGTATATATATATATAAAATACACACACATCGTCATCTGCTACACCACACATTTGGGAGTAACCACACATCTCATTAACCCAGGCCCTCCCGACCTGCTCGCACGACACCACCACCTTGTTTGTTTGTATTACTCTGTTTTGTCTGTATGATTATTCTGCTGTGAATAAACACACGCTTATTTAGCGTTTTCTATGTTGAACTGGTTTGCATTCTCTTATTCAGGTCCCGTTCCTCTGTTCCCATAACATATCCCTTACCTACTCTCACTAGTTACATATCCCTTACCTACTCTCACTAGTTACATATCCCTTACCTACTCTCACTAGTTACATATCCCTTACCTACTCTCACTAGTTACATATCCCTTACCTACTCTCACTAGTTACATATCCCTTACCTACTCTCACTAGTTACATATCCCTGGCCGGTTCATTACACATCACTCACCTGGTTTCCATCCACGCTGTAGCCGTGCTTCAGGGCGAAGATCTTGGCCAGCGAGATGCCCATGGAGAATCCCACGACCGCGATAGCAAAGGAGTCCGTGACCAGGTTAGGTAGCAGAGAGAAGTCTGGGATGGCAGGTGGGAGGAGCCTAGAGGGGTGAGGACAGAATGCACATCAGTGACAGGGACATTTACGAACACACGCACGCACGCACTCACACACACACAGACACACAGACACGCACACACACAGACACACACGCACACACACACACACAGACACACACGCACACACACAGACACGCACACACAGACACACACCCACACACAGCATGGCTATGTTCACACTGCAAGCATTAGTGCACAATTCAGATATATTACCTGTGTACTAGGGGTGTAACGATTCAACCTCACAACGATTCGATTCGATTACGATTCTTCAGGCAACGATTCAATGCATCATGAAATCTCTTCATTTGACCACGATTCGATTAGATTAATCTTCGATTAATTTTCGATCAGTTAATTCACCAAAAAATAATTAATACACAAATGTGGCTGGGGGAACTGATTCACTCAACATGAATGGACTATAGGTCAATAAAAACAATACACACACAAAAAAAACATTAAAAAAATAATAATAATATATATTTTTTTTTTTAATTTAGATTAATTTAGATTATAATCGATTCTAACATATTCAAATCGATGCATCGAATCGAACACATTATGCTCCACTTGTTTTGTCTACTCTCTTGTATAAATACTTTGTTAGCCCGTGACCTGTTCGCTGTATACAAAAAGTAACATACCGTGTTCGAGCCAATCAGCAATACCAACTGAGTCACGTGACTAAGTTACCCTGGACCTGCGCGAGTTGCTATGTGCTAAAAGAATACGACGGGGCTCTATGGAGAAACCATGGCACTCCCCTGACTAAAAGTTGTTTCAAACGAAAACGGCTGGATGTCATTTAGCCAAATCAGCACGGCTGTGAGTGTGAGTCTTTCACCTTTTACATATCCAGCTTTGGTATGGGTTGATTGTTTAGATCGCTAGCATGGCTAACAAATGCAAATATATTGTAGTCTGCCCCGTTGTTCTGACCAGGATTACATTCCTTTCTGCTCCGGTGATGCGCGCGACCACTGAGTCTGACGTATACAGCGAACAGGTCTATACAGAGATCTAGGCTAGGGGGCCATTGCTGTAACCTGCGTCTCTCTGTGTTGCAACATGTCATTCTGTCAGTAAACTCTAAGCTCAATCAAAGACTCTGTTGACCACCTCTGTGAATAATATCGGGTCAAATAATTATTCCACATCAAAACCTGTTGAAAATCCCACAGTCGCCAATGGCGAAGGAATTTGTGAGCAAGTTAGGTAAAAGAGAGACGTCCAGGAAGTAAATAATGGTTAAAGGGGAACTATTTTACTATTTATTTCACTATTTGGGCACCTTTACACAATTCCTGTGAGTTTATGGAACACCTCTGTAATTTTTTATTTTTTTTAATTCATTGTTTTGTATTTCTAATCAAGTCCTCAAAAACAGCATTTTTCTACCTCAAGATCTTAAGCCGTTTTGAGCCTGGGCTCCTAAACCACTGCGCCGCCTGAACATTATCATGCAGCGGTGTCTTTCTGACATCACAAATCATCACATTTTCAGATGACTCAGTTCAGTGAGGGTGAATATTGTGAGAGGAGAATTGGAAGAATGCGCCAATATGAGAATTAGAGACATAGATCATATTAATATAAGTCCACATAGCTAGGAAACAATGCTAAACACTGAAAAAGGCCATTTATAAGATAGTTCCCCTTTAAATAAAAAAATATAAAAAAGGAGCCTGGAGAGTTCTGAGGACAGGATGTTCACCACGCTGGATATGAATAATTAGCAACAATTTGAAAACATTTGAATAATCTCATATTAAAAATGATTAATTTACAGCTCTATATGAAACAGTATTGTAAATGATAAATTCATTACAATCCCAACTGTGTTTTTTTTTGCATCCAGTACAAAAATCCCCTTTACTTCCTCTTACTGTAGATTTACATTTACATTCAGTCATTTAGCTGAACGCTTTTGTCCAAAGCGACTTACAAGTTGCGTGCAACAGGTCAGCAGGAAGGGAGGGTACAACTCTGGCAGCTAAGGGTCAGTAAGATTGTTTGTCGCACTTGAGTGCTACAGTCTTGAGTGCAGTATAGACATATTAGCATAGTAGGTAGTAATATAGGCAAGGTAGATTACTTAGTAGCATAGTAGTATAGACATATTAGCATAGTAGGTAGTAATATACCTTGCCTAGTAGCATAGTAGTATAGACATATTACAATAGTAGGTAGTAATTAGGCAAGGTAGATTACTTAGTAGCAAAGTGCATGACAGTAAAAGAC
Organism: Notolepis coatsorum; assembly: GCF_963971535.1. Taxonomy (NCBI): domain Eukaryota; kingdom Metazoa; phylum Chordata; class Actinopteri; order Aulopiformes; family Paralepididae; genus Notolepis; species Notolepis coatsorum. The sequence goes on along the minus strand of NC_140179.1, from coordinate 24,961,658 downwards.
AGTAACCGTGACTGACGACCCACCCCCTCGGTATGGCTCCCACCACGTCCACACCGTGCGTGGCGTTCAGGCCCATGCCGTAGGAGACGCCCGTGGACACGATGACCACGATGATCTCCCCCGGGATCGGCACCGGCAGCTTCTTCTTGAAGCGCTCGTTGACGTCTTTGACGCCGTAGAGGAAGACCATGCACACCAGCCCCACCGCCAGGGTGGCCATGTTGGTGCTGGTGATGTCACTGAAGACGGCCTGGACGCTCTGGGGGGGGGGGGGGGGGGGGGGCAGGCGGAGACGAGAGGGTTGGTCTTCCATACCTACCTACTGTCTACAGTACACAACTGTCCTGCACTGTCTGTCACCATAGTAATCGTCATAACTACCTACCTCATATTATAGTCTAGTCTACCCATATATTCTGTATGATAGCAACAGTGCTGTACTGTATATGCCATATATACATTTATATATCTATATTTACTGCTTATATACAGTATATCCATATCTGTCTGAATATACTTGCATATAATCCTTCTATATACCTAGTTATATACCTGCATATAATCCTTCTATATACCTACCGATACACCTGCATAATCCTTCTATATACCTACTGATACACCTGCATATAATCCTTCTATATACCTAGTTATATACCTGCATATAACCCATATAACTATGATAGCATGTACAATAATGCTGTATATACCGTATATACTGTTTTTTTTTGCCGATCCCGATCTTCGAAAAATCACGTGATCGGGATCGGGGCCGATCACGTGATTTTTCGAAGATCGGGATCGGGACATCCCTAATTGGCACTATTACTCAGTAGTACTAATTGATATATCTTATATCCAGTTTAATTACCTGTACTTTGTATATTACTGTTACACTTTCCTGTTACCACGGCGACTCACATAGACTGCAGCCAGGGGGCAGGTACTCTGTTACCACGGCGACTCACATAGACCGCAGCCAGGGGCCCACTGAAGCACAGGTACTCTGTTACCACGGCGACTCACATAGACTGCAGCCAGGGGCCCACTGAAGCGCTGGTACTCTGTTACCACGGCGACTCACATAGACTGCAGCCAGGGGCCCACTGAAGCGCAGGTACTCTGTTACCATGGCGACTCACATAGACTGCAGCCAGGGGTGCAGTCGTGCACACACGCGGTTTACAGTACACGCCGTGTTATTAGATCACTGAGGCAGAACTAAGTACGCGCGATTGCGCACGGATGTGTACTCGCGTGTACGCGCACACAAAAATGCGCTGTATCCATTCGTTGTGACTAAGTACCCGGCTGGCGGCCACCGTTTTACATAACAAAAAGCGCAGGTAGACTAGGTGTCTGGGTGTTGGCTATCTGAATGCATCTCCCCCTTCATTCTGTGTGACGGCAGTGGAGGTGAATACTAATGTGGCTCGGAATTCGTGATGGGGTCTACCTGCTTATGATTGAATCAAGCGTCTGCCGTGCTGCGCGCCAGCTTTCCAATTGCTCTCTCGCACGCACATTCACACAAATAGAGAGCAAGAAACGCGTATATGCGCTTGTGTGTGTGTGTGTGTGCGTGTGTGTGTGCGTGCGTGTGTGTGTGTGTGTATAACTGCGCACGCGAGTGGGTGTGAGCGCACCACAAGGTTCATCACCAAACCTCCCTGGCTGTGCACTAGGAGTCATGCACACACAAACTTCAAGTAAACACAAGTTGTCTGATTATTTTAAGTTTGCTTTTGTGTTTGTGTGTAAAACAATTTCTTTAATTGAATTAACTTAAACTAAAAGTAAATACAAACTAAATTAACAATGTAACTTACATTGTTAATTTAGTTTGTATTTACTTTTCTAGTTTAAGTTGATTCAATTAAAGAAATGGTAACTACTATTACATTTAAAACATTGTTTGTTTTTCAACCATATCTGTTGACAATATAATTTCTTTATATATTGAAGGCTACATCCTGCTACCTTTTTCAGCTTCTCTATTTAAAAAAAAAAAAAAAAAAAAATCTGTTCTGTGCGCATGCACGTGGCGTGGCGTGTTACCAGTTCCCATATTACGACTGCACCACTGACTGCAGCCAGGGGCCCACTGAAGCAGAGACAGTGGACAGACCTGTCTTTCTTGCCTGCAACTTAAAGTAATGGCTTTGCTTGTCCAAATGACAATACTGACCAAATTGAGATTTATTTTTCTCTTGTCCATTTATTTTGTTTGCTTTCTAATTTAAAATACAGTTTGAAACCGTCTGTACACAGTAGGCTATGTGTGCTAGCAGAGCTATAGTCTCCAGTCACGAGTCACGGTGCACATGTGCGGTGGTTTGTCCACCAAAAAAGCGCCAAAAGATAGAAAAGAAACTAGCAGAGCCAGAACTGTTCAACTCCCCTGGAGCCACAGCCAGCAGAGAAGCCAGTTTACTTTCGCTTTTAAACCAGCTGCAGCCTGAGAACTGGAGTGTGAGGGGATGTAACACTAAAGATGGCGGCAACGACAAAGAATTGCTGCAAAATAAACATACATCTGTTGTTTAAAAAAAAATATATATATATATTTTTTTTTACTTATAACAATTTCAATATTTATCGATATCGAGAAATATGATAACATTATCATATCGTTATCGCGATATGATTTTTTGCCATATCGCCCAGCCCTAGCGCAGGTACTCTGTTACCACGGCGACTCACATAGACCGCTGCCAGGGGGCCACTGAAGCGCTGGGTCTTGACCCCCAGAAGGTACTTGAGCTGCGAGATGCAGACGTGGACCGCAGCTGCCGTGGTGAAGCCTCTCACCAGAGGCTCCGTCAGGTAGATGGCCACGAAGCCAAACCTCAGGAGACCCAGCACCAACTAGAGAGAGAGAGGGGGAGAGGGGGGGAGAGAGAGGGAGGGGGGGAGAGAGGGGGGAGGGGGGAGAGGGGGAGAGAGGGGGGAGAGAGAGGGCGGGGAGAGAAGAGAGAGAGGGGGAGGGGGGGGGGAGAGAGAGAGAAGAGAGAGAAGAGATGGGGGGAGAGGGGATAGGGGGGGAGGGGGGAAAGAGGGGGGAGAGGGGGAGAGAGGGGGAGGGGGGAGAAAGAGAGGGGGGGTAGGGAGAAGGGGAGATAGAGAGGGGGGAGGGGAGAGAGGGGAGAGAGAGAGGGGGGGAGGGGAGAGAGAGGGGGGGGGGAGAGAGAAGACAGAGGGGGGGGGGGGGTAGGGAGGAGAGGGGAGAGAGAAAAGAGAGAGAGGGGGGATAGAGACAGAGGGGGGGAGAGAGACAGAGATAAGAGAGAGAGAGAGAGAGAGAGAGAGAGAGAGAGAGAGAGAGAGAGAGAGAGAGAGAGAGAGAGAGAGAGAGAGAGAGAGAGAGAGAGAGAGAGAAAAAAAGAGAGAGACAGAGAAAGTGAGAGAGAGACAGAGACAGAGAAAGAGAGAGAAGGCATTAAAAACAGAAAATCTATGCAACTTTGACCCACGCTGTGCTGGGAGTGAGATTCCACAACAGATACAGGTGCAGCAGCCTGGAGGTAGAAGGGCAGAGATGTCGACACGGGTTCAGGTTTCACCGAGTGGTGGAAGTCCCACTGCTCTGGGTAAACACTCTGGGCTAGATCCACAAAGAATGGATTGCACGGAGCAAGTTGCACCCTTACTTACAATTCATTATGAATTGAAAATGGGGGACCCTGATGTAACCAAGACGAAAGTCATTCTCTGGTCTGCATCCCCTTAACAATTGTGTGTATTGAGCCATAGTGTATTGTACCCATTCTGCAATCTGTTAATAAAACTTTCATTCAATCAATCAATCTGCACGGTGATTGATTGAATGAAAACTTTATTAACAGATTGCAGAATGGGTACAATACAGTACGGCTCAATACACACAATTGTTAAGGGGATGCAGACCAGGGAAAGTCTTTCGTCTTGTTTACATCAGGGTCCCCCATTTTCAATTCATAATGAATTGTAAGTAAGGGTGCAACTTGCTCTGTGCAATCCATTCTTTGTGGATCTAGCCCTCTGTCTGTGAGCCTGTGAGCTTGTGACAAGGGACTAAACACGTTTCGCAATTATGCCACATCAATGTGGAACGCCCTACCCAAAGCTGTAAAGGAATGTGAATCACTACCCACTTTCAAAACCTGTGAGGATTGGTTCATTCCCCGCCACACGCTCCGCTCCTTTAAGGTACTGTGTTGATTGATGCATTCCCCGCCACACGCTCCGCTCCTTTAAGGTGCTGTGTTGATTGGTGTATTCCCCGCCACACACTTTTGGAGCAAGTATCAATTCCAGCGCGCACCTGTCATAGTTTTTGATTAGCGCCCCTGAGGCTTTTTATACTGGGACTTCCCTTCAATCGATGTCGGGTCGTTTTGGAATACAACTGCTTTTGCCTGCTTTTTCCCCGTTGCTGTACCTTGTCTACTTTCCCTCCAGGACTTTCTGTGGAGATCCGCTGATGAGAACCTTGTTCCCCGTTTGGAGCTGCGCCTCGTTTACCCGCTTTACGCGTTTGCGCTTGGGTGAGTTGGAACCAAACCCCTCTGGATTATTCTGTCTGTGTGTGTGACGAACACCGAAGATTATCATTTTTGTTTGCACTGGACTCAGTTGAAGTGTGTGTTTAGAAGAGACACTGAAGATACCATTTCTGTTTGCACTAAACTCAGCTAACTTGTGTGTTGTGGAGAACACTGAAGATTGTCACTGTCCATTGGTTCTGGACACAGCTAAGGGAGGGAACCACACTGCCTCTGTGTTTCGTTGGACTGTTATTGATATCTCTCTCTCTCTCCGTTTTCCACCTCGAGTTAAAGCTGGGAGTATCTGCAGAGCCGCTACAACGTCAAATACCGATTCCCCACCGCTATCACCAGGAGGATCTGCAGAGCCGCAGAGAACTCTGCCGATGGCAGTCTCCCTTGTTGTTTCATAATTGTTACTTTACCCCTTTGTGACTCTGTAAATAAATACGCCCTAGTATTTGGCTAACTCTGAACTTCCTGTCTGTGCCGTGCGTTTGAGGTCGGTTCAAACCCTAACAAAACCACTCTCAAAGAACACCTACGGGAGACTGCAATTCGAAACTGGCCCCTGTAAATGTCCTAACCCAACCCCCTCCAATGTACAGTAAATGACCAAGTATGGTTTTGTCAATATTCCAATGTACAGTTTTGCTTGTACAGTTGTACAGTGTTCCCCACCCACCCCTCGGTCCGATACTGGCCAAATTCACAGGATCGGATATCGAGAAAAACAGGAAGTATTTTCCCGATCCGATACATGCCGTAAAGTGTGCCATCGCGCGCGACAACACCGCTAGCGTTAGCTAAACATGAGCCGCGATCATGTCAGCTGTGTGGAGTTGTTTTAAGCTCAAAGAAGAAGAAAAAGGCCAAACAGCCTGTGATGTTTTTTTTTATCCACTTTTTCTCCAATTTTCTATTTTTCTCCCATCCCAATTTTCATATCGTCCAATTCAACCCTCCCCTGTCTTCGAACTTTGTTTCTTGCCTCCCACAAGCCGGCTGCAATGTGGACTAAGTCATACATAGCACGAGTCCCCTCCGATACTCGAGGTAACAGCCGTCGCATCTTTTCACCTGCGCGGCTCGATCTTTCAGCGTCGGGGGTCTGGGCTTTGGAGGGGCCCCGCCCCCGTCGCTTCTTGATTCTACTGCGCAGGCGCACCAACCGACCTGTAGGAGTCGCTGTCCACAACGCCCGATCCCCACCCTTCAGTTTCCCTCCCCGTAATACGGCCAATGTGTATTACTGTGGACGACCAGCTAAACTGAAAGCAATGTGGAGAGCGGGGCTCGAACAGGAGGCATCCTGTTCGAGCCTAGTCTCCAGCATTCGTTGCGAGCGCCTTGCCCACTGCGCCACATAGCCACCCAACAGCCTGTGATGTTATGTTAATTAATGTGTGCACGCTAATACGACACAGAGTACAGGCCACCGTACTGGGGTCACGGACAGGTAGGCAGGGCAGAGTGGACTAGGAGCGGACAATGGTGGAGCTACGGACCTAACAGAATAAAGACAATCTGCAACGCAAGTATTTATAGGGGTGGCAGCAACACTGGAAATTGATTGATTGATTGAAAACTTTATTAACAGATTGCAGAATGGGTACAATACAGTACAGCTCAATACACACAATTGTTTAGGGGATGCAGACCAGAGAAAGACTTTCGTCTTGTTTACATCAGGGTCCCCCATTTTCAATTCATCAGGACATATATGACATACATGACATACAGATAGACAGTACTGCTACATCTATACATTTATGACATACCAGATTTGCAAATACAGTACTGTTTGTGATACAAAAAGAGTCCAGAAAAGGGAGTATATACATTTGACGTAGAAACTGTACATTGGAGGAGGTTGGGTGGGGTTGTGTGGGGGGGGGGGTTGGGTAGGGAGGGGTTGGGGGGTTGGGTAGGGCGGGGTTGGGGGGGGAAACACTGTACAACTGTACAAGCAAAACTGTACATTGGGATATTGACAACCATACTACGTAATTTACATTGGAGGGGGTTGGGGGGGGGGAGAACACTGTACAAACAAGCAAAACTGTACATTGGAATATTGACAAAACCATACTAGGTAAGTTATGTATATTGGAGGGGGTTGGGTTAGGACATTTACAGGGGCCAGTTTCGAATTGCAGTCTCCCGTAGGTGTTCCTTGAGAGTGGTTTTGAAAGTGGGTAGTGATTCACATTCCTTTACAGCTTTGGGTAGGGCGTTCCACATTGATGTGGCATAATTCCGAAACGTGTTTAGTCCCTTGTTTGAGCCGAATCTGGGTTTAACATGATTTGTGGAGCTCCCTCTGGTGTTGTGATCGTGGTATTCACTGACCTTTGGGAAGTATTTTGACATGTACATGGGTACCTTGGTCGTGTAGTGTATCTTGTAGACCAGGCCCATTGCAAGTTGCTGTACTCTGTCGTCTACTCTAAGCCATTCTAGGAGTAAGGTCAAGCAGTAGTCTGACCAGTTTGTTTTGAGATGTTTGTAATTTTGTTTTTAGCGCCTTTGAGGTGCTTTGGTACCATGAGGTGCAAGCATAGTCGTAGTACCCTTGAATGAGTGCTCCTGCCAGAGTCTTCAGGGTATTCCTGTTTACCAGAGAGGAGATCCGGTACAAGAATCGAGTTCGTTGATTGACTTTTTTTATTACATTGGATGCCATTTTGTCACAGGAGAGATTAGCCTCTAGGATGGAACCCAGGTAGGTAATTTCATCTTTCCTTGTGACAATATTGTCACCCACTGCAACTTGGTCACCCACCACGGACTTAATTAAACACTTGCAGATTCATCATGGAAACGGAGTATGTAGAGTTTATATGTGCAACGAATGCCACCGTAGTGCTGTATGCGGTGCGCCACTGGGGCGCAGTATCGGATGGGTATCGGCAGATATTCAAGGCTGTGATATATCGGTCTCGGTATCGGATATGAAAAAGTGGCATCGTGCCATCCCTAGCATCTACCGTATCCCACAGCTTTTTATGGTTGTTTGTTATGGCAGCAGTGTGGGGTCAAATACAGGTAGCAGCTGAGAAGAATGTGAATATAGGTCACAAAGGTGAAGGTAAACTGGTTAAGTAAAATGCTAAATGGCGCATTTATATAGCAGCTTAATTTTATCCAAAGCGCTTTACAATTTTGTTCCTCACATTCACCCATTCACTCACACATTCACACAAGGAATATCTACACCTTTTCTTTTCCCCCTAAAGACCTTGTGTAGGAACCCACCAGGATGACTCCCACCAGGGAGAACTAGGGCTGGGCGATAAAACGATAACGATAATTATCGGGATATATTTTAATAATCGATCATACAAATAATATCGATAATTAATAGAATTTTTTTTCTTGTGACCTGCAACCGGGCAGCTTTAAACCCAGAGACAGTGGACAGACTTGTCTTTCTTGCCTGCAACTTAAAGTAATGGCTTTGCTTGTCCAAATGACCAAATTGAGATTTATTTTTCTCTTGTCCATTTATTTAGTTTGCTTTATAATTTAAAATACAGTTTGAAACCGTCTGTACACAGTAGGCTATGTGTGCTAGCAGAGCTAGACTCCAGTCACGAGTCACGGTGCACATGTGCGGTGGTTTGTCCACCAAAAAAGCGCCAAAAGATAAAAAAGAAACTAGCAGAGCCAGAACTGTTCAACTCCCCTGGAGCCACAGCCAGCAGAGAAGCCTGTTTACTTTCGCTTTCAAATCAGCTGCAGCCTGAGAACTGGAGTGTGAGGGGCTGTAACACTAAAGATGGCGGCAACGACAAAGAATTGCTGCAAAATAAAAAATACATTTGTTGTTTAAATAATTATTTTTAAAGAAAATCTTTTTTTAATACTAATAAAAATATCGATAATTATCCATATCGAACGATATGAAAAATGTTATCGTGATATATCGTGATAAAATGTTTGGCCATATCGCCCAGCCCTAGGGAGAACCACGGCTAGCTAGCTGAACCCACCTGGATGACCCCCACCAGGGTGGTGAGAACCACGGCTAGCTGCACCCTCCGGGCGTCGCGGGCTTCCACGTCCAGAACCAGAGAGGCATTGGTGCCGTTGGCCGACTGGACGTAGAACATGGAGTCGGGAGCCTCCCTCACCGTCACGCCGCCGATCATCAGGCTGATCACCGCGAAGGTCCCTGAGAGACGCGCAGGGAAACAGAGCAAGTTTCAAGTTTGTTTATATTGTATGTCACAACAAAATACAGAATACTTTATATGAAATGCTTATTTCTGAAAGAGCCCCTGAGAGTGTGCTACATACAGTAAAAAAGAAAGTAAGTAAAAAAAAAAAAAGTAATTAAGAAATAAGTAAAAGTAAGTAAAGTCGGGCGCCAGGGTGGCGCACCACGTACAGCGCTACGTTCGACTCCCGGACCCGGCGACCCTTGCCGAATGTCTTCCCCCGTCTATCTCCCATTCTTTCTCTCGCTCTCTCTCTACCGGACTGCCCGGTAGAAAAAAAAGTTAAAACTATACAAATCTACGAAAAACATAATAAATATAATTTTTTTTAAGTAAGTAAAGTCAATATACATATATACAATATACAACACAGAGTAAAATGAGTAACAGTGAGGTACAATGCAGAAATGGGATGGGGTACAAAACTTAGACGGGTAGACGCCAGGGAAACAGAGAAGAGTGAAGAGCTGAGAGACGCGCAGGCAAACACGGAGCAGAGCGTGAAGAGCTGAGAGAGTTCACGTGCTGAACCTGTTCAGGTGAGGACCAGTGCTGCTCGGAGAAGGACCATATAGTGCTGAACCTGTTCAGATGAGGACCAGTGCTGCTCAGAGAAGGACCATATAGTGCTGAACCTGTTCAGATGAGGACCAGTGCTGCTCAGAGAAGGACCATATAGTGCTGAACCTGTTCAGGTGAGGACCAGTGCTGCTCAGAGAAGGACCATATAGTGCTGAACCTGTTCAGATGAGGACCAGTGCTGCTCGGAGAAGGACCATATAGTGCTGAACCTGTTCAGATGAGGACCAGTGCTGCTCGGAGAAGGACCATATAGTGCTGAACCTGTTCAGATGAGGACCAGTGCTGCTCGGAGAAGGACCATATAGTGCTGAACCTGTTCAGATGAGGACCAGTGCTGCTCGGAGAAGGACCATATAGTGCTGAACCTGTTCAGATGAGGACCAGTGCTGCTCGGAGAAGGACCATATAGTGCTGAACCTGTTCAGGTGAGGACCAGTGCTGCTCGGAGAAGGACCATAATATAGTTCTGAACCTGTTCAGATGAGGAGAAGACACTCTGAAGAAGACACTCTGACCTATATTCTAACGTGACTAGTGGACAGAGCTCAAATAGAGGATTCAAATGGAAAATCCCCAAATGAAGTCAGTGAGGACAGAATGGTGGCTTTAAACTCACTTTAAACTCACTTTAAACTCACTTTAATTAATCCACTCTAAACATTCATTGTGCACAACATCCACATGAAGACACACAAATACCTACATTTTAGTTCTGTATATTTGTATATTTTGTATTTTGTTTGGTCTTTTGCTTGGAGGCTCATACAGAACCAAGCACTGTAATGTTTGTGTACCTTATATGTGACAAATAAAACAAAACTTGAAACTTGAAACTATATACTTGGATCTATTCCCTTGCCTTGATACTCTTCTCTTCTCCTCTCCTGACTCCTAACCTCTGGAAACCATACAAACGTACACAGCAGACTTTGCATTGGCGCACCCTGCCAACTGTGCCAAGCATCAAATGATATTCAGTTCACTCACATGCAGCACCT